>NC_088219.1:24871881-25190881 GCF_036934945.1 Oncorhynchus masou masou
CCATAGAACTCCGAGGCAGGATTGTGTCGAGGCACAGATCTGGGGAAGGGTACCAAAAAATGTCTGCAGCATTGAAGGTTCCCAAGTACAGAGTGGCCTCCATCGTTCTTATATGGAAGAAGTTTGAAACCACCAAGACTCTTCCTAGAGCTGTCCGCTTGGTCAAACTGAGCAATCGGGGGAAAAAGAACTTGGTCAGGGAGCTGACCAAGACCACAATGGTCACTCCGACAGAGCTCTGGAGTTCCTCTGTGGAGATGGGAGAACCTTCCAGAAGGACAACTGTCTCTGCAGCACCCCACCAATCAGGCCTTTATGGAAGAGTGGCCAGATGGAAGCCACTCCTTAATGCTCGAGTTTGCCAAAATGCACCCAACACACTCTTAGACCATGAGAAACAAGATTCTCTGGTCGGACCTCAGACTGGGGCGAAGGTTCAACTTCCAACAGAAGAACGACCCTAGGCACACAGCCAACACAATGCAGGAGTTGTTTCGGGACAAGTATCTGAATGTCCTTGAGTGGCCAGCCAGAGCCCGGACTTGAACCCGATCGAACATCTCTGGAGAGACCTGAAAATAGCTGTGACACCACCTGGTATAGAGGTCCTGGATGGCAGGAAGTTTGGCCCCAATGCCTTGTGGTTGGAGGCCGAGCAGTTGCCATACCAGGCAGTGAATCAACCCACCAGGATGCTCTCGATGGTGCAGCTGTAAAACCTTTCGAGGATCTGAGGACCCCATGCCAAATCTTTTCAGTCTCCTGAGGGGGACTTTGTGTTTTGCCCTCTTCACGACTGTCTTGGGTTTCTGGGTCTAGGGTCTAGGGTTTCTGGGATAATAGTGTTGATGATCAGCATTTCAAAGCACTTCATGGCTACAGATGTGAGTGCTACGGGTCTGTAGTCGTTTAGGGAGGTTATAGTAGTGTTCTTGTGCACAGGGACTACTGTGGTCTTCTTGAAACATGTTGGTATTACAGACTGAGACAGGGAGAGGTAGAAAATATCAGTGAAGACACTTGCCAGTTGGTCAGCGCATGCTCAGAGTACACGTCCTGGTAATCCGTCTGGCCCTGCAACCTTGTGAATATTGACCCGTTTAAAGGTTTTACTCATATTTTTTTTAATTGAACCTTTATTTAACTAGGCAAGTCTGTTAAGAACAAATTCTTATTTACAATGACAGCTTAGGAACAGTGGGTTAACTGCCTTGTTCAGGAGCATTTGGCTTAGGAACAGTGGGTTATGACGGCTTAGGAACAGTGGGTTAACTACCTTTGTTCAGGGGCATTCGATCTTATTCCTGTATTGAGGCTTTGCCTGTTTGATGGTTCGTCGGAGGGCATAGCGGGATTTCTTATAAGCATCCGGGTTGGAGTCCCACTCCTTGAATGCGGCAGCTCTACCCTTTAGCTCAGTTCGGATGTTGCCTGTAATCCATGGCTTGGTTGGGGTATGTATGTGCAGTCACTGTGGGGACGACGTCATCGGTGCACTTATTGATGAAGCCAGTGACTGATGTGGTGTACTCCTCAATGCCATCAGATTGTGCTAGCAAAACAGTCCTGTAGTTTAGCATCTGCTTCATCTGACCACATTTTTATGGACCGAGTCATTGGTGCTTCCTGATTTAATTTTAGCTTATAATCAGGAATCAGGAGGATAGAATTTAGGATAGAATGTGTGTAGAGTAAAGGTGGTCAAGAATTGTTTTCCCCTCTGCTTGCACATTTAACATGCTGATAGAAATGAGGTAAAACTGATTTAAGTTTCCCTGCATTAAAATCCCTGGCCACTAGGAGCGTCGCCTCTGGATTAACTGTTTCCTGTTTGCTTATGGCGGTATACAGCTCATTGAGTGCGGTCTTAGAGCCACAATGGGTGTGTGGAGGTATATAGACATCTACGAAAAATACAGATGCAAACTCTCTAGGTTGATACTGTGATCTACAGCTTATCAAGAGATACTCTACCTCAGGTGAGCAAAACCTGAATACTTCCTTCGATATCGTGCACCAGCTGTTGTTTACAAATATACATAAGCCGCCACCCCGATAGAGTGTATAACCCGCCAGCTGTATGTTATTAATGTTGTCCTTCAGCCACGACTCGATGAAACATAAGATATTACAGTTTTTAATGTCCCATTGGTAGGATATACATGCTCTTAGTTCGTCCCACTTATTTTCCAGCTATTGAACGTTGGCGAACAGTACGGATGACAAAGGTAGATTAGCCACTCGTCGCCTGATCCTCACAAGGCATCCCTATCTCCTTCCGCGATATCTCAGTTTCTTTCTTCTGCGAATGATGGGCGTTAGGGCCTGTTCAGGTGTTTGGAGTATATCCTTCCCGTCCAACTCATTAAAGAAAAATTATTTGGCCAATTCGGGGTGAGTAATTGCTGTTCTGATGTCCAAAAGCTCTTTTTGGTCATAAGAGATGGTAGCAGCAACATTATGTACAAAATAAATGACAAACAATGCGAAAAAACAAACAAAATAGCACGGTTGTTTAAGGGCCAATAAAACGGAAGCCATCCTCTCCAGCACCATTACAACTTGTCACTGTATGGTTCGTGACAAGGTGAACACAAACAACGGTGTTCCACTGCTCCATAAAATGTTGAGTATAAAAGTGAGAAGTTGTGTTTTACTTGGGGCTTCACTTATAATAATTTCACCACTAGGATAATGGCCTGTTGAAATATGCATATTTCTTAGATATATATAAAACATCCCATTGATATGAGAAGTCATGCTAGCTCTTTACATTCAGTATGTTGAATTATCAGAGGGGTAGAAGATGATAGTTACACATCGTGTCCCATAAGGCCACATAAACCTCTTTCCATACCTTTTCAGATATTAATTTAGTTCCCTGATGCTGAAAATATACTGTAGCCTGCCAGTCAATATGGCCCCTACCTCTGTCATTTCCCCTGATCCGACACGGAACAAAATTATAAAATCATAGAGAGCATGATGAGATTGCTGCTCTGTTATTCATCTTCAATAAATAAATCTTGACCCAGGGATTAACTCCTCCCCCTTCTCCCCTTCCTCTCCCCATTTCTCTAGAGATAAGGCTATCTGATCTTGCTGACATGAATTGTGAAAAAACAATGGATTGGGAGAACAAATGTTCTAACCTAGATTGAGTGTGGGATTCGGTGTCATTGAGGCGTGTGTCTAGATTACTTCTACTCTGGGAAAAATGGCATCAAGGGAATACTAGTACTAGGGAATCTTTGACTTGTGTGTTGATATTAATAGCACTTTTATTGCGCAAAAACGATTCTGCCAAAACCCCAAATAGAGAAACAAAAGACAACGATGCCAGTGAAATGGAGTAAGACAAAATGTTACATGACATAAAGTAAATGCTAGGTTCATGAAGGGAAAAGGTTGTACCAGGTGTGTTGTAGAGACAGGTAGTTGAAAATCTGCCAAGCGTGTTTTCTGGTTTGCAACAATAGAAAAAAGGAGCACAAGAAAGCAGGTAGAGGTCTAGGTATGACTTGGAATACATTCCGTATTACTCCTCCAGTAACTATTCATCTCTTCTTCTCTTATTTGAATCTCTTCGAATTCAAATAACATTCATAAACGATCTGTCACCTCACCATGTCACCTATGTATCCATCTAGCATGTTAATGATGTTCTGCTGTTTCCCCTAGCCTAATGCGAGGAGACCTGGGCCCTGTTTGGTGCCGCTGGCCTTATCGATTATCTGTCCCCCTGCTACAACATGGTATCATTGAATATGCTACGCGGAAGAAACAGACAATGGCTGCCATTGCTTAAAAACAGTTTACTTATGTTCCCTAGTCAAACTCTGACGACTGGGATGGAATGTAGATGGATTATGGTGTTTTTGGTGCTCAGGTAGAGTATCTACTGATGAGCTCTTTTAATTTGATCAGTCTGTTGTAACAGATAATTTTCCTGTGCCGTTAATTCAAGGTTAATAAAAGCTTGTAAAGTTTGTAATTTAAAATGTAAAATGTCGGTCTTGATTTGTCTTAACAAAAAAATGTATCGACCCCTACAAAAATGTATATTCTAGTGTCAGAATTGACTACAAAGTGTAAATAGGATGATTTTGTTCATAAATCAGTCTCATCTAGTTTGTAAACTCAGTGTGTCACAACTAATAAATTAAGGTTGGGTTTGGATTACAATTACAGTGCATTCGGAAACTATTCAGACCCCTTAACTTTTTCCACATTTTGTTACAGTACAGCCTTATTCTAAAAATTATTAAATTGTTTCCCCCCCTCGTCAATCTACACACAATACCCCATAATGACAAAGCAAAAACAGGTTCTCTAGAAATGTTGGCAAATGTATAAAAAATAACAAACTGAAATATCACATTTACATAAGTATTCAGACCCTTTACTTAGTACTTTGTTGAAGCACCTACGACAGCCTTGAGTCTTCTTGAGTATGACGCTACAAGCTTGGCACACCTGTTTTTGGGGAGTTTCTCCCATTCTTCTTTGCAGGTTATCTCAAGCTCTGTCAGGTTGGGTGGGGTCCCTCCAGAAATGTTCAACCGGGTTCAAGTCTGGGCTTTGGCTGGGCCACTCAAGGACATGCAGAGCCTTGTCCCAAACCCATGCTGCGTTGTCTTGGCTGTGTGCTTAGAGTCATTGTCTCGTTGGAAGGTGACCCTTCTCCCCAGGCTGAGGTCCAGAGCCCTCTGGAGCATCAAGGATCTCTCTGTACTTTGCTCCGTTCATCTTTCCCTCGATCCTGACTAATCTCCCAGGCCCTGCCACTGAAAAACATCCCCACAGCATGATGCTGCCACCACCATGCTTCACTGTAGGGATGGTGTCAGGTTTCTTCCAGACACAACGCTTGGAATTCAGGCCATAGAGTTCAATCTTGTTTTCATCAGACCAGATAATCTTGTTTCTCATGGTCTGAGAGTCCTCTAGGCAAACTCCAAGCGGGCTGTCATGTGCCTTTTTACTGGGGTGTGTCTTCCGTCTAGCCACTAAAAGGTCTGATTGGTGGAGTGCTGCAGAGATGGTTGTCCTTCTGGAAGGTTCTCCCATCTCCACAGAGGAACTCTGGAGTTCTATCAATAACCATTGAGTTCTTGGTCATCTTCTTGATCAAGGCTTTTCCCCCCCGATTGCTCAGTTTGGCTGGGAGGCCAGCACTAGGAAGAGTCTTGGTGGTTCCTTACTTCTTACATGTAAGAATGATGGAGGCCACTGTGTTCTTGTGGACCTTCAATGCTGCAGAAATTGTTTGGTACTCTTCCCCAGATCAGTGTCTCGACAAAATCCTGCCTCGGAGCTCTATGGACAAATTCCTTCAACCTAATGGCTCGTTTTTTGCTCTGACATGCACTGTCAACTGTGGACTCTATATAGAAAGGTGTATGGGGATGTGTGAAACTTACTTCTCAGCCTGAAGTGTCCCCACTTGCGCCAGCGAATAGCTAGGCAGTGGTACAGAGTTTGCGCCAGGTATGGGCTGAATCGCGAGGAAGTGGTACTTTGGTGTCACGATGAGCTTCTGTCGGCTGTCATGGACAAAGTGGAGTTTTGTGTGACGTCCTTTACACCAGCACTTGGCGACTTGCAAGATGATGTGATTAAGTCCAGACTGCACATCTACCATTCCAGTGTTTTAATTGCTATATTGTAATTACTTCGCCACCATGGCCTATATATTGCCTTAACTCCCTTATCTTACCTCATTTGCACTCACTGTATACAGACTTTTTGTTTTCTTTTGTTCTACTGTATTATTGACTATGTTTTGTTTATTCCATGTGTTACTCTGTGTTTTTGTATGTGTCGAATTGCTATATTTTATCTTGGCCAGGTCGCAGTTGCAAATGAGAACCTGTTTAATCGTGTTCGCAGTAAAAATGGATTCTCAAGGAGGGGAAAATGTAAAAACTAAGAATATCAAACAGGAACCTAAAAAGAGGATTTCCACTCGGCTGACAAAGATTGATTTCTATAAGGATTGGATACACTTTAAATCTGAAAGTAAATAATTGTCATTACTTTTTATATAGTTAATTTACTACATGTATTTCGTTTTTTATAAGTTGTCTGCTTTTTGTGCTTTGGATTTAGTTTACATAGGCCTATGTAACAAGTAGTTTCGATGTTATATAATTCCAAAGTAGTTATTGTCTATGTTTCATCTTAGTTCACTGTATGCTGTTCTAAGTTTCATCTTTGTAACTTTGGAGAAGCCACTAAATTCTCATGGCCATTGTTTATTTGTGGTTCTCACCTCTGCCTTTGTCTCCAGAGTGTTACTGTTTGCATTGTGTGTGTGCGCTTCACGCCTTCTATGTCAGTCACTGTACAGATAGAGTTTAGGCTTGATGGTTTTACTTTACAGTAATGTTGTTTTGTAAATTTAGTCAACTGTAATTCTGTGTGTCTTACAACAACATATCCCTTTTTGTTCAGCACAGAGTGAAGGATGCAAAGGATTTGGATGATGATGTTTGGGAGCCACCCATCCCCTACAGGCGCCCCACCTGTAGGGGAGGGGGCGCCCCACCTGTAGGGGAGGGGGAGCCCCACCTGATATTTTTCACATGTTGTGTGAGCCCCACCTATTATTGTTCACATGTTGTGGAAGCCATCCGATGTGTTTCCAGCTCTGGTCATCAATAATTCACTTGTCAATGAAAGATGAGTTTCAAAATATATGTTTTTTTATTTGTGTGTACTTGATCTTGTGTATTCTGAACTATGTAACTCCTATCTATCTTCTGATAATTTCCTCACAATCTCCCAGATGTCTTCTTTCCAAATATACTAAGTTGTTGCACGTCAGAATCATGTCATTACTCATGAATAGCAGTGACATTTGGGTATGTCTGTTCAGGCGGAAATCAACATTTTGCCATTACATTTAAGAGGTTTTTAAAATGTTACTAGATGCGGCTTTTAATTGTATGTTTGTTTTTTTATTGAATTGAATGATATCAGTCAATATGGGGATGGAGTAACCCTGTGTATACTGCACCAGGATCAGGGAACTCTTGTTGTATACGGGACACCACACAGGAAGGAATTACCACTCTGACATATTTGTCAAGCGCCCCATTACCACCAGACAAAATGCCAATTGGCACAGTATCTGTATCGGCTGGGAATGACAATGAAAGGTGAAAGGTGCACATTGTTATATTAGCAGAACACTGCTTCTACGGTATTATGTAAAGGGTTGTTTATTCTACATGGACCTGCTACTACATTTGAAAGTTAACAAAACACTTAGTTTAGAATATCTACATAAATTCAGCGATTGCATTCTTGTCATATCCCTCTGTAGGCTACTGACCTATTCAAAGCTTCCTCCGGCATCTCACCATACATCTGTCTGTAGTTATTGAACTCATCTTGTACGAGGTTTGTTGTGATTGAGTGGGTGGAAACAGCTGTGGACAAGGTTCTGACAGATGGGTGTGTCTTGGTGGTGGCAAGGACACGCCCAAGAAACACCTCAAAGCCAACACATGTTTGGCTTTTGTCATGACCGTCAACATTTCTTGAGGAAGAAGCCAAAAAATGAGGCCAGATCAGCAAGTGCAGCCCCCCTCTAATTATTATCCACATAATAATTCACATTTCCCGTTGCTGCAGAATTATTTTCCTGCTTTGAGAAACTGGTCAAATTAAGAGAGCATATCTGTATACATATGGAAGTACTTCCGTATTTTGGTTGGGAGTGTTCATTGGTTTGGCATTGCACTTGCATTCCACTCGTAAGCAAAGTATGTGGTTATAACTGCCAAAGCTTATTTAATGGAAACTTTCAAATGAAATATAAAACATATATTATGTCTCAAGAACTAGCTGTTAGCTGTATAAACGAGACCTTGTGGATTTCTTAGCCAGAACAAAATAGCAAACCTTAGGTGGTGAAGAAAAATTGCAGATTTAGCGTACATTTTTTTGAATGTTCTGGAGAAATGGGTTAAATATATTTTTGAAATATACTGTAAGTTCAAATGCTAATTGTAAAGAGGGCCTGGTGAGGTTATGGTTAGAAATATTATTTGAATAAACCTATTTTCTAAAAATAAAAAAATATATAATGAAAATAGGATCCCCAAAAGAGGTCTGGGGGGTAGAGTCCTAATGCTAACGAGAGATGGACAATAACCCTTCTCGGAAAAACAGATTCACATAATCTTGATTTTATCTCAATGCTGGCACCTACCCTCACTGTAAAGCCATATTTAAATTAAAAACTCACAAGTGTGTACAGCGGTGTCAGCTGAGCCCGTGGCTCTTGGACCCAATCCCAGCTCCCCGTCTCACTCTCCCCGCCTTGGAGGAAACATGTGTGTGCAGGAGTGCCCAGACTTCCCCCTCCTCTCCACTGGAGCAACAATCTCACTAAGTGATTTATCACCTCCTTCAGTCAGATATCAGGCTGATACTAGGCATGGAAGGCCTCTATTGTTCCTGGACTGAGACACTCTACCACCCACCATAGACGTGCTGCTGCTCACTTATACCAAACAATGTAATTCCCCTGTTGTCAAAATGTCGCTGCCTCAGTCCTTCTGCTCAAGGGGAATGTGTAATCTATGCAGATCAATATACTGTCAGGTGTGTGCCAGGAGACATGTTGGATTCTTTTCTACCTTTTTTTGGTCATTCTCCTGTTGTTTATCTTTTCTCCTTCACCCCCTTCTGTTTTTCTGTATATATATATCTCATTTTTTCCTCCCCCCATCTTCCTCTCTCTTCTATCTTCTCTTCAACCTTTCCCTCCCAACCTCCTTGCCTTTCCTATACTGTCACAGAGTGGTGGCAGGTGAGGAATGGCCTCTGTTGGGTGGGATGTTAATTGAAAAGTGTGGTGGATGGAGGGCGGCTGTTGGGCCCATCTGTGTCTGAGCAGTGTGGCTGGCTGTGGGGCCGTGGGGGGTCTGGCAGGGCCAGACAGGGCCCCCCTGGGAGCTGTTAACACCTCATAGATGTCGGGGGGGGGGGGGCAGGGACCCGCAGAGCAGCCCCGGGGCCTTAATGAGAAAGCAGGTGATTATCCCACCTTGGGAAAATAAATGTGTGTCATTATGAATTGTGATGACAACTCTGTGAGGAACTACAGTGTCAACCGCAGCATGCAGCCACAGGGTTCAGGAGCAGTGTTTAGTGGCAGTAGGACCCATTGGTAACGAGTACAGCAATAATGTTACATGATAAAACAATTGCTACTCGTAGTCAGTTCGTAAATGTCAGTCAAATAATGATTCAATCCAAATATTATGCTAACAGTGTAAAGCAACAATTGACATTACACAGAGTCCCTAGGCATAACATATGTTGTATCATCCTGCAACAAGCTAGTAAGTACATTAAGTGCTTACCACATTTTCTTGGAAAACCATACTTAACATTTTAGCGTCAAGTATTACATAAATGCATTTACATACTTGTTAATTGGTAATTATAAACATGGTTCACTAATAGTTGCCCTGGTATTAACCCTGTGTAATAGAGTATATGATGTGTTTCCCAGTGATTTTACATCAATGAAAAATGGCCGACATCTAATCGCCAGCTTGAGGAGGTCAAGAGATGAGATGATACATAGCTTACGCATTTGCTATATGAATGGTCCTCAATGCATTTCAGTGGATTACCAGATATTGTATTCCAGTCAAAGTATGAAATGAGATAATAATGGATTTGATTGAAGTCGTCTGTAAAAACATGGTAATGGACGTGTTGATTAGTTTGATCGCTCTAACGATGATGTGGACATTAATCTGCGGTATAAACAAGTGTTAATGCTGTGTTTACAGTTTTCACGCATGTGTGTGTGTCACATGTGGCTGATATATTTTTCTAAAACTATGATATGCCCTAACATTTAGATGCCTGTCAAATTGTTCAGAAGCAACATTCCTGTCAAACCACTAACAAACCATTTCTAGAAACCAAAACCATACTGTATCCTTGTAGCATGTTAGAACATCTCTACCAAACACAACGCCACAACACATCTCAGCGTTCTCCCCTTCCTCAACCAACCACTGCATATGTTCTGCTAGTGGGCCACAGAAACACCCACACCACAACACAGACTGCTATTCATTAACAGTTTGAGTTAATTGATTGTTTACTGAAATCAGCGCCTGGGGTAATCCTCTGAGCCCCTCCTCTCCTCCCACTCCCTCTTCCCCCCTCACACTCTCCCATCTCCCTCCAAAACTCCTCCTCCCTACCCTCAGCAACATGACTGGTGGCTCTTCCCTCTAAGACCCCCAGGGCTGCTACATTAAGCCTGAATTGTTGCTGTGACGTGAGGGGCCCAGGGGAGGTGTTACTGTCAGGCCTGATTTACTCCCAGCCATCTGACACGAGGCGGACACTCGCTGGGGTCTTAGAGGAAAGGAGGGAGAAGAGAGAGGAGAGAGCCAGCAGCCAGGCTTCAAGCTGCCAAGGGCAGGGGCAGCTCAATGCAACAGCCTAAAGCAACAGTACAATGCAACAGCCTATTATAGCAACAGAAAAATACAACTGCTTAAACCAACAGTACAATGCTACAGTGCAATAGTAAATAGCAACAACCTCATGCAAAATACCAATGTTACAGTAAACTAATGTTATAGCCTGTTAATAACAGCTGACAAAAGTCAAAGTAACGTTATATCCCGAAATCACTGATTGTTACAGTTATATTTTTGTTACTGAATGTCTTGTGATGTGTTGTCTCGTTGTCGATATGAAAAATTATTTGTGAAGAGAAAAAGTGCGTGGATGTCAGTTGTATTTAATTTAAAAAAAATGAATTGTCAATTTCAATTTGTTTTTGCAAATATGTCTTTGAATGTCTTTTTTAAATGCTCCATTGGGAATTTATATATCTGGTTGAGTAGCTTTCAATCAAATACTCCTACTGCCAACAACAATCTAGACCTCCTGGGAAGTGGTCTACACACTACAGGATCCAGCTATTGTCTACAGAAGAATATGTGCCAGTCAACTGTCATGTCAAACATGTAACATACACACGGAGGCCTTTCACTAACATTGAACCCATACAATAAATAATTATACCCTAAATACTTACAACTTACACCTGATATCATCACAATGCCTTCACACTCAACACATTCCCTGCCCCCATTTGTCTAATTCCTTTTCCTCCATCTACTGAAAATTACCCAGACACATCCAACCCCCAAATGACTTACACGTACAAAGCCACAGAGGAAGCCTAAATTAATCTGAAAGAGTGACAGGGATAATCTCACTTGATCACATTGCACACAGTTCATCCTCAGGTCATCCCCATCTCATATTTATTCTCCCAGGGTTCCTCATACCTGTTGTGGGAGGGGAGGGGCAATGTCAGAACAGGAAGCTGGTAGGGCGTAGAAAGGCTGTTGTGGGAGCTTGACACATCCTGATGTGTCGAGTTCCTTCGTCTCATTGACAAATCCGCCTGGCTCAGCCCAAATGGGAACTGCTCAGTAAACTGACCAAGGCAGGGATCGGGGGAGATTAGTGCTGCCTTTGACACTTCACTCTCACCCCGTCTTTGCAGGGCACCTTGGGATATGGTTACTCACCTGTTGCCTTAGTATGTTAATAGTAACAGCCGCCACTCAGGTGGGAGGATTCGATTTTAAGTCGAAGTGTTGTGTTCTTGTAACCTGAGAACAAGAGCCAGCCGTCCAACCCTAAACTGAAGAAGTTACGGGGATGTGAAACTTTCTTCAGACAGGGTTTCTAAAAGCATCAATCTTCCATCCCCTGGAAATAACATTTAGTTGGCGCAATTATGGTAAGTGCTTAGGTTAAATCTGACAATGCACAGTTATTCAAACACAGCGCCTTTTGTTTATCAACATGCTTGGTATTCTATACTCACATGAAGGTGAGGTGGGGTGAATCCTCATGTTACAGTGCTGCCATAGGCAGATTATTATTATTAGACCAGGGAGGTCGGTCTTTTGGACAGAGCGTTTGTGAGATGTTGTCATGATTGTTTGTAGAGAAGAACCAAGGCGCAGCGTGAATACAGTTCCACATAATTTATTAAAGTGAAACTATAAAACAAAACAATAAAGACTAACGAAACGTGATGACAATGGAGTGCTGATAAACAACCCCCCCCCCCCCCCAAAGGTGTGGTCTCCGGCCCAAAACCTGACTCTATAGGGGAGGGTCCCGTGTGGGTATCGATCCTCGGTGGTGGCTCCGGTGCAGGACGTAGACCCCGCTCCACTCGTGGATCTGCCCACTTCGGTGGCGACTCTGGTGCGGGGATCGTCGCCGGAAGCTCCGGACCATGGATCGTTGCTGGAGGAACCAGACCGTGGATCATCGCTGGAAGCTACGGCCCGTAGATCATCGCCAGAGGAACCGGACAATGCATCGTCGCCAGAGGAACAGGACCGTGGATCGTCGCCGGAGGAACCGGACCGTGGATCGTTGCCGGAGGCTCCGGGCCTTGGATCGTCGCTGGGGGCTCCGGACTGCAGACCGTCGCTGGAGGCTCTGGACTGCAGACCGTCGCTGGAGGCTCTGGACTGCAGACCGTCGCAGGAGGCCTGGTGCGTGGAGCTGATACAGGGCGTACCGGGCTGGGGAAACACACTGGAGGCCGGGTGCATGGAGCCGGCACAGGACGTACCGGGCTGGGGAGAAGCACAGGAGGCCTGGTGCCAGCACAGGACGTACCAGGCTGGGGAGAAGCACAGGAGGCCTGGTGCGTGGAGCCGGCACAGGATGTACCGGGCTGGGGAGACGCACAGGAGGCCTGGAGCCAGCACAGGATGTACCGGGCTGGGGAGACGCACAGGAGGCCTGGAGCCAGCACAGGACGTACCAGGCTGGGGAGAAGCACAGGAGGCCTGGAGCCAGCACAGGACGTACCGGGCTGGGGAGACGCACAGGAGGCCTGGAGCCAGCACAGGACGTACCGGGCTGGGGAGACGCACAGGAGGCCTGGAGCCAGCACAGGACGTACCGGGCTGGGGAGACGCACAGGAGGCCTGGAGCCAGCACAGGACGTACCGGGCTGGGGAGACGCACAGGAGGCCTGGTGCGTGGAGCCGGCACAGGATGTACCGGGCTGGGGAGACGCACAGGAGGCCTGGAGCCAGCACAGGACGTACCGGGCTGGGGAGACGCACAGGAGGCCTGGAGCCAGCACAGGACGTACCGGGCTGGGGAGACGCACAGGAGGCCTGGTGCGTGGAGCCGGCACAGGATGTACCGGACAGGGGAGACGCACAAGAGGCCTGGTGCGTGGAGCTGGCACAACATGTCCTGGACAGATGACAACCTTCACACGGCAAGTGCGGGGAGCTGGCACAGGACGTACCGGGCTGTGGAGGCATACTGGAGACACGGTGTGTAGAACTGGCACACATTGTCCCGGAACACTGACACTCTCCTCAAAGCGAGTGCGGAGAGCTGGCACAGGTGGCATCGGATGGCTAACACGCTCCTCAGGGCGACTGTCTTGCCTCTCCAGCCAAACCAACAGCTCTCTCTCATCACTCTCCTCAACTTTCGCCAACCACTCCTCGCTCAATCTATCCCAATATTCCTCCATGGTCTCTGACTCACCCCTCAGCGTCGCCAACCACCCCGTGTGCCTCCCCTCCAAAAATGTTTTGAGGCTGCTTCTTGGGCCTACGTCGTGGCCGCGAACCCCGGTGTCGTCGCTGTCTCTCCTTCGCTGCTTCCGCCTGCTTCCATGGCAGGCTTTTGTCTCCTGCCATTATTTCGTCCCAAGTCCAAGATGGCCTCCACTCCTGGCTTTCCTCCCAGGCCCAGGATCCCTGCTCCTCCTGGGCACGCTGCTTGGTCCGTGGGTGGTGGGATCTTCTGTCACGATCGTTTGTATAAAAGGACCAAGGCGCAGCGTGATTACAGTTCCACATAATTTATTGAAGTGAAGCTATAAAACAAAACAATAAAGAATAACAAAACGTGACGACAATGGAGTGCTGACATACAACTACCCATAAACAAGATCCCACAACAAACAGGTGGGAAAAGACTGCCTAAATATGATCCCCAATCAGAGACTACGATAGACAGCTGCCTCTGATTGGGAACCATTCCAAGCCAACCTAGAAATAAAGAAACTAGAATGCCCACCCTAGTCACACCCCGACCTAACCAAAATAGAGAATAAAGGATCTCTACGGTAATAGCGTGACAGATGCTGTTGGTTGAACTTTCCCTCCTAAATCTAAAATGTGACTAATATTTAGGACGTCTTAGGTTATGAAGCTATAGCTAAGTAAAGTCCAGAGTTGTTCATGATCAGGTCTCCTGGAACACGTTGTAAATTGCTTGAAGATGGCGAAAGGGTCCATCTAAAAGATGGTACAGATTGATGGGCTTTGTCAGGGTGAGGATGGTTTTTAATGTGTTGTCTGTGATGCTATGCACAGATAAAACCGCAATGCAAGTCTTTGTCACTGGGAGAACAAATGTAAGAAATTGACGTCACACAGAAGCATATACGCCGCTCACATACACCACAGTTTAATCTATTTAATTGAACCCGACTTTGAATAAGTAAACAAATTAGGAAATTTACAAGGGGCATACGATCCCTCCTAAGCTAATGGATTTAAGATTTTTATCCCGTAGGGGCATTTGGGCAAACAAGGCATGGTTATCTCTAAATCGACATGTTGCCTCTCAGTCTGCATCAAATTTCTGCACTAAAGAGTCGTTGAACTCTTGATACGGCTTTGGTAATTTGCCAGACGGCCAATCTGCAGACACAGCCAGATCTCCAGATCTGCTTTTCTCCTGAAGTATCTGTATTCTGATAATAGATCAATGTAATTAATACTCCAGGAAAATTAGGGATGAATATTGGAAATAAGCCACCACCCCAATTACCCTAGCTTCTGTTAGTGTTTTGCAGAATTAAGGTGTGCATAAAACACTTTAAAAAAAATTCTAACATAGAAGAGAACCTAAGATACAGCCCATAGTCAATACAATACAATAAAATAAAGATGTGATACAAGAGCCATTGGTCAGTTTGGATTTAGCTGACACATTTATTAAAGACCTGTATCACTTAATCATCATCATCATCGTCATCATCAGAGAGAATAAATAAGACATAAAACATCTTCCACATAAACAAACACATACACCAGCCTGGGTTTCAGCATGCCCAGGTAGCTCAGAACGAAAAGAATAAGATGCATCTGAAAACACACAAATGCATAGAAGTAATTGCACCTCTAGTTATCGGTGGGAGGCGACATCTACAACCTGTCTAGATCCCTGGCTGTCAATGTACAAAGTACTAATATCTGTGGTATTCATTAGGTCGAAGGGGTTGTATAAAAATAAAGTCTTCACAATGATAAACTGTAATATGTATATATATATAGACATTTGGCAACAACCAGACATGTAAAGACTCTGACTTTAACCAAAACCTGCAAAAAACAGAGAGAAGAATAAGGTGGAAAGGATTGAGGGTAGAGTCTATCAAAATCCAATTGGACAAAAGTTGAAATTTGTTATGTTGTCACAAAGATAGCATTCATAACAGGCCAGCACGCCATGATTCTCAGTCTGGTTCTCTATGAGGAATGGAGTGTGTGAGTTCCAAGTGCTGCCATTCATACTTTTTGATGGCCCAATCCTTCCTTCCAGTCCACTCAGATGAGGAGAAATGAAAAAGATTGACAGTTAATTGATAGAGACAGATGGAGTGATCCAAGAAGGGTGGAAGACAGCAACCGTCCGACCCGGTCTCTCTGTTTCACAGGTCATGTGTGACTGTCTCTTTTCAGTTTGTGACACACACCTTTGAGTCCTTAGACCACGTTGACCAATAAACCCTGCTAATCAAAACTGGTCCACTTCATCCAACCAGGAAGCTGGGCTCGCTGGGAAGTCTGGGTACCCCCCACTGCTGCCAGTAGACAGATCCGAGCTGGGGCCGTTAGCGCCACCCAACACTCCTCTCATGCCTGGGTTCAGCCCGGCGGCCCCGCCTTGGGTCATGATGGACAGGCCAGAGTCAGGGTAGACCAGGCTGGAGATGGGGGGCTGGTGCCTGGGAAGGGACTGAAGCGAGCCTGGGGACTGGGGTAGGCCGTACGGGCTGCTGGAGCGGATGTTGTGGTACTGGTCCTGGGACTGGAGGACTCCATGCTCTAGGGGGAAGGGGCCGTGGCTGCTCTCCTGGCGGCCCCCCATGACCAGGGACGACTCGCTCAGGCCACTGTAGATGCCGTTGGAGTGGCTGAGCTCCGACATGGGTGGCTCATCTGGAACATAAGGGAGGACACTTAGTCAGGGTGTGGCATTATGGAAGTGCTTATTCCATTTCCTGCTAATATTAGTTTGATTCTGGTCAACAATTTCCCTCAATGGAATTATTTGGGTAAATATAGGTTTCATTCAAATTTGAATGGGAATGAACCAAAATGTGTGGTTTAGAAATTGGCTATGTCCATTTCTGCCATGCACTTTAGGGGAAAATAAATAATTTCAAGAAGGCATTTGTATTATAATTGTGATAATAACATTTCTCCTAATTCCTCAAATAGGAGCTTAAAGGCTGCTGTCTGTAGATTCCTGTGAATGTATCATCTCAGATGTCTCTCTGTTTGTTTTCTCATCCTACCTGTAAAGGAAACCTCAGCGTCGCTGTCCATGCCCTCCTCCTGGATGCTGTCCTTGTCTGATTTTGAACTGCCTCGCGACCTCTTCATGTTGCGGAAGTACTGTCCCCACCTCTGTCTGCCTGCATCCTTCTTCAGCCTCTTCTCTTTTGCTCGCCTGTTCTGAAACCACACCTGGAGGACAAAGGAGGTGTTTGGTACATATTGGTTTTGTTTTATTTATTTTAGGTATATAATTGGGAAGTTTCCTGTTGAAGGCAGATACTCCAATAAGCCTTCTCCTACAATACACTTGTGAGTGAAATAGATTTCTTAAAATTAGAAATATATAATTTTGTGTTACATCTACAGACATGTTTTTTATTTTGAACTGCATTTTTCGTTCATAGACTATAGGACATATCAGTCCTGGTGCGAAATTCCATTCTACTTACTGGACCATTCCGGACATCATTTTTCCTGACTCTTTCTTCAGTGAAACTGCTATGCTTTTAAGTGGTCAGGTAGAGCACATTAACATAAAAACAAAATTAATTTTCAAGGACTGTCTAGGAAGCATGTCGCCTCTTCTTTAACTCAACTGGGAGATTAAAACAGTGGGGCAGAACACTAATGTTGGGACCAACATGCCCTGAGATTTATCACGCTAATTAACTTTGCGACAGCTACAAGTTGTCCTTAACCCTGGGAGCAGACAGGTTGCATGTTACCTTCTCACTGGGATCTACTCACCCAGAGTTGATTTTAATTATTCAAATTTCACTATGGCCAAATTCTAAATTTTAGCTGTAAACGTGTGTGATTTAATTTGAAAACATTTGTATTTTATTTTTAAGAGACACTTAAGATTGACGAACCATTCAATGTAAGCACGTATTTTGTTGTTTACAATCCACATCATGCAAAGCCTAATGTAATTCAACCAGGTAAAAAAGTTCCTCCTTTCTCTCCCACATATAGGCAAGGCCTATATTCATTAGTGATATGCAGCCGAAGTGAACCCTCTTAACCCCCATTTCCCCTTCCGTGAATAATGAAGCGCGATAGTGGCTTCCGCGTACCTACTTTAAGTGTCCTTGCAAATAAACAATATATATGGCCATAGTCAACCACAGTAGGGAACTTTCACGGACAGACAATATGCCAAGCTCTCTCTTAGCATTGTTAACGAGCTTGCGCTTACAGTTCTGACTTTCAAGTGTGTGGACTTCATTTTAATCCATCTCATCGTAAATTCTAACCATTCAAACCCACTGGGAGGCCATTTCAAGCAGTATTTCAATGGAATCGCATGCATGTCCTTAAATAATAATAAAATAAGGACGCTAATGAAATGGTCTATAGTGGAGGGGAATGCATAGTTACCTGAACAACCCGCATATCTAGGCCGGTTTCTGACGATAGCTGTTCTCGTACGTGGCGGGCAGGTTTTGGAGAGTTGTTGTAAGCGTTTTTCAGGGTCTCGAGCTGTTTGGCGGTGATAGTTGTTCGTGGCCTTTTCGCTGTTGAGTCTGCCTCTGAAAATAAAAGACACACAATGTAAGCCAGACCTTACACAAAAATGTACCCCATTAGGCCTACTTTATGCAAAAAGTCTTAACCTTAGATTCCAAGGATAAATAGGCTATTTATAGATATTCAGGTTCAGCCATTGAAAAGTGCAAGTGACATACCAGAACTGATAAAAATGTATTTTAGAAAACAATGGAAAGACAAGTAAACTTCATAACTTCCTTTTCTGACTTATTACTTTCAATAAGCCTAATTAAACCCAAATAAATACTAACTATTAAACAAAAAGCCTACGAACAAAAACATATGCAAGACCATCCTACAAGTGGGCAAATACCGAAGTAACGAGGCCCTCTCATTATCCAAATAGACGTGTGTGGTTTTCCATGAAAACTCATCTAAACTCAAAACTCAATGGTTAAATCAGCGGTTGGTTTAGTCAGTAAATTCACACAAACAGATGGGGAAGATAAAACTTGAGTAACACGAACTACTCACAAAGAAAATGTTGGCCTACCCTTGCTGGATTTCATTGAGTTAAAACAGATTATCTGAGGTCAGTTGTACTAAATTTAGCATGCAATAAATAAGCATTTTTATTAAAAAAGTATTAATTTCAAATTAGTTGGGGAAAAAAAATCTTGTTGTAAACTTCATTTTGTTTTCTCAAAAAGACGTTTGTGGTAGAAAACATGCCCATTTTGGTCATAGCATTTGACATCATCACATCAGCCAATTTAAATGATTTTACTTGAAATTGGAGGCCTTATTGTAGCCTATGAGATAGTTTAGCAAAACATTGTCACCAGCGCTTTAAACACCTTTTAAACAAACCTCCTCAATAGTCTGTTGTGCAGATGAGGCTGAATCTAATCTTCTTAGTCAATGTCGGTCTGCTAATAAAATAAAACAGAAAGAACTACGTTTTCTCTCTTCACTGCAATTGGATAGGCTGTATCCATATTGCTATCGATTGGGATGCGGGATACGACGCAATTAGCGCAGGTGGGTCAAGTGTTTATGGGTGACCTCATAGTCTTGTAGATCAAGTTCACAGCTCCAAGCAGTTGCTCAATAAAAGGTCAATGGATCAAATAAGTAAAACATTACATAACTTATTCGGTGATGCGTGCTTGATAGATACTAGGTTAAATCATTTTTCTCGTTATGAGGCAGACATGAATGAAGATGTGGGCATTGTAGGATATACACATTCTTTGATATGGCTGAAATATCAATGACATGCTTAATTACGCGTTAGGTCTAGGCACTCTGATCTTGGGGACCCTAATTAGGTGTGATAAAGGTATGTTCAGGTATGCCGTGACCTCTCACCTCTCTGTTTGGCGGTTTCGTAGTCAGCCTTGCACACGAGTCTGCTGTCCTCCATCAAGTAGTACTCGTCACCTGTCGCGAGCTGCCTTTTGCACACGATGCACGCGAAGCAGTGCAGGTGGTACACGAAATCCTGCGCTCTCCTCACCACTTGCGTCGGTGGAATACCTTGCTGACACGCGGCACATTTGGTCCCAAATCTCCTTTTAGGAAATAAGAAGGTTATCATCAATACATTGACAAGTGAGTGTTTCATCACATTCACAACCTCAAAATAAAATGCAGACCGTGTGATTCTATCGAATAATTAGGCTTGGTTTCCATTAAATATTAGGCTACACACCTGAAATATTTTCAATAATTTGTCTTTCATTAAAGAATATATAGTTCATGTCGTATTTCTTGCACCCACTTAAAAAAGTCTTCTTTGCAGTAGACTCTATCTTCCCGACTGAAGCACTTGTCCGCTAGTTGGGATTGGCAGTCGCTGCATTTCAGGCACTTGCTGTGCCAATGGCGGTCCAGCACTTTGAGGATGAAGCGGTCCACGATGTGTTGATTACAGCCCGCGCATACAGGAATCTCTGAAGGGGAGAAGACAGGATGACCATGAAGCCATCTTGAATTAAAACACTGCTAAAGAGATCATTTAGCATTTGGTGGTCAAATAGTTTACGACACAAACATAGCTAAGCCTATTCATACTATTGTCAAATGTAGACATTTGTTAATGCATTTTATTTAGAATATACTTACTTATGATAATATCTAAATAAAGACACTAATTCGATACAAATAATTTCAATGTTTTGTGGTTGATAAATTATACTTAATATTCTGAGATCCGTGACAAATTACTCTAATTCAATTAATTACATCTGAGTAATGAATTACTAAACCTAATTGTAATGACGTAGTAGTCTAATGATAGGGGCCTATGCCATGCCCTCACAACGAAACACACAATAGGCCTACATTATTTTAAATTGCTTAATTGAAAACGACATGTACTGGTAAAATAATACATGAAAGTGATCTTAGACCTATTCACATTGCTGCAAAATTGAAAACGCATGCCTTTTTTAAATTTTTAAATTGGCCTATTTTTTCCACGTTAAGCACACATTTACATCACTTGCTTTATAGTTGACAATACTGAAACTTCACATGTATACATTTGCATCAAAGGGGTGAGTCGAGTAACTAGGTAACAGGGTAGCCTAGTGGTTCGACCGTTGGACGAGTAACCGATAGGTTGCAAGTTCGAATCTCCGAGCTGACAAGGTACAGTTCTATCTCTGAACAGGTCGTTCATAGGCCGTCATTGAAAATAAGAATTTGTTCTTAACTGACTTGCCTAGTAAAATAATGGGAAAACCCCAATGCAGTCTATTTCAGGGCAAATATGAGACAGTTTTGTCACTGATCTATACTATTGTATATGTTTTATTTTCATCGATAGCCTATATATTTCCACATAGTTGAGAATTGAAGAGTTTCATTACAAAATGCTCTATATCCATTTTCAGAAATGTTGGTAAATTAGCTTTTATTATTTCAATAAATGATGAAAGAGATTGGTGTGTTTTTTCACTATCTAATCATGGCATGGAGGTTGTTCAATGACAGACATGTTTTTGTTTCAAATCGATTACTTGATTGTTTAACAATTTCAGAGACAAATAATCATGCTTTTTTCTCTCAAAATGCTATATTTCCGCCTCATGCTCAGAGAAATTAGCAGTAGTGTTAGATTTTACACAGTCAAATGTAACAAACAACTACATTTTTAATAAAGAAATGTACAAATGATACATTTGTGACATGAATATTTAATATATTTTTTTGAATTCAATACAGTAATATGTGATCTGTATGTTAAACATTTACATTTGACATTTTTGTCATTTAGCAGATGCTATTATCCAGAGCACGTAGATTCATCTTGAGATAGCGAGGTGAGACAACCGCATACCACAGTCAAATATGCAGGATACGAACATTCCATTCCAGCTAAACAATGGATTTTCAAAAAATACATTGCATACACATTAAAACTCGATGAATAACACATCGTAGAACAGTAGTATTGTACATATACATGAAGATGAAGGTACCCATAAGCAATTATTTCTGATGAAAAAACACATTTGATAAACTGGTGGATATAGCGTTTTTGGAAATAAACTCTTCAACTGTTATCCGGTTGAATGAAAAGCATAAATGCATTGCCGATGTCACATGTGCTAATTGAGAAAACATCACCAAAAGGAGTGGATTTAAGTTTACGAAGGTGTTGTGGACTCATTATTGATGTATAAATGTAGGGACACAATTATTTCAGTAGTATGAGATGTAAGTAAATACACTATGCTGTCTATAAATTACAGCCATTCATTTGTTTTTGTCATCATCGCCATCACCATCATTTTTTTCCATAACCCAGAAATGACAGTAAACGCCAATGGTTATTTTGTTCCTCCCATGATTATTGAAACCTGGCAACATACGTTACCCTTTTCTACGTGTGGGTGCCAGATGTACAGCAATACAAAAGGACACACACGGTTGAAATCCAACCAGTAAAGCCATCTCACTGGGCACTGACGTAAATTCAGTTGGTTCAACGTAATTAAATTGAAATTACGTGAAAACAACGTTAATTCAACCAGTGTGTGCCCAGTGGAATAGCATCGAATACCTATTGGCTGATTGAGTTATTATGGGTTTGATCGGTTGAGTTAATGAAGAAGACATCAAAAATTACCCTCTTACTATTTCTCCTCAAAAAAAGTGCATGCTACGAAACAAACATTCTTACTTTGCATGGTAACCCGCAGATCCAAGTCCAGACCAGAAACGACAGTGGATCCCGGAAAACTCTCTCTCTAATCCTTTCTCTCTCTCTATCTCTCCCGGTTTCCCTTCTAGTTCTTGCGACCATGGGCTATTCTATTCCTATCCCTCTGTTTGAGGTTACAACAGGCGCATGGGTCCCTCTCTCTTTAAAACACTGGTCAATTTGTTCCCACTAAAGAATCACTAGGGATAATAAAAAGGAAAGAAAAAAACAAGCCCTCTGCATCGACACTGGTCAAATCCCCTTCTGTATGCTCAGCCGCCCAATCAACGCTGGCCCAAAGGCTGCTCATGAGGTTTTACTTTACATCCGGTTTCCAAATCACGAAGAAGCAGGCCCGCTTCACAGAGTGGGGAAGGATGGTTTCGTTAAATTAAACGAGACCACAGCTAAATTTGATCCACGGTTCGCACACTGAATATGTTGTCAATATTCCCGCATTCGATTAGCAAAACACCATCCAAGCCTTTCCCATCAAACATGTTTTACGCATGAAATTACGCTGAAAATGCACACCTGCAGACAGAGGATCAGGTGAAATGTGTTTTGATGTCAGATTTAGGTTGAGTCACAAAGCTAAATGCTACACGTTGTGTGTTCAGTAGGCCTATTTACATGGTTTTATTGACCATTTAGGGATGCTGATGATACCGTGCAAATGATCACATTGCCACATAATTAATAGAAATTGTTTTAGGTAGGCCTATATGCTGCAAGAAGCCTATTTGCTCTAGAATTATTATAAGCAATAAGACACGGCAGGATATGTAGGAATGATGAACCCGTCCTTCCATATGGCCAAATTCAGTTCAGTTTCATCAAGTTCAGGATTAGCTCTAACTTATATAATTAACTAAACATAAATAAACATAATATGACAATTTACAGGCCATTAAACTTTTGGGAATAAGCATGGCCTTCGTCAAGACAACACAAAGCATGAAATGAAAATGGCCCTCAGCAAAGTATGTCATTACAACTCACAACAAGCAACTTATTATTAAACTATCAACAAACGCTTGTCGAGTGAAATTGCATCACCGGCAACTTAAATACGTTTTGAGATGTTATCACTCGGCTTTATTATTTATTCAAAAGTTCAAGCACTTCGTGTTTCATCCGTCCAAGGAATCGCATTCCTGTTGTTCGTTTGTGGGCAATTTATGAAATATTAATGGACCATTTTTTTCCTGCCAAGAGCAAGCAATGCACAACAGCGAGGGAGCCACGTCATCAACAGGTGCATCAAATTCATTATTAATTCAATAGGTTCTGTAAAACTAGAATACGCTGCCTTGTCTCACGCAACAATCAAAGGGTGTCTTGCTTACCAATAATATAACCTGTAGCCTATATGTCTGCCCATGAAAGCCAATTCAATCCCTAGAAATTGCAGTAATATTTATAAAAATTTCGTTAACAGGTTAACCTCGAATACATATGTGTCACATAATGCGCAGACATGGACCGATTGATACATAGGCACAGTTGGTACAATCTTAACCACCCCCCCCCCCAAAACGCAAACATATCTTTAAGCATTTAAGACAATAATGTTCTGATATTTTGTAAAATATCAGACACGTTTTTTAAAGTTCATGTAGGCCTCCGCACTACAGCAAACAAAGAAAGTAGGAGGGATGCTTGACAACAGAAGGTCTTTAATATCATTAACACATATGCAATGAATGGAGAAATTGCAACCCGATTCAAACTGTGCGTCCAAATGTAAAAACTTGTTTTGTGGTGTTCAGGAGCAAAAATATAAGACATATGCCTATGTAATTTCATAGATTCACTGTTTTTAGCCTTAATCCTTCGTCATACAGATTTAGCCCTAATCCATTGTAATACAGGCGACAGGAGCGAAAAGTATAAACAAATTAAAGGGATTTACCCACTGTTTCGGCTAACCACTAACTAGTCTAAAATAGATGTTGTGTGGAGCGAATTGTGCATGCAAGAATAATGCTATTTTTTGACATATGCATGTAGGAAGAATAAACATTTAATTGCAGTTACTATACATATATTCAGAAATGTAAAATAGGGAAGTATAACGATCGAAATATTCGATTAACGTAATATTTTATATTCATCATACAGTACGCCTTATAGAAATAAGCTTGTGCTATACATGAAGGTGTTGGAACGAAATAAAACAACATCCCTTATTCTGAGTTGTATAAACGGCGACAACAAATGATTGATTAAATATCTTAGGCCTAACTATTGTAATGTGCAAACCAAAGGCAGATTCGATTTAACACAAATCCCACTGAGCACAGACGTCAATCCAACGTCTATTCCACCCTGGTTCAACGTTATTGAATTGAAATGACGTGAAAACAACGTTGAATCAACCAGTATGTGCCCAATGGGATGGAATCACATGTGGTGCCCTGTTGAATACCTCCGTAGTTCTTCGCTCTGCGCCAGCAAGGCAAACAGAATCTCCGTGTTATTCGGTGCTCCTCTTGGAGAATTCCGTTCATTATGTCCATCCATTGCTCATGATCTCCTCACACGATAACGACAAACTAATGTATTTATGTGTTCTAGGCCTTTCGCTCACATTGGGATTTTATGCAGTATATCAGTAATACAAAAAAAATCCGAGCAGTGTGGTTGCATGCGATCGAGTTTGCTTTATCATACAGTGTGTTGTCCGCTGTGGAGGATTACGCAACGCAGTTACCCCAGCGACTGGCCTGTTAAAGCAGGGCGATAGCTGATCATCACCTTGCAGCAATTTGGAGAGAGGTGCGGGTACCAAGTACTCGTCGGAAGAAAAAATTAACTTCATGGCGCAAGATGACATTTGACTACGGTTTCGACGATGTTGGTGTGTTAAGTTGGTGCATACAGGCGATGCCATTTGAAATGTAATTTTATTGCACGAAGCTCTTACTTGACCATTAGGCTATAGCTGGTTCACGTATATATTTTTTTGCATGATCTTATGAACATACATTTTCACAGCACGAGTAGTAGGTCTAAGAGGCTTTAATTGGAACTTTGCAAAGCCATTTACGCACGTTTCTCTAAGACCGTGTGTAGGCCTATTTCAAATCAAATCACGGCCATATAGTACGGCAGGCTACACAAATTATCAAATGCAAACGAAAATGGAGCCTGGCACATATTTTTTTTTATTTATTTAGCCATGAAACTGTTCTGTTCCAAGTGACATTAGGCCTACGTATGTACCATTACAGATAGTTGTCTGTAATAGATACGCAAAACGAGGTCTGCTTTGAGACCAAATAATCAAATAGGCTTATACATATTTTCAAAGTAGGTAGCCTATTATAAAATTCATTTTGGCCTTGATTATTGAATTTCTGTAGTTGATGTGTAGTTGACAAGACAGAATGCAACTCTAATATTTGTACAGCATTCCATCCTAAACATAATGTAGGCCTAATAGCAGTATAGTTTTCAATATGTTTCATTCATTTTTTACCCTTTCTAAAATGCACATAAATATAACGACATTTCAGGCTACTTGACCACTATTTAGTAAAATATTGACACACTGAAATACGTTTTTACTAGCCTACAGCTTTAGCCTACAGTAATTGCATCATATTAAAGACAAACGTTTTATATTGGATATAATTGCATTTTTTCTATCAATGTAAATGTGTTTTCTTTGCTTATCCTCTCATTTAATCGACTATTTGGAGGCATATGTCTCATAAACCTATTATTAGCCTACATTGGAGCATAATATGATCCCCATTTCTTCTTATAATAACGGGATTAAACAGTACAATTTTCAATTGAAAAATCTAGACGAAAATATTCCTTTACCAAAGTTAATGTTATTGTCACGATCGTCGTATTGAGGAGACCAAAGCGCAGCGTGTTGTGAATGCATACTATAATGAACGGACGAAAAAACACGAAGTACGCTAAAACAAAACAAACAAACTAACACGACGACCGTGCCCGCTAAAGAAACTGAGTGCTAACAAGCAACATAACATAGACAATAACCCACGAACCACAATACAAAACAGGCTACCTAAATATGGTTCCCAATCAGAACCATATCAGGCCAAAACACATAGAAACAGACTAACTAGACATGCAACATAGAATGCCCACTCATATCACACCTTGACCAAACAAAACATAGAAACAAACAACGCAAATAATGATCAGAGTGTGACAGTTATATTTCATTGGTTTAATTTAATTAGAAGTAATATTTGATATTTGGGATGTTTCTGATATTATATCAACCATCCCACGCATGGTATCTTATCAACTCAAAAGCAAAAAAGAGAAAATCTTCCCAAAATTTCATCGTATTGATGGGCTCACGGTAGATAACAATACAATAACAATACAATTAGTAAACAAAAAGAAGCCACATCTACCATTTCCATCACGTCGTTAAACCTGGCTGGCGAATGACACGCACGCACGCACACACACACACACACACACACACACACACACACACACACACACACACACACACACACACACACACACACACACACACACACACACACACACACACACACACACACACACACACACACACACACACACACACACACACACACACACACACACATCTTAGGCCTATAGCCTATTCTGACTTCACTAAGACAGCTGTTTACTTAGGGAAGAGATTGGCCGTTCAATAACATGTTGATCGAAGCAACACTCGGATGCATTTTATTGACACTGATCTCAGCCGCAAAAGGGCGCCTTGGGAAATCACGACTAGTGCCATGGCCGCGTGGACCCCTGATGAATCTAAAATCAATGCCCCATTTGCCTGTATTTTCAGAGTATATGAAACACAGTTGGTGAAAGGTGTGGGATGCTTCAGTGCTCCCTCTTACTTGTCAGCTTTATAATATTTTGTATCTCCTATTGATCGCTCACTTTTGAGGGGCGAGGCGACAGTAATTGCGTAGCATGAGCGATGCTCTACAATCAACAAAATAGTCCGTGAGAAAGAGCAGTCATGGCCAAGTGTTTTCGTAAGTATATGATTGTTGCTTTTATTTCTAAAACCATTGCCAATCTATTGATTTTGATTTGTTAATGCAATAACCCACACATAAGCCTTATTCGTTTTCCCCCATTACGCACGGCAAAAGAAGATATTTGGTGGCATACACCTCCTTTATTTGATTCCTAATTTACAAACAGAAAGTAGGTACCGCACCTGTCGAAGGGAACCTAACACTTGTTGAGCATTTTGCCCAGGCAGACGACTAGGGAGGGCGGGGGGCGGCCTGTGTGCAGCCGGGCTGTTGCATTGTCGCGTTACACAGGCATTGCAAAAGCGCTCTGGTGGTCTCCAGTGACAGCAATGAGCGATGGTGTACAATGACAGCACGCGCATAACATCTGTTGATATGATTCCCAACAATACAGCTCATTACGTGTTCATAACGTCTCCCGCTGGCAGGGAAACGGAACCAAATATTTAATGTCCAACCTCGAAAGTGTATGAATACCCAGTGAAATGTTGTTAAAATGGATAGTGGACACATTGCCATGCACCAATATGATGAAATCTATTCGATGTGTGTAGCCTAGAAATGTATCTATTTTCACAACTTCTCGCGTCTCGAAAGGGAAAGCACTCGCCTGTAACACTTCTTTCAGCATATAGGCCTAATAGTGATTTGTTAAACTGTTTAACTGCTGATGATAGGGTGTGCTGTGAAATACAATGGGCTATTTCATGCTTGTTTGGATCCTCTCAGTAAAACTTTGAGCTGCAGGCGGAGCCCCCGCTGTGCTGATTTGTTGTGGAGGTTAACTAGATATTTCGTAGCTAATTGAAACCCATTAACAGATCACAGGTGACTAAACCGCGTCAAATAGACACACAAGTAGCCTACATTTCCACATGAAGTTGTATAAAAGCTCGATCATAAGTGCAAAAGACTCCAAACAAGAAAGCGGACTGCTTACCTTGACCTGCGCTGTATCGGGAGAAATTCCCGGGATTTTGACAACTCGATCCAGGATGTTCTAGCAACATTCTGAGCAGTGATGCTTTTCAGATCAGATAAACATAAAGTCAATGGGCGGTTGAGTGAGATATACCGAGGAAAGGAAAGCAAGAAGGGCGACTGCTGAGCTTAATGATAAGAGCTTATTAGGAAAAAACAAAAACAAAAACGCAAGATCCTATTTGTTTATCCTTTGAGAGTCACAAAAATAACGCGATTGACGTTTATAAAAGTACATTTTTCTAAGAGGCTAAAGTAGTATATGCCTGTCGACCTTGTCTCTCTCTTCGTCGGTCCCCGTGTAAGGAAACTTAAAAATGCAGCAACTTGCTGTTTGAGTCCGTGTGTTGGTCGACAGGAGGTAGAGAGAGGGGTGGGGTGGGTGGCCATTACCAGCGTCAGCTGACCTCACGATTGGACAAGTGTTCGTTTTTAGAAAAACAAAAGTACAGCTCGAGTCGAGATGCCGAGCGTCGCGCGTGGAGAAATATGCACTGTCCACCGTGCTGAAAAGGGGAGTTTCTGTATGTGAGCAAGGCGGAAGGCTTGTGTAGTGTATGCCCCCCCTCCCACACGCACACTTCGCTGTTCCACCCCCCTCTCCTCCCTTCGCTCCTTATCCATCTAGAGGTACACGTGTCCGTTCATCCTGCAAAATAGGGAAATGGGCGATTCTTCGATACATTGTTGTCATGAGTTTTCATTCTCGTGCCCCTCTTTTGTTCCGTCAAGAATATACCGTAGCCTAACAACAGAGACAAGTGGACGGGGCGTCATTGTTCCATTTTGCTGTTGTGTTTCTATTCAGATTGGCCATACTATCTGTGGCGAACTACCAGCATGCATTTTCCTTATTTACTGTATGACCTGAAGAAGACGCCAATGGTATTCGAACACTTGTTAGCAAATTTAGATGTTTTGGCAGGGGCATTTCGTTGCAATCTGATTGTAATGTAGCCTACAGGTCTACATTTGTGTTTTTAGGAGTTGTACCACATTTCTGAAACATTGTTGGCTACTATAACCAACATATCGGATATCCTGTAATTGTATTTATATTCGAACCTAATAGCAACTTTCAATAACAATACTAACCAATTTCAATAATGACAAAAAACATGTGGGATGTATATTTTGGAATATAGGCTACACGCCTAATAACAATGACTATTGCAACAACAAACAGTAAATACAAACATGTATTTACTAAATATTTAGCCTCGATTAAAATACTTAATTACAATTAAAAAAATAAATAATTTTATGATTCTTTTTCTTTCTCAGACTCACTGTAACAGTAAATCTGACAATGTGATGACGTCATCATACAGCTTTGATTTGATTTCAGTTGCATAGCAGGCTTACTCACCAGTAGTTCTGAGCCAAATACGTCATTACTTCATTCATTATTTTTTCTACAGGACAATTATAAACTTAAAAACATCACATAATATTCTAAGCCTCCCTTTCACCTAATATCATAATGTCTATCTATCTATCTATCTATCTATCTATCTATCTATCTATCTATCTATCTATCTATCTATCTATCTATCTATCTATCTATCTATCTATCTATCTATCTATCTATCTATCTATCTATCTATCTATCTATCTATCTATCTATCTATCTATCATCCATCCATCCATCCATCATCCATCCATCCATCCATCCATCCATCCATCCATCCATCCATCCATCCATCCATCCATCCATCCATCCATCCATCCATCCATCCATCTTATAAGCCTGGTTGTAACTATATATGTATATATATATATTTTTTTACTGTAGATCCATTTTTCTATAGGTTATTGGATGAATGGAACAGGTTTTTGTGTTCTACAGTAATCCCCAGTCAACAAATCAGGCTGATCTCTTTATGTAGATTAAGGAAAAATGCCAGTGAATCTGGAAGGAGCCATACACTAATTAGGATCCTATATATAACGTTGCCTCAAAGGAACTTATAGGAAAACAGCATAACAGAAGAAAGGAACCTTTATGCCATACAGACTGTTTTTCTTCTCTTTTTCTCTGCCTGCCTGTTAGATACTTGAATGTGTTTTCCCCTGGGATTTTCCACTAGGCCTACTGTGGGGTCAAATGTGAAGTTCGAATGAAGCAATAATCGGCTGTATAAAACCAGGATAAAACCATACCCTATTTCTGACACTGCTCATCCAAGGACCATATCCCGACCAAGGTCTTTGTAGCAATGCATCGCTGCTGGAGGGAAGTATGCATAAACAGAAGAGTACTATGTAGCCTGCTGAATGATGCTGCTGATGAATATAACAATGTAATAATACAAATAATAAAAAAGTAACAACAACAATAATAATAAAGGTTCTAGTTTTCATAATCATGAAAATATATTTTAATCATAGTCTTTGTGCAGTGTGTACAGTATAACCACGATCCACTCTTTATTTCTGTAAGGTTGCATATAGTGTTAGACCACTCGATAGTTTTCTGTTGTAAAAGTAGAAAAACATTGCCAGCAGTCTTGGTCTTGGAGATCTTCCTTGGACATAAAGCCTCAGACGTGATTTCATAAAAGGGACCAGCTTAAAAAGGCTGAGGCTTCTATTCTACCACTCTCTGTGCACTGGGAAGCATCATTACAGGAGATTGGTAAAGTGTTAATGCACCTGGGACCCACTTGAGAGAGTGTCCACAATCAGATTTGAAGGGTTCTCCACAAAAGGCTCCAGCGTTTACACCCCTATGTACACCTGCCCTCAAAGCCTAAAGGTCTGGCCTCGCTTTCTATCGGAGAATACATGACAGATGCCCTTCTTCTGAAAGGTGAGTCTCTTGAAGCACTCTCTCATCTCCCATCTCAGTGTTTTTGTGATGTTTCCCAAACAGATCAATCCTCTGTATCATCCTCGAGTACAGTAGAGCCAATTGGTTTAGCAGAGTTCGCATTAATGTAGCTTATGTGTGTTGCTAAATATTACTTGCGTGAATATCTTGAGCAGGGAGAAAAGTTGAATACATTCTGCCAATCTTCCTTTCTCACCCTGTCAGTACCAAGCAGTGAACTTCTTTGGGTATGCAACTGGCATATTAAGGCATGGTAATATTTAATTTTTGGCTCACTCAAACTTGATATATAATGCAATATACAGTATAGTAACAAAGTCTAAGTGATGGGGAAAATGTCACATTCAGCCAACTGGACTTGCAAAGGCACAAACATGTTAAAAAACATGTACAAATGTTAACATAACACAACATTTATGCTCTTGACTTTGCAAAGATTACTATTACCACAAGAGCTCCAAAGGTAAATTTTGTGAGTCAGTTTAACAGAGCTATATTGGCAGCCGGGTCCACACACACAGTGTCACTAAACGCCTGATGTCAAACTATAGAGTGAATCATCAGTGGAAAAGATAGTCCATTTCACAGCTGCAACACTTTCTCGGGAGACAGTATAATGTATTGCCATGCATCATGCTTCCCATATGGGAGAATATTGGCCTCTCTCCATGTTGTCAGGTTGGCGCTTTTTAGCCAAGAAAGGGCTTTCTGTGATGTCACAGCATCCATTACCTACAGAGGCAAAAGTTCTGTGAAGAAATGTTCCCATCTGAGCAGGTTGAAGTTGTAAAATCAGGAAGTCACATAAAACTCAGTGGAAACGTCAACTCAGTGCATCTAAACTGGAAGCAAGGAATTTGTGTTTGTGTGTGTAAGTTTGTGTATGTGTAGGCCAGTATGCATCAACGCGTTCTCTGCCCATGTGTGTGTCCATCACCACATATTTACAAGTGTGTCCTCTCATCAAATCAAATCAAATCAAATTTATTTATATAGCCCTTCGTACATCAGCTGATATCTCAAAGTGCTGTACAGAAACCCAGCCTAAAACCCCAAACAGCAAGCAATGCAGGTGTAGAAGCACGGTGGCTAGGAAAAACTCCCTAGAAAAGCCAAAACCTAGGAAGAAACCTAGAGAGGAACCAGGCTATGTGGGGTGGCCAGTCCTCTTCTGGCTGTGCCGGGTAGAGATTATAACAGAACATGGCCAAGATGTTCAAATGTTCATAAATGACCAGCATGGTCGAATAATAATAAGGCAGAACAGTTGAAACTGGAGCAGCAGCACGGCCAGGTGGACCGGGGACAGCAAGGAGTCATCATGTCAAGTAGTCCTGGGGCATGGTCCTAGGGCTCAGGTCCTCCGAGAGAGAGAAGGAGAGAATTAGAGAACGCACACTTAGATTCACACAGGACACCGAATTGGACAGGAGAAGTACTCCAGATATAACAAACTGACCCCAGCCCCCGACACATAAACTACTGCAGCATAAATACTGGAGGCTGAGACAGGAGGGGTCAGGAGACACTGTGGCCCCACCCGAGGACACCCCCGGACAGGGCCAAACAGGAAGGATATAACCCCACCCACTTTGCCAAAGCACAGCCCCCACACCACTGGAGGGATATCTTCAACCACCAACTTACCATCCTGAGACAAAGCTGAGTATAGCCCGCAAAGATCTCCGCCACGGCACAACCCAAGGGGGGGGGGGGCGCCAACCCAGACAGGATGACCACATCAGTGAATCAACCCACTCAGGTGACGCACCCCCTCCAGGGACGGCATGAGAGAGCCCCAGCAAGCCAGTGACTCAGCCCCTGTAACAGGGTTAGAGGCAGAGAATCCCAGTGGAAAGAGGGGAACCGGCCAGGCAGAGACAGCAAGGGTGGTTCGTTGCTCCAGAGCCTTTCCGTTCACCTTCCCACTCCTGGGCCAGACTACACTCAATCATATGACCCACTGAAGAGATGAGTCTTCAGTAAAGACTTAAAGGTTGAGACCGAGTTTGCGTCTCTGACATGGGTAGGCAGACCGTTCCATAAAAATGGAGCTCTATAGGAGAAAGCCCTGCCTCCAGCTGTTTGCTTAGAAATTCTAGGGACAATTAGGAGGCCTGCGTCTTGTGACCGTAGCGTACGTGTAGGTATGTACGGCAGGACCAAATCAGAGAGATAGGTAGGAGCAAGCCCATGCAATGCTTTGTAGGTTAGCAGTAAAACCTTGAAATCAGCCCTTGCTTTGACAGGAAGCCAGTGTAGGGAGGCTAGCACTGGAGTAATATGATCAAATTTTTGGTTCTAGTCAGGATTCTAGCAGCCGTATTTAGCACTAACTGAAGTTTATTTAGTGCTTTATCCGGGTAGCCGGAAAGTAGAGCATTGCAGTAGTCCAACCTAGAAGCGACAAAAGCATGGATTAATTTTTCTGCATCATTTTTGGACAGAAAGTTTCTGATTTTTGCAATGTTACGTAGATGGAAAAAAGCTGTCCTTGAAATGGTCTTGATATGTTCTTCAAAAGAGAGATCAGGGTCCAGAGTAACGCCGAGGTCCTTCACAGTTTTATTTGAGATGACTGTACAACCATTAAGATTAATTGTCAGATTCAACAGAAGATCTCTTTGTTTCTTGGGACCTAGAACAAGCATCTCTGTTTTATCCGAGTTTAAAAGTAGAAAGTTTGCTGCCATCCACTTCCTTATGTCTGAAACACATGCTTCTAGCGAGGGCAATTTTGGGGCTTCACCATGTTTCATTGAAATGTACAGCTGTGTATCATCCGCATAGCAGTGAAAGTTAACATTATGTTTTCGAATAACATCCCCAAGAGGTAAAATATATAGTGAAAACAACAGCGGTCCTAAAACGGAACCTTGAGGAACACCGAAATTTACGGTTGATTTGTCAGAGGACAAACCATCCACAGAGACAAACTGATATCTTTCCGACAGATAAGATCTAAACCAGGCCAGAACTTGTCCGTGTAGACCAATTTGGGTTTCCAATCTCTCCAAAAGAATGTGGTGATCGATGGTATCAAAAGCAGCACTAAGGTCTAGGAGCACGAGGACAGATGCAGAGCCTCGGTCCGATGCCATTAAAATGTCATTTACCACCTTCACAAGTGCCGTCTCAGTGCTATGATGGGGTCTAAAACCAGACTGAAGCATTTCATATACATTGTTTGTCTTCAGGAAGGCAGTGAGTTGCTGAGCAACAGCCTTTTCTAAGATTTTTGAGAGGAATGGAAGATTCGATATAGGCCGATAGTTTTTTATATTTTCTGGGTCAAGGTTTGGCTTTTTCAAGAGAGGCTTTATTACTGCCACTTTTAGTGAGTTTGGTACACATCCGGTGGATAGAGAGCCGTTTATTATGTTCAACATAGGAGGGCCAAGCACAGGAAGCAGCTCTTTCAGTAGTTTAGTTGGAATAGGGTCCAGTAAGCAGCTTGAAGGTTTAGAGGCCATGATTATTTTCATCATTGTGTCAAGAGATATAGTACTAAAACACTTGAGCGTCTCTCTTGATCCTAGGTCCACGCAGAGTTGTGCAGACTCAGGACAACTGAGCTTTGAAGGAATACGCAGATTTAAAGAGGAGTCTGTAATTTGCTTTCTAATAATCATAATTTTTTCCTCAAAGAAGTTCATGAATTTATCACTGCTAAAGTGAAAGTCATCCTCTCTTGGGGAATGTTGCTTTTTAGTTAGCTTTGCGACCGTATCAAAAAGGAATTTTGGATTGTTCTTATTGTCCTCAATTAAGTTAGAAAAATAGGATGATCGAGCAGCAGTAAGGGCTCTTCGGTACTGCACGGTACTGTCTTTCCAAGCTAGACGGAAGACTTCCAGTTTGGTGTGGCGCCATTTCCGTTCCAATTTTCTGGAAGCTTGCTTCAGAGCTCGGGTATTTTCTGTGTACCAGGGAGCTAGTTTCTTATGAGAAATGTTTTTAGTTTTTAGGGGTGCAACTGCATCTAGGGTATTGCGCAAGGTTAAATTGAGTTCCTCAGTTAGGTGGTTAACTGATTTTTGTCCTCTGGTGTCATTGGGTAGACAGAGGGAATCTGGAAGGACATCAAGGAATCTTTGTGTTGTCTGTGAATTTATAGCACGACTTTTGATGTTCCTTGGTTGGGGTCTGAGCAGATTATTTGTTGCAATTGCAAACGTAATAAAATGGTGGTCCGATAGTCCTGGATTATGAGGAAAAACATTAAGATCCACAACATTTATTCCATGGGACAAAACTAGGTCCAGCGTATGACTGTGACAGTGAGTGGGTCCAGAGACATGTTGGACAAAACCCACTGAGTCGATGATGGCTCCGAAAGCCTTTTGGAGTGGGTCTGTGGACTTTTCCATGTGAATATTAAAGTCACCAAAGATTAGAATATTATCTGCTATGACTACAAGGTCCGATAGGAATTCAGGGAACTCAGTGAGGAACGCTGTATATGACCCAGGAGGCCTGTAAACAGTAGCTATAAAAAGTGATTGAGTAGGCTGCATAGATTTCATGACTAGAAGCTCAAAAGACGAAAACGTCATTTTTTTTTTGTAAATTGAAATTTGCTATCGTAAATGTTAGCAACACCTCCGCCTTTGCGGGATGCACGGGGATATGGTCACTAGTGTAGCCAGGAGGTGAGGCCTCATTTAACACAGTAAATTCATCAGGCTTAAGCCATGTTTCAGTCAGGCCAATCACATCAAGATTATGATCAGTGATTAGTTCATTGACTATAATTGCCTTTGAAGTAAGGGATCTAACATTAAGTAGCCCTATTTTGAGATGTGAGGTATCATGATCTCTTTCAATAATGACAGGAATGGAGGTGGTCTTTATCCTAGTGAGATTGCTAAGGCGAACACCGCCATGTTTAGTTTTGCGCAACCTAGGTCGAGGCACAGACACGGTCTCAATGGTGATAGCTGAGCTGACTACACTGACTATGCTAGTGGCAGACTCCACTATGCTGGCAGGCTGGCTAACAGCCTGCTGCCTGGCCTGCACCCTATTTCATTGTGGAGCTAGAGGAGTTAGAGCCCTGTCTATGTTGGTAGATAAGATGAGAGCACCCCTCCAGCTTGGATGGAGTCCGTCACTCCTCAGCAGGTCAGGCTTGGTCCTGTTTGTGGGTGAGTCCCAAAAAGAGGGCCAATTATCTACAAATTCTAACTTTTCGGAGGGGCAGAAAACAGTTTTCAACCAGCGATTGAGTTGTGAGACTCTGCTGTAGAGCTCATCACTCCCCCTAACTGGGAGGGGGCCAGAGACAATTACTCGATGCCGACACATCTTTCTAGCTGATTTACACGCAGAAGCTATGTTGCGCTTGGTGATCTCTGACTGTTTCATCCTAACATCGTTGGTGCCGACGTGGATAACAATATCTCTATACTCTCTACACTCGCCAGTTTTAGCTTTAGCCAGCACCATCTTCAGATTAGCCTTAACGTCGGTAGCCCTGCCCCCGGTAAACAGTGTATGATCGCTGGATGATTCGTTTTAAGTCTAATACTGCGGGTAATGGAGTCGCCAATGACTAGAGTTTTCAATTTGTCAGAGCTAATGGTGGGAAGCTTCGGCGTCTCAGACCCCGTAACGGGAGGAGTATAGACCAGAGAAGGCTCGGCCTCTGACTCCGACTCGCTACTTAATGGGGAAAACCGGTTGAAAGTTTCTGTCGGCTGAATGAGCGACACCGGTTGAGCGTTCCTACAGCATTTCCTTCCAGAAACCATGAGAAAGTTGTCCGGCTGCGGGGACTGTGCCAGGGGATTTATACTACTATCTGTACTTGCTGGTGGCACAGACGCTGTTTCATCCTTTCCTACACTGAAATTACCCTTGCCTAACGATTGCGTCTGAAGCCGGGCTTGTAGCACAGCTATCCTCGCCGTAAGGCGAGTACAGCGACTGCAATTAGAAGGCATCATGTTAATGTTACTACTTAGCTTCGGGTGTTGGAGGTCCTGACGAATCGTGTCCAGATAAAGCGTCCGGAGTGAAAAAGTTGTGGGTGGAAAAAAAAAAAAATATATATGTGTGTGTGTGTGTATAACAACAGTAATTAAAAAGTAAAAACCGTAAAATTGTCAGGTAGCAAAATAGGTTGGCAACAAAACGCACAGCAACTCGAAAACAGCCTGACGAGCCTGAGGCAGTAACGTAGGGAAATAGTCAGGTCTAAAATTATTGAAACCCTCACTCTCATGCATGTTAGTGTATTTGAATATGCGTGCACATGCTGCATTTGTATAACTGGCCATGCACAACTGAGTTTGGGGGAGCTCACCCCCGCCGCTTGGCTCGGCGCACCCATGCCACCCCTCTGACACCAGGTCTCCATTGTGTGCCTGTCGTGATCAATCATGTCCTCCAATGACTGACCTTGTGCGGGAGGGAGGGCACCAATCACACACCTCATTACCCTGGCTTGGTTACTCCGAGCCCTAGTGGTCCCAGGACACTCAGCCTGTTGAGCCTGGTGTATGAGGCGTCGGGGATTCACAGAAAGAGAGGGAATAGAAAGATGACTGGTGCTCATAGGCGTATAATGGGCTTTGGTCTCATAGACTGCTAGAAGGAAGGAAGAGAAACAAACAACACTGACGTGATATATGATGGACTATACTTTTTGTTGTAATGTTGGGATGACATGGGGAGGCTCACGAAAAGCATCCAGATCTAGACTGGTCTGAAACTGCTGCTGTTGTCTGATAAGAGAGGTGACCCAGGGTTGGCTGGGAAGGGGTTAATTTAGGCTGTGAAAGGGGTTAACTTAGGACAGAGGATTTTAGGCTAAAGGACATTACCTTCCTAAATATCTGGAAATGCTAAACCAGTGTCAAGCCAAAAACTGCTCAAATCTTAATGGTGAAAATGTTACATCATGGTGTCATAGTCAGTCAGCATAACACTTAATAACTAGACAGAAAATGATCATAACAGATTCTATCACAATCTACAATAAGTTAGCTTAGTAGCAAATGGGTGCTAGAAACCACTAGCTTTAACCAAATCAAACAGCTCTCATTGTTCTGAAATGCCTCCATCTGTCAGGTTTCACTGGCCGGCAACAGTCATGTCTCCCCCAGCAGCTGGCGAAACTGTCCAACCGCTTTTCCGCTTGGCCCTCAGAGTAACCGCCTCGCTCACTCCGGCCGGCCCACACCACTACGCTAACTGTCCCCCAGCTACTGTCAGTCAGGGGGTCAGCCGGCCAGAGAGGGGGAGAGTGGAGGAGAGGGATTGGAGGGGACGGGTGACACCATTGAGCCCTTTGTTACTCATCCCTGGGTAGGGACAGGATGAAGGGGGGGGGGGGGGGGTGGAAGGACTAACTGCCTGGTTAATATTCTGGGATAAAGAGAACAATTATTGATATATTTTTATATAAGGGAAAAGTTGTAGGACCGTCAATACTACAGGACCTTAACAATGCCAACTACAGCTTCAACAACAATAAAAATATTATATTATCACTGCTAATCATATCATAAATTGTTCTACCAAAAAATGTATGTTTCCAGAATGAATAATGAACCTTTTCATAAACAAAAAGGTATTGAAGTAAACATGAAAAAGGATACAAAATAAAATTATAAACACATATTGAACAAAGCTGAGCAAGTGATTCAGACTTCATCCTCTCGTTATGAGTCTGCCATTGCCTTTCTACCGTTGTGTCTTATCAATGATCTCCACAAGTGTTTAACTCAACAGCAGGTCCTCAGGGTCTGTGAGAGAGAGAGAGAGTGCTCAGCTCGGGTCTAAAGAGGCTGCCACCTCTACCCGACATCAACCTCTGAAATGAATATTGATATGCTAATGACGTACAACACAGGGGACAAAGGCCCAACGCTACCACTGGACACCAATACAATGGTCCTTAACTCAAGTCCCTGACATTTTTACAACCCAACATGTGTCACTTGTGTCATTCTCAGACAATGAAGGGACCAACAACTGTCCTTCCTTTTCGGAATCTCGCATGCTCACTTTTCCTTTTTGTCTTCTTCCTGTCGACTCTGCATGGCTGACCAAGACTGACCTTCTGGGGACTCTTGGGTTTTGTGGGGCTTTGTTTCAGTAGGGAATATCTGTCTCTTTAGTGCGACGACAGGCAACCCTGCAGGGCAGACACAATGTCATGAGGTCAGGGTTCAAACCTCTAAGGCAGAGTTAAGGCTCTTCCCAGCTTGGGTTAGGGGATGCTGACCTGTGGAGGACATGCCTGTCTGGTTTGTAGGTGGTCGTTGTTGGGTCTTCTGAGGGGCAACTACTGGCACAGACGGATGGACAGACAGGCAGAAAGATGGACAGACGGATGGGCAGACAGCCAGATGGACGGAAAGACAAACAGACCGACAGAAACAGGGACTGTAAGCTTTAAGACAATTTACGTTTAGATTAATTCATAACGGACTTGGATCAGATTTGAAAAAATATTACCCTTACCATAACCCCCATATTTCCGTGGCTAACTGTACATAAGACTTCAGTTACAAAGGATTAATTGCTAACCTTCATCCTAACTTGAGCAAAGATAATTGCAGATCAGGGGTAGCTTCTAATCTACAGCCAATTATATTCCACTTTGTCCAGTATTACTCATGGCATTACTCAATGGTGACAGAATAAAGTAACAGGAGAGGGCGATAGAAGACGGGGATGTTGGACCTTGATTGAAAAACACTCCAACCTTAACCATTTTACCCAAAACAACCCTGAGTCATTCCATATTAAGAAGTAGATGTTATCTGAGGGTCAAGGGGTGTGCAATATTTAATTGTTGCATAAACAATTGTTGGTCAAAGTCATCACTTGTCTTTTCCAGGTGATTATATCCCCCCCCATAACCTATAACTCCTAAACAAACACCTGGATAACTGAGAGTTATGACTTACTATTGTAATTGAGGAGAGACAGGAGAGGAGAGACACTCAAGGTTGTGCCTTTGCTCAGGGACACTTCAGCAGGCCATCGATGCCACCGGTGGCTCTTAATTGGATTCTAATTGAAATCTCTGTTCCGTCCTGCTCATCCCCCCCACAGTTAGAGAGGTGAGATGAGACTCCCTACTCCCTTCAGCTTGCCCAAAGATGAGATGAGGGCGATGAGTTATAGCTCTCGGTCTCCAGAATTACAGGGCTCTCATCCCCAAATACAAAGCCTCTTCATGTCCTCACACCTCTTGCTTGTTTTTTAGCCTCTTTCATCGATAAAAACTTTTTCTCCTTGTTTCGTCTCTTTCTTTTGGTCTTTTCCCCAATCTGCTTGACTTCTGTCACTTTTTAATTTTCCCTTTCTCTCCTTCTCTTTTCCTTTTGTTGCTTCCATCTCTCTATCTTTCACCCTCGCTCTCTGACCATCAGCAGTCTCATCACAGAGCAGGGCGAGGCTCCTCTCCTGTAATGATGGATGTAATCATTTCACTCCAAAATTAATGTATTTATAATTAGTAATTTATTTGCTGATGAATCATACTCGGTGTCAGAGCAAGCTGGACAAATGGCCTGCCGCAAGAATCAGAGGGGTCAGGTATTTAAAAGCCCACATTTATCATGGTGTCACTGTTAGATGTCATTATTGCTGAGCTGGTCTTGATTCGGTAAATTAGAAAACAATTCATCGGAACACTCTGAAAAATCACACATCAGAGCCTGGGTTAAAAAAGCTAGTTGTCTTAGTGTGGTTGACATTTATACTTTTTCCTCTTTCCTTGAACCTCCTCTAAATTCTATTTTAGTGTTAATTGGACTATGTTTATCCACCTTCCTTACTATGGTAATCATCAAGAGGTCTGGAGAAGGAAGTCACTCTAACGGCACAAACAGACTAACCCAAACAGACTAACCAAAACATGCTAAGCAAAATCAGGATGGTTGTGGAGGGAGGGAGGGGGGCAGTTGTGGTAGTCTGCGGCATGCAAGAGTGTGTGTGTGACAGAGAGGATGGGGATTTAAAAACACAGATAAGAGACACCCGGTGGACGACACACTACTCCCGGACGGTAATCCCATAGTCTCAGACTCGTGACCCACTTTCTTGGAGGAGAGGGACAGAGCAGCCGCAGCCCCTTGCCCAGCCCAGTCCAGGAGCCTCCAGAAGGCAGGGTGGTGGAGGGGTTGGGGTGGTGGAGGGACCCCCAGACAAAGGGATGGGCAGACTCCTGGTCCTTGGGGGCCATTGCTGCCACGGCTCTGTCCCAGTTCTTTGCCCAACCTCGACGTTTGATATATGTACTATATGCTAACATCCATCGATAGACAGGCTTTTATGAAGGTGTCCGTCCCTACATGGGCTTTTGTCAACATGCTAAGGAAGAAATAATACACACAATGCTGGATAGCATCTCTGAGCCCTGATGATACTGCTCTCTAGTTAGCACTTACTTAGCTAAGTGTCAACATTCACCCATCAAGGAAACTGATATTTGCAGGTGTTTAAGATTTAAGATGCATAATGGACAAAGTTTAGTGTTCTATCATTCGTAAAGCAGACTGACAGGGCTAGCTACTCCAGAATAACCCTTAGAGGCTTGTGGCATCTGGTATGACCATCACCATCCTATCAGAGGCTTGACCCTTGTAGGACTATCCTATCAGACAGCTGAAGATGTCTCTTTGGATGTCCCTTGCACAGTTAGCACTGTACCCCCTACTGCGAGTACCATATAGGAGATACTACCAGACCAAGGGAAAATGGCGACCGAAGGGGAATCCAAGCCATTTCCTAATTAAACCAGTGAATAAATCACAGATTATCCACCCATACAAGACAAAAGAACAGCTTATCCTTTATTTTATCTTACCTATTGTAAACACAGTGATTTAAGATGAGACGCGTGCCTGATGTAAAATAGATCAACAATGCAGAGTTGAAATATTAGATCATGTTACCCTCTATATCTTTCTTTTTTTACTCCCTCTTTCTTTTAGAAAACATCTCCCCACTGGCACCACAACACACGCAGGTCTTACTTCTCTCTTTATCTTAATCTCTGGCAGACTTTAAGTGTCTGGCATTGGGGCAGAATCCCAAACTGGAGAGGAGCGCGTTTGGACTTAATCCCCTTACCCCTAGACTTGAGCCGCCCTCAATTCACCTCTCCCAAAGTAGGCCAAGAACCAAGAGCCTCCACAGGGGAGGCAAGCAGCATCCCCACCAACAAGCTCTTCGGCTCAGCATCAACACGATGCCAGCATGGACACATGCATGCACACTCACGCCTCCAGAGTGTACAGTATGACACACACACACCCCTGTGGCCCCCTCCACCCACCCCTCTGTGACAGGCCTTTCCCACATGGCTGCATGTAGCTGGGCTGACTGACTGGCTCAGTAGGAGGGCATCCGGCAAAGCGCCGCTCCCGCGCCTTTTGCAGGCTCAAGGCCTGCTCCCCCAGATTAGACAGGGCACTTTCTTCAAGTGTGGCGGGGCCCAACAGAGGGTTAAGGCCCAGGGAGGTGGTGGTGAAGGAGTGAGAGGGAGTTATCTGAAGAATCAATGCATAACAGTAGATTTAGCACCATTCATTTATACTGTCATTTGGCACTTTAGTTATTGTAAAAAAGAGTATCAAAGAACCCATACTAGTACTAGATTAATTTTACAGCACAAACCAGCGTAAACTCTTGAGGATAAATTCATTGATTATTTATTTTTATGAGGTGCCAACTTCACAGGGCCGTGTGTGGGGTACTATGGCTTGTCTCCAGGGAAACCCGTGTTTGTGAATGGCCGCCTTGACGACAGGTGAAACTAAAACCATGACAGGCCTGTGACAGTGTTCCCTCAGCATGTGGTCAATGGCCAGGTCTCCCCACTAAAAGGAAATGTAATGCAAAGTGTGGGGCTGGCTGAATGATGTACATCACCTGAAATAACCTACCTGATATATCCTCAAACAATTGGCATTTTTGTCATTTAGCAGACGCTGTTATCCAGATTGCATAGTTTTTGTATTTTTTTTGTACTGGTCCCCTGTGGGAATCGAACCCACAACCCTGGTTTTGCAAGCACCGTGCTCTACCAACTGAATGACTATGAAGGACAATGTGCACACACGCTCTCATAAACAAACACTCATCAATAAGCTTTCTCAGCTATCAAGAGTCTCACCATAATTACATTAAAACTAGAAAGACCATGGTCAACAAATGAATAAACATAAACACTGCTGGACAAATATATAGGAAAATATCAATGTAAAGTTCTATCATCAATGATAAACTTAAATTCATTATCTCAGCCAAACATTTACACTATGAATACATATGCTCTATTCAATCTGTAAAGCTGAAGCGTTATAGATTCCTCGATATGTAATGGTAATTCCTGATTAAATTGACAGCATTTACCATGAATGCAGTCTCCGCTAAATCAGGATCATTGCCTTTCAATTTCAATCACGCTGTAAAGTTGGATTTCTGCAATGTGGATTGAATAGAGCCCATAGTGTGCTTGCAATCCTTAGAAAATATATTCGATTGCAGCATCCAATGATTTAGGTTGTAACTATACATTTTTGGAAGAATTCATGGGATAATGTAGCAGTAAAGGATGACTGAACAACACTGCCACCCCCTGGCAGCTAGGTCAAACTACACTACGGTTCTGAGAAAATAATGGAATATATGCTACAAAACTGGATCTCATTATATGCACATTATAGTTGTGACGATAGTCGCGGATTGGTTGATGCTCAATGTTTAATTTAAAGCTTTCTACCATCACATATAAACCAGTATGACATCAATGTCGATGAAATGTAGCAAATCAGCTTGATCAGACGTTCACAACGCACTCCCCGTCTTTCATTATGATCTGTACAGACTTTACCAAGAACCATATACCATATGTTTTACAGGGTCGTTAGTATTTGAGTTTCAGATAATTTTCTGCCACCACATAGCTCAAATTCTAGCCATCAGATTAAAACGAGAGTATAGCTTCCAAAAAGTGACAATAAGACTTCACATTTGTCGGATTGACTAAATTACTAGGTGCAAACAGTTTGTATTAAAATTATAATTTTGTCATGTGCCCATTAAGAACCAACAATGTGCTATCTTTTCCAGACGAATTATCAAGAGTTCTAAAACCGGTCCCAAAGCACTTGGGTTGTCACGCAAAAGCACCAGTAGCCGGCTAACAGCTGGCTGTAGCTAGTTTACACAAGCCAGATGAGAGGCAAGCTAAAAGCAAAGGAAATTATATTTTCTATGGAAGGTTTCTCATATTGCTGAAGTCATCTGTGTAAACTGCTGACCTTGACACTTGCGTGTAATCGAGTACAAACACATACGCACAAATAAACTAACGAACGTTCTTGCCTGTTATTATAGCCAGTTAACTAGCCAACTAGCCACCAGCTACAAGTCAACAAGACTGGCTGTATGGACAGATCGTGCACCACACCTCAATGTTGTCAATATATCCTACATTCTTCCACAAAGCATAGTTAGCTAGCTAGTCAACACCAAACTTTGGGAAACTGCCATGTTACTAATTTATAATACATGCAATGGTTATAGCTTATCTAGCTATTCCATACAGTTAAACTGGCCTGATAACTACATGTGCAGCCTGATTTCTGTTTCAGCAAGACATGCTAACTTCTTATCATTACCTATAACAGGGGCAGGTTAGCATTTTTTTTTTGGGGGGGGGGGGGTATAATGCTTTATGCACCTGTAACTTTCTCATTCATAATTATTCATGATTTAATCTCGGTCGGATAATTATCCATCATCATGGTAGCATCCACATTAATGTAGAAGTGTTCAGAAACATATTCTATTCTTATTAACAATAGAAGTGACTCCAAACTGACACAATACATTATTTACCATTCATTTCTACTGGGCACAACATAATCTGAAACACAACCAAAATAAACTGTAATGCATCCAATACGTTTGTAGAGTTAAAAGCTTAATGTAGTCATTGCGTGCTTGGAATATGGGACAAAATAATTTAACTTTTGTCTACTTTAATACACATAAGTGAATTTGTCCAAATATGTATGAAACTTTCAAATGGGGTGACTAGATACATGAAGTGCTGTCATTTCTAAACGGTAAAACAGATATGTATGAAAATACCCTCAAATAAAAGGTGAAATTCTGTACTGTCACCTCATATGAAACATTTGATCTCAAATCCAAAATGCTGTAGTATAGAGCCAAATTAAAAGTTTTAGCTTCACTGTCCAAATAAATATGTTGGTGAGTGTGTCATTGAGAAAAATATATACTTCGCAATAGCATATATTTTTTGGTCAGTGTGCAACATATCAAGTTACTGGTGTTTTGGACACGGTCACATATTGATAGAGAGGTCTATAGAAACTGTTTGCATTCCTGATTTGTGTAACCATTAGCTAATCTGTGTAATATTGACATTAGCTCAGAACCCCTTGTTTTGCAAACATGGTCTCGTTTTATCAATTGCTCGGGCTAATCAATAGGCATTTCATTAACTCTGTCAAAATAATATGTAGCTTCAAGTTACAGGTAACTGCCAAAATAAAGGAAACACCAATGTAAAGTGTCTTAATAGAGCTTTGGGCCACCACGAGCCGACCAGAACAACTCGAATGTGCCTTGGCAAGTGTTTGGAACGCTATTCTTCCACGATAAATTCCGTAATTTGGTATTTTGTTGATGGTGATGGAAAACACTCTCTCAGGAGCCACTCCAGAATCTCCCATAAGTGTTCAATGTGGTTGAGATCTGGTGATTGAGACACACAAGGTTCAAGTTTCAAGTTTTATTAATTGCACAGTACAGAATACACCATACAACGAAACGCTTAGGTGCAAGTGTTTAAATTGTGCAGCATTTATCAATAATAATAAGAGTCTGGGAGCAGCAGTTGGGATGTGTGTGTTGCATGAATGTATGTGTGTGTGGATGTGTGCATGAGTGAGTGCATGTGTGCTAACGTGTGGAGTGTCAGTGCAGGTTGTCAGTCCAGTTCAAGTGTTCAGCAGTCTGATGGCTTGTAGATAGGGCACCCGAGTGGCGCAGCGGCCTAAGGCACTGCATCTCAGTACAAGAGGCGTCCCTACAGTCCCCGATTCGATTCCAGTCTGTATTACATCCGGCCGTGATTGGGAGTCCCACAAGGCAGCGCACAATTGGCCCAGCGTCGTCCGGGTTTGGCTGGAGTAGGCCGTCATTGTAAATATGAATTTGTTCTTAATTAACTGACTGCCTAGATAAATAAAGGTTATATAAAAAAACAGTCTCTGAGCCTGTTGGTATAATGCCCCGATACTGTCTGCCCGAGTGAACAGCTCGTGGCTGGGTGTGGGGTCCTGATGATGCTGTGAGCCTTCCTCAGGCATCATTTCGTGTAGATGTCCAACTAGGCCATCTTCACCACCCGCTGGAGGGCCTTGCAGTCATGGACGGAGCAATACCTGTACCAGACTGTGATGCAACCAGCCAGGACACTCTCGATGATGCAGTGGTAGTATTTGGAGAGGACCCGGGATGGAATGGCACATTTCTTCAGCCATTTCAAGCCAGCCATTGGTCCATTTCAAGTTCTCAGTGATGTGGAAACCGAGGAACTTAAAATGGCTGACTCTGTCTACTGCAGTCCCATAGATGTGAATAGGGGCATGTTCCCTCCTCTGCTTCTTGAAGTCAACAATCAACTCCTTTGTTTTGCTGACTTCGAGGGAGAGGTTGTTGTTGTCATGTCACCATAACTCCAATTCACTTACCTCCCTCCCTATAGGCTGACTTGTCATTGTTGGTTATCAGGCCTACAACACGTGGTGTCATCAGCAAACTCGGCTTTGTGAGTATTCACTCTTTTGAGAATTTTCCTCATGTCAGCTTTGGAGAATGAAAGCTCCTGGTCGTCGGGAGCAACAAGACTCTTCCTGGATGGCTGGGTACTGTCTCCCTCAAAGTGAGCATAGAATGTGTTAAGCTCGTCTGGGAGGGAGGCTTCGGTGAGCACCACACAGCTGGGTTTGCCTTTGTAGTCAATGGTAGTCTATAGTCCAGCCACATGAGTCATGAGTCTGAGTTGTAAAACATCAATTCAAGTTTGAGTCTGTATTGTCTTTTTGCATCCCTAATGGATTCGGGGAGCTCATACACATCTCGCTCCACTGACTCAGGAAGCATGTACACCATCCACCGCTTCCGAGTATATTACTTACTAATGTCTCTGGATAATAAAGTAGATGAGCTCAGGGAAAGGATCTCCTTCCAGAGAGACATCAGGGATTGTAACATATTTTGTTTCAAGGAAACATGGCTCTCTCTGGATATACTGTCCCCATCCATACAGCCATCTGGGTTCTCAGTAGATTGCGCATACAGGAATAAAGAACTCTCCGGGAAGAAGAAAGGCAAGGGTGTATGTTTCATGATTAACTACCGATGGTGTGATTGTGATAACATACAGAAACTCAAGTCCTTTTGTTCACCCAACCTAGAATACCTCACAATCAAATGCCGACCGTATTACCTCCCAATATAATTATCTTCAGTTACAGTCACAGCCATGTATATTTCCCCTCAAGTCGATACCATGGCGGACCTCAAAGAACTACGCTGGACTGTATTCAAACTGGAAACCATATATTCTGAGGCTGCATTTATTGTAGCTGGGGATTTTAACAAAGCAAATTTGAGGAAAATGCTACCTAAGTTCTACGAACACATTGACTGCAGTACTCTCGCTGGTAAAACATTCGACCACTGCTACTCAACTTTTCAAAATGCCTACAAGGCACTCCCCTGCACTACCTTCGGAAAATCTGATCATGACTCCATTTTGCTCCACCCTTTCTATAGGCAGAAACTCAAACAGGAAGTACCCGTCTATTCAACGCTGGTCTGACCAATCGACGTGGTCAGCTACCAAGGACTGTGGGTTCTCCTTCTCCATGGCTGATGTGAGTAAGCCATTTAAGCGTGTTAACCCTTGCAAGGCTGCTGGCCCAGACGGCATCCCTAGCCAAGTCCTCAGAGCATGCGCAGACCAGCTGGCAGGAGTGTTTACAAATATACTCAATCTCTCCCTATCCCAGTCTTCTGTCCCCATTTGCTTCAAGATGTCCACCATTGTTCCTGTACCGAAGAAAGCAAAGGTAACTAAACTAAATCACTATTGCCCGTAGCACTCACTTCTGTCATCATGAATTGCTTTGAGAGGCTAATTATGGATGATATCACCTCTACCTTATCTGACACACTAGACCCTCTTCAATTTCCTTATCACCCCAATAGATCCACAGATGATACAATCGCCATTGCTCTGCACACTGCCCTATCCCATCTGGACAAGAGGAATACATATGTAAGAATGCTGTTTATTGACTATAGCTCAGCATTTAACACCATAGTACCCTCCAAGCTCATCATGAAGCTCGGGGCCCTTGGTCTGAACCCCGCCCTGTGCAACTGGGTACTGGAATTCCTGACGGGCCACCCTTAGGTGGTGAAGGTAGGAAACAACACCTCCACTTTGCTGATCCTCAACACAGGGGCCCCACAAATGTGCGTGCTCAGCCCCATCCTGTACTCCCTGTTTACCCATGACTGCATGGCCACACATGCCTCCAACTTAATCATCAAATTTGCAGATGACACATAGGAGGGAGTAGGAACAGAGAGAAGTGATCTTATTGGCCGAAGTGGGGGGCGGGGTATGGCTTTGCACGCGTCATGGATGTTTGTATATACATGATCCTGCACAAAACGCGCTTGGTTAAAATCACCTGCAACAATAAATACTGCTTCCAGGTGAGAGGATTCTTGTTGGCTAATATTCTTGTAGAGTTCGCTGAGTGCTGCCTTGGTGTTTGCTTGTGGCGGTATGTTCACAGCTGTGATAATATCACTAGTGAATTCCCTTGGCATATAGTGGGGTCGGCGTTTTAGCATTAGGAATTCCAGGTTGGGTGAACAGGAGCTTGAGATGTTTTCAACTTCAGTACACCAGGAATTGTTGATGAGGAAGCATACACCTCCCCCCTACTCTTACCAGAAGTCGCTGTTCGATCCATACAGAAAATGGACAAGCCGTCTGATTGAACAACAGAGTTAAGTGTGTTTTCTGTAAATCATGTCTCTGTAAAAACAAAGACATGGCATTCCCTGTTGTCCCTCTGCTATTTAATCCTGTGTTCAGAATGTTTATTTTCCAGCGATTGGACATTAGCAATCAGGGTACTAGGAAGACGAGGCCGTGTCGCCAGTCTTTTCAGCCTAGCTTAAAGTCCCCCTTTCCTTCCTCTTCGCCGGCATTGCCTTCTGTCATCTTGGTCAAAAGCAACAGGGAAGCCCGCTGTGCTTGGAACAAAGGAGTGAATGTAGTATTTCAGACCTGGGAGGCTGAGAGATAAGTATGTAGCTTCCGATTCATGATCCAGAAGTGTTTGTCGGTTGTAGGAAATGATTCCACGAACATTATGAGCAAACAAAGTAATAATTAATGCCAAAACAGCCATTAAAAAGTTAAGTCGAGCAGGAACCGTCAAGATGCTCGCCCTCTTCAGCGCCACCATCTTAAATATCTTATATCACACACACACACGCACAAACACACACACACACCTCAATCCACCTCAAATGGCACAAGAAAGAAGATTGACACTCACCATCTGAGATTGATATAAACAGATAAGATTAGTATTCCTGCAACATTATTTTGTTGAAATATGATTTAATCTCTTTAATTATCCCTTTAATCTTGTTAAAGGGATAATTGACCGAAATTATACATTGGTTTTCTTACACCTCAGAGTATGGACCAAAGAGGTATCCTATGAAGCAGGTTTGAGGAGTTAGTGAGCTAACTTTGGTTAACTCTGAGTTCAACTTGGGATAACCAGTCATACTAAAGTGGCTTACCTTTTAGCCAGGCCACAAATCCTGGCCAGGGTCTGTGGATGTCTTTTGACCACGTCTTTGGATTCCTCATGTCTTACTAATTTATTATTAAAAAGGCCGATTTGGGTTCAATCAATTATCTTAATTTCTCAAACCAAATTATATTTCAACAAAATAATGCTTTGGGAATGCAGATCTTATCTTTCTAACTACAGAAACTATTTCAGAGCAAACATGACCTGAGAAGAGTAGAAATACATTCTCAACTCAACAACTTTAATAAGGAAACAATAATCACATGATTTTGGTAATTGCCCACAGGATTTATGGTTTAAAATGAATCAGATAGCAATGATGAACACATTGGATTTAGATACTACTATCTCCTAATCAGGGTTGGGGAGAAACGGATTACATGTAATAAGTTACATGTAATCTGATTTTAAAAGGTAACTGTAACCAGCAAAAATATTGTAATCATATTACAGATACTTTTGAAAAACTTGATTACTTCTTTGATTACTTTTAAATTAATTATGACACCTTTCTGTTTTCTCAATGACATTCAATTCAGCATAAAAAAGTTTAAGTTTGTTCCACCTGAGCAAGTCCGACCACAAATCAGAGACCACTATGATGACAGACAAAATTTGTTTCATTAATCCTTTTTGTCATTTTGTAATGCCTCTTAAGGGGAAGGTAACCCACAAGTAACAGAAAGTAATCAGATTACGTTACTGAGTTTGCGCAATGCAAAAGTTACGTTACTGACTACAATTTTGGACAGGTACTACTAACTGTAACAGTAGTATTACCTGTAGATACAAGTCCTCGTGTGTCTTTCAGTGTACATTGTACCAATATTTGATAGCACTAATCAGATACTACACTCTACACACACACAGTATACTGTGGGCATAAGGATAAAAAATACATTCATCTTTTTTTCATTTTTCTCTCAAAACATGACAATTGTCCAAATAACAACTTAAAAATCTGCTTTTCACTCCACAAATATTTTCTGAGAACATCAATTCAATTAATTAGAATTTTAAGTCACTAGGACAAAAGGATCATACTCTTATTAAGACTGCACTTCTTCAGATACAGAAAGCCCATTTATATGCCATTAGAGTGAAAAAAAAACATAAAAAGAGAAACAAACAATGACAATAACAAACAATGAACTAAAAACAATATGGATTTGAGGGGAATCACACTAAAAGAACATCCAGCCTAGCTATTTGAAATTTATCCCACTACGTTTGAGCTCCTATATTGCACGTGCCCTCCCTGTCCCACACACAAGCGGCCCCTACAGGCTATGTCGTTAAATCAAAACTCTAAGCTGCCAGTGCTCTAACCAGCTTACCGAAGTGGGGGAAAAAAGCATTATGGGAAAGCCAAAGTGGACACAAGTCAAAGGCAAAATGGCCATTAGAGTGAGGAGATTGGCCCGGGCTGGGCCATTGTCTTGGGGATTGTTGTGGCCGATTGCGAGTTTTAAGAGCTTTTACAGGAGGGCTAAAAACTTCAGCGCTGTTTGGATCCCTGATATAGAGTGCAGAGTAATGACAGAAATGCTGTGGATTTAAAGGGCTCATCCTCTTCTCTCTCTCTCCCTCTTTCCCTGCCCTTTTCCCTTTCTCTTCTCCCAGCTTTGGGAAGATTTGTTCATAATTTTTCATTACACAAATTGGTTTCCCCCTCAAAACCCCTGGCATCATTTAGGTTCGCCAAAGAGATAGTTTTCATGTTAGGGCGATGGAGTACAGAACATGTAGACAGACACTAAGCTAGTGTATTACACCCGCTCACACACTGCCCTGCTTTCAGCTCCTACCCATGAGCTGATGCAGAAGGCCAGGCATGTAGTGAGCTGTCCATCTGGGCTAATTCTGTAAATCATGTGCAGGCGATTGTCCATGTAATTGGACCATAACAATGACCACCAGGTATAGCAGGGGTTATGTCTTTGTTAAACCTTGTAGGAAGGTCATTGGGCAGGTATAAGGAACATATAGAGGAACATTAGTTCTAATGTCCCACAGATTATTTAAACCTGCACCGCACACCATCTATGGGAGTTTTTTTTAGGTGATATTGTACTTGAAAAATATGTACTTGGTAAAAATCATACTACAATTCAAGAATAGAGGTGTGAATAGCCTACTGATGAGTATTGGTGAACCTTACAGGAAGCACCCCAGTGCAAACATTGTTCTGAACACATTGCTTGGGAATACAATTAATATTCTCCCTGCTGTTGGTGTCAAGTGGGGTCAATTAATATCTGCATGTAAGAGCAGATGTAAAGAATTACACCAAGCCTGTGACATTTCTCTCATTATGAAGATTCCAAAAACACAATAGTTTGAGAAAATGAATCTACATCTATTTGTTTTGTGCACACAATGTACTCGAGTGACAACAACAATAACAATGCATTAATGACAAGGTAATGGAGACAGATGGTTTTGTTTTTGTCAAATAGACATTTACCAAAAAATAAAAAGATAAAATACATTTGAGTTGCTCACTTTAAACCTAAAATCAGCTTACTCCCAATCTCATGTTGTCTTAGTTGTTTCTTGCAGCCCCATAATAAACTGTTCCCTTTAGGAGTGACGAAATAAAATCCCCTGGCATGCAGCTCAGGGATTAAAGTAGAAAACATAAAAGCCAAGAGCCCTCCTGGGAAAAACAGCTTGTTTTTGGTATATCTGAGAAAACAATTTTAGGACTAATGAGGTAGGTGTCTTGAGGAGCTTACTGTACTTACTCTGCTGTTTCACACAATGATACATGAATAATTTACCCCATTAAGATAAGTGTTTTCTATGTACAATTTTTTTTCAAAAAACCCACAATTTAACTTGGCAAACATGTAACACGATACAAAACAAATATGTTTACTGACAAATATTTTACAATATCTAGATGTTAATGTATTCCGGCTTGAAGGACCAAATACAGAAAATGCTATAGAATTATAAAGGACAGTAGGCCAAGTGCGTATGTCTTGTTTTCATTAGAATACATTTAATAATAATTCTCCCAAGCTTGCAAAATGTGGAAGCCTACATTTCATATTGTAAATATTTGGAAAACAGTACAGTATGTTACAACATAGATAACTATTTGATTACTATTTGATTCCTTACACCAGGACGACCTCTATGATTGTCTGTGACTCTTTCCATTCAAATACTCATAGACGCTGGAGCAATAACAATAACAGCATGCTAAGTCTCATGAGTCCATATCTGATTCATTTTTGTATAGTATTCTAAATCAAAGAGTCCATACAACTTACTTAATCCAAATACAAACATACTGTTCCTATTCTACATGCTCTATATTAAATTGCAGAATTCAAGGAAGACCTGCTATTGACAGGCTCAATAAGGGATGATCCTTAAACCTATGCTCCAGACATATTTAATATTTGACCGGTTTATTTGGGGGGAGGGGCGGGGTTCATTTTCTTAAATGGGGGGCATTATCAGAACAGACCCCATTTGGATGCCTCCGTGCTACAGTATAAACAACTATTTGTTTATTACATTGACGGTATTCCTGAAGATTTGTGCCTCATTAAATAGAGTTGCTGAAGCCTACGTCCTCATCCCTTGACTACTTTGACAGATAGACTGCTGGGAAGGGGGGGATTATGGAATAACACTCTGTAATTATCTCCTTATATGATAAGAGCGTAGGGGTTAGAAAGAGGGAGGCTGGGGAAGAGGGGTGATCCGGGGTGTTACAGTGTCAAGACCTAAGACGCTGCGAACAAAACAATACGATGGATGTCAGTACGCTACGACAGCTTGAAGCCCAATTGTGGTCTGTGTTGATTTCTCAAAGTGACAAATACATCAAATAATACATTATTAAAAGTAGGCTCTGAATTAATGAATAAATTAGAGAAAATATAATAATTTTACCTGGACAAACAGTATGTGTATTACAGTAAATATGTGATATGTGAACTGGGATCATTGAGTTAAGATCTTCACAGGGATATTTTTGATTATAGAGAGATTACGTATTTCTGTGGAGTGTCATGTCTGGCTGTGGTAGGATTGGATGGGATGGGAGACACGCGCCATGCAACGCTTAACTCCTTACGCTCCCTGTCTCGCTGGGACCAGTCATGCAGCAGCAAATTGGATATGATCATTATCCAGGGAGAGTGCTTGCATGTAAGTGTGTGGTGTGTGTGGTGTGTGTGGTGTGTGTATTTGTGTGTTGGCAGGGTGGTGCATTGCTTGTCCAGATATTGAGATGAGGCACAATGGAGAGCTAGTTCAAGAATACATGCGTTGTCTTGGAAATGAACCCACTCTATGCAGCAAATTCATAACTTCATGAGATCTGTATTTATTCTGCTCATCATCACGTGATCCACTGCTATGTAGGATGGCCTGTAAAATGGTTCTTAAAACAAGAAGTAGTAGATTAGGTGGAGAAGAACAGAGCTTTTGATTCTAATGATTCTAATAATGTTCATTTATAATCATATACATGTAGGAGCTACTCAGGGTTAACTCAACAACATTGAAAAAAATACACCGATTTAGTCACACAGTCAAAGTCACAGTCACAGTCAAAGTTAGCAGTGTGGTTAAGTTTACGGTTAAGGTTAGGGTAAGGTTTAAAATACAATTTTAAGAAGAAAGTTATGGACGGGGTTTAGCCATAACTAAAGTTTTGTGGCTGTGTTAACTAGTGACGACTCTGAAGTGAATCAAGTGCATCCAACTAACTACATTCTTCAGCAAAATTACCAATCAAATAGTCCAGACTTCATGAACAAGCCCTTTTAACCTGGAAACTATGTTATGTCCACAACATCTCCCCACACAAGGCACTTCTGTGGAACAACAAAGATAATGTTGTTAAAAACAAGTCTTTGTTCTTCCCCAAGTGGTTTGAAAGAAATATTATATTTGTGCTTGATTTATTTGATAAAGAAGGAAATATACCCTCTTATAGAAAGTTCTTAAAGACATATAACCTCCCAATATATTATAAAGAATTTAATTATATATGCAAAGCAACACTTTCAGGATTCACTCAATTAATGAAATCTAATTCGTTTTGGCAAACATGTCAAGATAGGGGCGGCAGGTAGCCTAGTGGTAAGAGCGTTGGGACAGTAACCGAATGGCTGCTGGATTAAATCCCCAAGCTGACAAGGTAAAAATCTGTCGTTCTGCTCCTGAACAAGGCACAGATACCGGGTATTGGAACAGTTGGAGATTTCTGCCGCTGGCACCAAAGGAACAAACAATTTTGCCCGGAAGTAAGTGGACCCCTGCCATCTAAACAATTTACAACAAAAAGGCTCTATAACTAGCCCCAAACAACCTTCTAGGAGGAAGATAACTCAAGCGATGCAGCAGTCCCACTGTCCTTATTGTGGGCTCATCTATGATCCAAAATGTTTCTATTAGGAAAGCAGAGACCATCTGTTACCCGTGTGCCCGCATCCAGGACATTGACTGTATGATCCCGCTACTCATTAGTAAACACCTGACTGCTTCAGCTATCACTGTCCATGTAGGGTCAAATGATATTAAACGACAGGAATCTGAGCAACTTAAAAATGACTTTAAATCACTGATTCATACTGTACTTAAATCAGGTAAACAATGCATTATTTCAGGTCCATTCCCGTCTCCACGCTCTATGGATAATCATTTCAGTCGTATACGCCAGCTACACATCTGGCTTAAAGGTTAGTGTTGTTTAATAAGCATACAATATGTGGACAATTTTACAGATTTTCTACATCGACCAAATGTATTTCTCCGGGATGGATTACATCTGAATAGGTATGGTACAAGCATTTTCTCCTCAAACCTGGCTCTCACTATAGCCTCATACAGGGCATTTGAGAATTGACAATATGTAGCCATGGGGGTTGATACTTGATACTCAGGCTATACTGACTGCTCCCCCCATAGCTTTAAATAGCTCTACAGGTGCTGCTAACATGGATGAAACTTTTGATGGACTTTATGTTATTGTTACACTACTGTCAAGGTACCGTGTTGCCACTTCCTCGTACAGGCAGAGGGTTATTGTTAGAAGTAATCTTATTTCCATCCAACTCAGGCCTGTCAGTAGTTACACAAGGAAGTGTCGCTCATCTAATATTACCTTGAATGCTTCATCTGATATGAGCTCTCGAAATAGTGGCCTAGGAATTATTAATTTGAATGCTAGAAGCTTGATCCAAAAGCTAGATTTGGTTGAAATACTGGTCTCACAATCACATGCTGACATAATGATTATATCTGTATCCTGGCTGTGTGTCTCTGTTCCAGACTCAAATGTTCTGTTAGCTGGGTATAATGTCTACAGAGCAGACAGAGTGGGTAGAGGAGGAGGTATTGCCATTACATTTACATTTACATTTAAGTCATTTAGCAGACGCTCTTATCCAGAGCGACTTACAAATTGGTGAATTCACCTTCTGACATCAGTGGAACAGCCACTTTACAATAGTGCATCTAAATCATTTAAGGGGGGGGGTGAGAAGGATTGCTTTATCCTATCCTAGGTATTCCTTGAAGAGGTGGGGTTTCAGGTGTCTCCGGAAGGTGGTGATTGACTCCGCTGTCCTGGCGTCGTGAGGGAGTTTGTTCCACCATTGGGGGGCCAGAGCAGCGAACAGTTTTGACTGGGCTGAGCGGGAACTGTACTTCCTCAGTGGTAGGGAGGCGAGCAGGCCAGAGGTGGATGAACGCAGTGCCCTTGTTTGGGTGTAGGGCCTGATCAGAGCCTGGAGGTACTGCGGTGCCGTTCCCCTCACAGCTCCGTAGGCAAGCACCATGGTCTTGTAGCGGATGCGAGCTTCAACTGGAAGCCAGTGGAGAGAGCGGAGGAGCGGGGTGACGTGAGAGAACTTGGGAAGGTTGAACACCAGACGGGCTGCGGCGTTCTGGATGAGTTGTAGGGGTTTAATGGCACAGGCAGGGAGCCCAGCCAACAGCGAGTTGCAGTAATCCAGACGGGAGATGACAAGTGCCTGGATTAGGACCTGCGCCGCTTCCTGTGTGAGGCAGGGGCGTACTCTGCGGATGTTGTAGAGCATGAACCTACAGGAACGGGCCACCGCCTTGATGTTAGTTGAGAACGACAGGGTGTTGTCCAGGATCACGCCAAGGTTCTTAGCGCTCTGGGAGGAGGAAACAATGGAGTTGTCAACCGTGATGGCGAGATCATGGAACGGGCAGTCCTTCCCCGGGAGGAAGAGCAGCTCCGTCTTGCCGAGGTTCAGCTTGAGGTGGTGATCCGTCATCCACACTGATATGTCTGCCAGACATGCAGAGATGCGATTCGCCACCTGGTCATCAGAAGGGGAAAGGAGAAGATTAATTGTGTGTCGTCTGCATAGCAATGATAGGAGAGACCATGTGAGGTTATGACAGAGCCAAGTGACTTGGTGTATAGCGAGAATAGGAGAGGGCCTAGAACAGAGCCCTGGGGGACACCAGTGGTGAGAGCGCGTGGCGAGGAGACAGATTCTCGCCACGCCACCTGGTAGGAGCGACCTGTCAGGTAGGACGCAATCCAAGCGTGGGCCGCACCGGAGATGCCCAACTCGGAGAGGGTGGAGAGGAGGATCTGATGGTTCACAGTGTCGAAGGCAGCCGATAGGTCTAGAAGGATGAGAGCAGAGGAGAGAGAGTTAGCTTTAGCAGTGCGGAGCGCCTCTGTGATACAGAGAAGAGCAGTCTCAGTTGAATGACTAGTCTTGAAACCTGACTGATTTGGATCAAGAAGGTCATTCTGAGAGAGATAGCGGGAGAGCTGGCCAAGGACGGCACGTTCAAGAGTTTTGGAGAGAAAAGAAAGAAGGGATACTGGTCTGTAGTTGTTGACATCGGAGGGATCGAGTGTAGGTTTTTTCAGAAGGGGTGCAACTCTCGCTCTCTTGAAGACGGAAGGGACGTAGCCAGCGGTCAGGGATGAGTTGATGAGCGAGGTGAGGTAAGGGAGAAGGTCTCCGGAAATGGTCTGGAGAAGAGAGGAGGGGATAGGGTCAAGCGGGCAGGTTGTTGGGCGGCCGGCCGTCACAAGAAGCGAGATTTCATCTGGAGAGAGAGGGGAGAAAGAGGTCAGAGCACAGGGTAGGGCAGTGTGAGCAGAACCAGCGGTGTCGTTTGACTTAGCAAACGAGGATCGGATGTCGTCGACCTTCTTTTCAAAATGGTTGACGAAGTCATCTGCAGAGAGGGAGGAGGGGGGGGGAGGGGGAGGAGGATTCAGAAGGGAGGAGAAGGTGGCAAAGAGCTTCCTAGGGTTAGAGGCAGATGCTTGGAATTTAGAGTGGAAGAAAGTGGCTTTAGCAGCAGAGACAGAGGAGGAAAATGTAGAGAGGAGGGAGTGAAAGGATGCCAGGTCCGCAGGGAGGCGAGTTTTCCTCCATTTCCGCTCGGCTGCCCGGAGCACTGTTCTGTGAGCTTGCAATGAGTCGTCGAGCCACGGAGCGGGAGGGGAGGACCGAGCCGGCCTGGAGGATAGGGGACATAGAGAGTCAAAGGATGCAGAAAGGGAAGAGAGGAGGGTTGAGGAGGCAGAATCAGGACATAGGTTGGAGAAGGTATGAGCAGAGGGAAGAGATGATAGGATGGAAGAGGAGAGAGTAGCGGGGGAGAGAGAGCGAAGGTTGGGACGGCGCGATACCATCCGAGTAGGGGCAGTGTGGGAAGTGTTGGATGAGAGCGAGAGGGAAAAGGATACAAGGTAGTGGTCGGAGACTTGGAGGGGAGTTGCAATGAGGTTAGTGGAAGAACAGCATCTAGTAAAGATGAGGTCGAGCGTATTGCCTGCCTTGTGAGTAGGGGGGAAGGTGAGAGGGTGAGGTCAAAAGAGGAGAGGAGTGGAAAGAAGGAGGCAGAGAGGAATGAGTCAAAGGTAGACGTGGGGAGGTTAAAGTCGCCCAGGACTGTGAGAGGTGAGCCGTCCTCAGGAAAGGAGCTTATCAAGGCATCGAGCTCATTGATGAACTCTCCGAGGGAACCTGGAGGGCGATAAATGATAAGGATGTTAAGCTTGAAAGGGCTGGTAACTGTGACAGCATGGAATTCAAAGGAGGCGATAGACAGATGGGTAAGGGGAGAGAGAGAGAATGACCACTTGGGAGAGATGAGGATCCCGGTGCCACCACCCCGCTGACCAGAAGCTCTCGGGGTGTGCGAGAACACGTGGGCGGACGAAGAGAGAGCAGTAGGAGTAGCAGTGTTGTCTGTGGTGATCCATGTTTCCGTCAGTGCCAAGAAGTCGAGGGACTGGAGGGAGGCATAGGCTGAGATGAACTCTGCCTTGTTGGCCGCAGATCGGCAGTTCCAGAGGCTACCGGAGACCTGGAACTCCACGTGGGTCGTGCGCGCTGGGACCACCAGATTAGGGTGGCCGCGGCCACGCGGTGTGGAGCGTTTGTATGGTCTGTGCAGAGAGGAGAGAACAGGGATAGATAGACACATAGTTGACAGGCTACAGAAGAGGCTACGCTAATGCAAAGGAGATTGGAATGACAAGTGGACTACACTTATCGAATGTTCAGAACGTTAAGCTTACGTAGCAAGAATCTTATTGACTAAAATGATTGAAATGATACAGTACTGCTGGAGTAGGCTAGCTGGCAGTGGCTACGTTGTTGACACTACACTAATCAAGTCGTTCCGTTGAGTGTAATAGTTTCTACAGTGCTGCTATTCGGGGGCTAGCTGGCTAGCTAGCAGTGTTGATTACGTAATGTTACGTTAAAAGAACGACAATAGCTGGCTAGCTAACCTAGAAAATCGCTCCAGACTACACAATTGTCTTAGATACAAAGACGGCTATGTAGCTAGCTAGCTACGATCAAACAAATCAAACCGTTGGACTGTAATGAAGTGAAATGAAAATGTGATACTACCTGTGGAGCGAGGCGGAATGTTGACCGGGTTGTTGAAGTTCAATTCGGAAGACGTTGGCTAGCTGTTGGCTAGCTAGCTAGCAGTGACTCCTACGTTAAGGACGACAAATAGTTGGCTAGCTAACCTCGGTAAATTAAGATAATCACTCTAAGTCTACAAACTTCTCTTCTCTTTGTTGCTTTATTGAGTAAGGCAGCTCAAAAATGCAGGTGTTTGTGGTGTTAAACGCAACCTAGATGTCACTGTGTCCATTTCAGCTTATGTTCCGAAATAGTATGAATGCTTAGTTCTAAATGTGGTCCTTGGTCATTATGCACTATTAACGCTAGCGGGAGTTTATCGCCCACCCTCTGCTCCGGTATCTGCACTAAGCAAATAGTTTGAGTTAATGCCTAATTATGTAAACTCTGAATTATGGATTATCGGAGATCTCAATCTGGACTGGCTGATGCCAGCATTGTTTAAATTAAAAGATATTTGTAACAAACTAAATCTTACTCAACTAATAACTATACCTACCCGTCCTAATCCAAAAGACCCCCAAAAATCTACATTAATAGACCTTATCTTAACAAATACACCACACAAATATATAGCTAGTGGTATATATAGCTTGCTAATGACATCAGTGATCACTGCCCTATTGCATGTATCAGAGATACTAGGCTAAAAAACCCTGACCCACGTATAATTTTAAAGAGACACTATAAACACTTCTCAGAGCAAGCCTTTATCCATGACCTTTATTATTCAGAGCTTTTATCCGTAAACTGCATAATGGACCCAGTTTTAGCCTTCTCTTTCTTTTCATCAATTTTTACCTCCATGGCTGATAAACATGCCACCGTTAAAGCGACTTAGGGTAAAAAATCGAACTAATCCTTGGTTCTCCTGTGGTTTGAAAAGCTTTTTCTGCAAAAGAATCAAGCATGGTGTTACGCCCGTCGTCGGAATGAGACCAAAGCGCAGCGTGGACAGCTGCCTCTGATTGGGAACCATACCCGGCCAACAAAGAAATAGAACCATACCCGGCCAACAAAGAAATAGAAACAAAGAAATCGCTGGAGACTCTGGACTGCCGACAGTCGCTGGAGACTCTGGACTTCCGACAGTCGCTGGAGACTCTGGACTTTGGATCATTACTGGAGGCTTCGGGCTATGGATCATCACTGGAGCCTTTGTGCCATGGATCATCACTGAAGGCTTCAGGCCATGGATTATCACTGGAGACTTCTTGCCATGGATCATCACTGCAGACTCCAGGCGATGGATCATCACTGCAGGCTTCTTGCCATGGATCATCACTGGAGGCTTCGTGCCATGGATCATCACTGCAGGCTCCGGGCCGTGGATCATCACTGCAGCCTCCGGGCCGTGGATCATCACTGGAGGCTTCGGGCCGTGGATGGTCTCCGAAGGTTCCGGACTATGGACCATTTCAGGAGGTTCCGGACTGTGGACCACCTCAGGAGGTTCCGGACTGTGGATCGCCTCAGCAGGTTCCGGACTGTGGACCACCTCAGGAGGTTCCGGACTGTGGACCGCCTCAGCAGGTTCCGGACTGTGGACCGCCTCAGGAGGTTCCGGACTGTGGACCGTCTCAGGAGGTTCCGGACTGTGGACCGTCTCAGGAGGTTCCGGACTGTGGACCGTCTCAGGAGGTTCCGGACTGTGGACCGTCTCAGGAGGTTCCGGACTGTGGACCGTCTCAGGAGGTTCCGGACTGTGGACCGTCCCAGGAGGTTCCGGACTGTGGACCGTCTCAGGAGGTTCCGGACTGCGGACCGTCTCAGGAGGTTCCGGACTGTGGACCGCCTCAGGAGGTTCCGGACTGTGGACCATCTCAGGAGGTTCCGGACTGCGGACCGTCTCAGGAGGTTCCGGACTGTGGACCGTCTCAGGAGGTTCCGGACTGTGGACCGTCTCAGGAGGTTCCGGACTGTGGACCGTCTCAGGAGGTTCCGGACTGTGGACCATTGTTGGAGGTTCCGGATTGTGAAACTGTCGCCGGAAGCTCTGGACTGGAAACTGTCGCCGGAAGCTCTGGACTGGGAACTGTCGCTGGAAGCTCTGGACTGTGGAGGCGCACTGGAGGCCTAATGCGTGGGACTGGTACAGGTGGCACGGGATGATGACACGCATCTCAGGGCGAGTGTGGGGAGGAGGCATAGGACGTCCTGGTCTGTGGAGGCGCACTGGAGGTCTGGAGCGTAGAGCTGGCACAACACATCCTGGCTGGATGCTCACTTTAGCCCGGCAAGTGCGGGGTGCTGGCATAGGACACACTGGGCTGTGAAGGCGCACTGGAGGCACGGTGCGTAGAACATGGTGCCTGAACGGTGACACACACCCCAGGGCGAGTGCGTGGAGGAGACACAGGACGCACCTGACTTGACACCGGACTGGTGTCACACTCCTCAGCACGCCCGCTCTGCAGCGCTCTCAATGCCTGCATCTCTCTCCGGAATCATGCGTCGAGCCCCTCACTCGACTCCCTGACTGGCTCTGGTTCACCCCTCGGCTCTGCCGCCCACTACATGTGCCCCCACCAAAATAGTTTTGGGGCTGCCTCACGTGCTTGCGTCATTGACTTAACTCCTCGTATCGTCACCGTTCCTCTCTTGCTGCCTCCATCTGCTCCATTGGACGGCAATACTCTCCGGGGTGCGTCCAGGGTCCTTCTCCATCCAGGATGTCCTCCCATGTCCACTCCTCCTGGCCACGCTGCTTGATCCGTTTTTGGTGGGATCTTCTGTTATGTCCGTAGTCGGAATGAGACCAAAGCGCAGTGTGGAAAGTATACAACTTCTTTATTTAAAATGAACACCAAATAACAACAAAAGAAAAAGGAACGTAAAGTTCTGCAGGGCTATACAGCTACTGTGCAAAAACAAGATCCCACAACATAGGATGGAAAACAGGCTGTCTAAGTATGATTCCCAATCAGAGACAACGATAGACAGCTGCCTCTGATTGGGAACCATACCGGGCCAACAAAGAAATAGAAAACTAGAATGCCTACCCAAATCACACCCTGACCTAATAGAGAAATAAAAAAGGCTTTCTAATGTCAGGGTGTGACACATGGGCCTTGGCGAGGAAAACTGGTGAAACAGCTGATTGGCTGCTTTTTAGGCAATTGAGAAATAAATTGACCCGAGGAATAAAAAAGGCTAAATCTAGGTATTTTCTTGATGCTATGACAGTCGGCTGGTGATCCAGCTAAATTCTGGAAAACTGTCAACTCACTTAAACAAGGAAACTCCTTGACATCCCTGCCGAAGCAAATTACATCGGAATCTGGGATCATCAGTGACCAAACTGAAATTTCTGATGTTTTTAATAAGCATTTTATTTCTGCTGGTTTTCTTTTTGAAATAAAAAATGGCCAACATGATCCTGACTGGTCTATAGTTTCAGCCCCTCAGCCTTTATCTGATGTGGAAAACAGTAAGACGGTTTTCAATTTTCAAAAAGCCACAGAAGATGAGGTCTTATCTGCACTATCTGCTATAGATTCAAAGAAATCATTAGGCGCTGACAAACTGGATCCATATTTACTCAAGTGTGCGGCACCTATTATTGCTGGTGTAGTGATACATATTTTTAATCAAACATTTGTCGTAGGAAAGATTCCTAAATCTTGGAAAACAGCTTTTGTTTTACTACTCCTCAAGGGAGGTGATAGTAGTGAGTTGGATAATTATCGGCTCTCCTGTTTGGCTAAGATTCTAGAGTCACTGGTGAATAGGCGATTACAATCTTTTTTAACTGTTAACAATATTCTTTCTAGTAATCAATCTGGCTTTAGACCTAAACACAGTACTATTAAGGCCACTGTACGTGTTGTAAATGATATTACTAATACCCTAGAAAATAGAAAGTACTGTGCCGCCTTGTTCATAGATTTATCTAAAGCTTTTGACACTGTAGACCATGCAATACTTTTGGGTAAGCTGTCATCAATAGGACTGGGACTGGATCCCTGTCGTTGGTTTCATGACTATCTAAAGAATAGAAGTCAGGGTGTTACAGTTGACGGCATCCAGTCAGAGCCATTGGAGTTGGTTAAAGGGATACCACAAGGTTCTATACTTGGTCCATTACTGTTCACTCTCTACATAAACAATATTGGTGATGAGATAAGAAAGTGTCAAATTCATTTTTATGCTGATGACACTGTCATGTACTCTATCGCTTCAACGGCTGACCATCTATAGAAACAGGACATGCTTGTCCTCTACAAATAGAAGACAAATTGTGCAAGCTACTTTTATGTCTGTTATAGATTATGGGGATATTATTTACATGCATGCTACGACATCGACACTTAAATCGCTGGATGCTACTTATCATTGCGCACTTAGGTTTATTTCGGGTGCTAGCTACAGAATTCACCACTGTGTTTTATATCATAATGTGGGTTGGGCTTCGCTGTCCGTGAGATGAGAACAACATGCTCTCGTGTTTGACTATAAAGCACTTCTGTATAAGCTACCATCTTATTTTCATCACTCATCAATATTAGAATCAGAATTCCTAAAACCTTTTTCTGTTACGCTCCTTGCATATGGAATAGCCGGCAGACTAAACTTAAACTTGAGACTCTTGTCCTCCTTGCTCATTTTAATTTTTGCATTGCTGTTTCGGGTAATGCAGGTTCTTGTGCTGTTAATAGAATAACCTATGTGTAAATGAAATCTGTTGGTGTATTTTTTTTTGCATTATCTGTGATCGTTTTGTTTGTCTTGTTTCGTTTTTTAAATCATTGTGCCTAAACTGTATGTGCAAACATGTATACGCAGGGCCCAGCTGTAAAAGGGACCTTGGTCTCAGTCTGTGCTCCTTGTTGAAATAATGGTATAATAAAATAATAATAATAATTAACCCGCTGTTCCCTGGTAGGCTGTCATTGTAAATAAGAATTTGTTTTTAACTGACTTGCCTAGTTAAATAAAGGTTACATAAATAAATAAATATAATAAAGATGCATGTTAGAAGGTTGCCCCCTGCTGGATAATACATGTAATAATACATTCATAAAATTACTTTTTAACTCCAAGAACAAGATCTCTCCCAGAGGGACATTCTTCTGGAATGCATATATTACTGAAATTGAATGGAAGAAAGCTTGGTTGTGCCCTCACAAATTTTGTTTATCAGAAATTTACTTTGTAATAACTTGTTGAGGACATGCCTTTTCTGTGATAATGAAGGGGAAACTATTATACCCATTTATTATGAGTGTGACTTGCTCACTTAGGTTAAGTATTTCCATTTTTTTATTTCATTAATAAGACCCATGTATTTACAATGAAAGATGTAATATTTTATTATTCAAATGAAAACAAAACTACTGAATTAGTCATTCATTTTTTTATTATCTCTGGTAAATTGTGTATACATAAAAACAAATATTTGAAATCTGTCCCCAAATCAAATAAATATTTTTACTTGAAATCCAATATTTAATAACATCTCTAGAATTTTTCAATAACAAAAAACCCCGGTATTCTTACAACTCTATCACAGGTTTTCTCTGCACCTGCAATAACATCTGCTAATCACGTGTATGTGACCAATAAAATCATAGCATTTTGCTACACCCGCAATAACATCTGTTAATCACGTGTATGTGACCAATAAAATCATAGCATTTCGCTACACCCGCAATAACTTTCTGCTAATCATGTGTATGTGACCAATAAAATCATAGCATTTCGCTACACCCGCAATAACATCTGCTAATCACGTGTATGTGACCAATAAAATCATAGCATTTCGCTACACCCGCAATAACATCTGCTAATCACGTGTATGTGACCAATAAAATCATAGCATTTCGCTACACCCGCAATAACATCTGCTAATCACGTGTATGTGACCAATAAAATCATAACATTTCGCTACACCCGCAATAACATCTGCTAATCACGTGTATGTGACCAATAAAATGTGATTTGATTTTTACAACTGTAACCCCTGGCCTTTATTTTATTTTAGGTAATTTAACTTTTGAAAGAAAATTCTTGTGATTTTTTTCTTTTAATGTTATTTTATGTTTATTCAGAGAAAACATACTGTTACGTGCAGTGATGTCCTATGTTTTTTGTTATTGTATTGTAATTTGAAATACACTGCTCAAAAAAATAAAGGGAACACTTAAACAACCCAATGTAACTCCAAGTCAATCACAATTCTGTGAAATCAAACTGTCCACTTAGGAAGCAACACTGATTGACAATACATTTCACATGCAGTTGTGCAAGTGGAATAGACAACAGGTGGAAATTATAGGCAATTAGCAAGACACCCCCAATAAAGGAGTGGTTCTGCAGGTGGTGACCACAGACCACTTCTCAGTTCCTATGCTTCCTGGCTGATGTTTTGGTCACTTTTGAATGCTGGCGGTGCTTTCATTCTAGTGGTAGCATGAGACGGAGTCTACAACCCACACAAGTGGCTCAGGTAGTGCAGTTCATCCAGGATGGCACATCAATGTGAGCTGTGGCAAGGTTTGCTGTGTCTGTCAGTGTAGTGTCCAGAGCAAGGAGGCGCTACCAGGAGACAGGCCAGTACATCAGGAGACGTGGAGGAGGCCGTAGGAGGGCAACAACCCTGCAGCAGGACCGCTACCTCCGCCTTTGTGCAAGGAGGAGCAGGAGGAGCACTGACAGAGCCCTGCAAAATGACCTCCAGCAGGCAACAAATGTTCATGTGTCTGCTCAAACGGTCAGAAACAGACTCCATGAGGGTGGTATGAGGGCCCGTCGTCCACAGGTGAGGGTTGTGCTTACAGCCCAACACCGTGCAGGACGTTTGGCATTTGCCAGAGAACACCAAGATTGGCAAATTCGCCACTGGCGCCCTGTGCTCTTCACAGATGAAAGCAGGTTCACACTGAGCACATGTAACAGACGTGACAGAGTCTGGAGACGCCGTGGAGAATGTTCTGCTGCCTGCAACATCCTCCAGCATGACCGGTTAGGCAGTGGGTCAGTCATGGTGTGGGATGGAATTTCTTTGGGGTGCCGCACAGCCCTCCATGTGCTCGCCAGAGGTAACATGACTGCCATTAGGTACCGAGATGAGATCCTCAGACCTCTTGTGAGACCATATGCTAGTGCGGTTGGCCCTGGGTTCCTCCTAATGCAAGACAATGCTAGACCTCATGTGGCTGGAGTGTGTCAGCAGTTCCTGCAAGAGGAAGGCATTGATGCTATGGACTGGCCCACCCATTCCCCAGACCTGAATCCAATTGAGCACATTTGGGAGATCATGTTTCGCTCCATCCACCAACGCCACGTTGCACCACAGACTGTCCAGGAGTTGGCGGATGCTTTAGCCCAGGTCTGGGAGGAGATCCCTCAGGAGACCATCCGCCCCCTCATCAGGAGCATGCCAAGGCGTTGTAGGGAGGTCATACAGGCACTTGGAGGCCACACACACTACTGAGTCTCATTTTGACTTGTTTTAAGGACATTACATCAAAGTTGAATCAGCCTGTAGTGTGGTTTTCCACTTTAATTCTGAGTGTGACTCCAAATCCAGACCTCCATGGGTTGATAAATTTGATTTCCATTGATAATTTTTGTGTGATTTTGTTGTCATTACATTCAACTATGTAAAGAAAAAAAGTATTTAATAAGAATATTTCATTCATTCAGATCTAGGATGTGTTATGTTAGTGTTCCCTTTATTTTTTTGAGCAGTGTATATCTAAAAAAGGATGTGATGGGACAAGACTACAGAACGTTCATATGCCCCCATCATTTTAACAGGAAGATTTCCAAGTTTGCAGTTTAACACACAAGGGCTATGCATTAATCTTTCCATATGATGTCATGGGTCATATTTGGGTCAGCATAATAAAATAATCACTTTTAAAAAATCTAATAATATTAACTACATTCGTATGAGGCAGTTTAGTTTAACATTAATTCAAAGATAATTCTGACAATACATACCTGTGTAAATATCTTTGTTGAAGAGTTGTGAATGAGAAGTAAACACTTGAACACAGATGTTAAAATAGCCCTTGATTCTTCTCTTCGTTCCTGACTTCCTGGTTCTACTTGTTTCTCTCCAATCAGGATATAGATCTTTGGTGCCTCCCTGTGGCGTTACATATTTACACAGGTTTTATACATCCAGAAATGGAAGTGAATACCATTTCTGCCTGTTCTATTTGTGGGTTCTATTTCGATTCTCAAGTATTTGTTCAGATTAGAATGGTAGAACATATAGATAGGCCATGTGAGTCATATTTGAGACTAGCTTATATTGTTTGTTTATGTTGTTTCAGCTCACCAAAAAGAGGATTGGCCATACTCACTAAAATAAAAAATGTATAATGTATTACACCTCTTATCGCTTGATTGTTACACTGAATTATTACATGTTTACATATTGTAGTTTAATGTCTGTTTTAGTACAAATGACTTTAGGTTCTCACATCATATGCTGGTATCCCATGAAATAATCATGACTCATGATGCCATGTCTTTGCAATTTCCTCATTGTATCCAGAGATCCATGGAAATAACTGAATGAAAAGTAGGATGAGGAGAAGAGAAGAGGAGGAGGAATGGGGAGACTGTTAGCATGAGTCACACTTGTCATGCCACGCAACATCTCGCCAAGAAAGCAACAGTCCCTTGAATCTAATGCTGGCTTCACGTGCTTGTGAGAAATGGGAAACTAGGAAGTGGGAAGACATCAATCCAACATGATTGTGTTCAAGTGTTTTTGAAGTGGGAACAATTCTTCAACGATAAGAAGTTAGATAGTTTGCTTAACATTGACAATATGTTCAAACTAGCTACATTATCCATATTGATAAGGTAGTTGTCAAAAACAGATTTGTTGTCATCTTTTGTTTGAAAAGGTGAAAGGTCAGTGGGGAAAAGTCACAAATTGGCAACAACATTTTCTCAGAGTTCCCCACTTGTAACTCCATCTTGGAAGGTCGTTCAAGTGAAACTACTCAGTCAACGTGACATAATCCATTCTCTGTAATGGTGACTTTGACCCCTGAGCCCTGATCCAGGGACTGCCAAGAGACCAGAGGTTGAGTGCTCGGTTGGGATGTATGGTTTAAGCATAGCCTGAAGGCAGGGAGGGGAAGTTCCCCTTGCTGCTATGTAGGCAATTACCAAGGCAAGCACCAAGCACCAGGGTTATCTGCCAGTAAGGCACCCCCACCATTGTCCCAATTCACACCCTTCCCCTCAACCCAATGAGGGGATTCGATTAATGCCCCGGGCCTACTACCCCTGGTGAACCGGGTTAGCATGGATTGCATTCATTTTGTAATTGAGCTGCCTCCCCGGCATGAGGCAGGTGTGTTACGCCCTGACCATAGAGAGCCTTTTATTCTCTATGTTGGTTTGGTCGGGGTGTGACTTGGGTGGGCCTGGTATGGTTCCCAATCAGAGGCAGCTGTCTATCGTTGTCTCTGATTGGGGATCATATTTAGGCAGCCATTTCCCCCACTGTGTTTTGTGGGATCTTGTTTGTGTGTAGTGGCCTGTGAGCACTCCATGACTTCACGGTTCGGTTAGCTCTTTATTGTTTTTGTGAGTTTCGTTTCAATTAAACATGTGGAACTCTACGTACGCTGCGCCTTGGTCCATTTATTTCAACGATCGTGATAAAGTGCAGTGTTTTGGCAGAAGGCGACGTAGCTTAAGCTTGTGCAGTAATCAATAAGATTGTGTTTTCACATGCAAACGTGAATGATTTATCCACCTACCCAAATGAAAAATAGCTACAAAATTAAAACATATTTTTGTGTAAAAGAGATATCTTTCTGAATCTATTTGAGAAGGGTGCTCCTCCCGCACTGCTTTTGCCTGTTTACGTCACGGAACGTAGCCCGCCGCACAGTGGATCAGCTTAATCGATTTCCCAAAGTGAATGCGTGATGAGCGAAATGAGATTAATAGTGGCATTGATGCTTTGGAAATATTTAGCTATATGGTGGTATCATTAAATTAAATTAATTTTATTCAGAATTTGTTATATCATTTCATAAAAGGAGGGGGGCAGATTTTCCTACCACACAGGCCTAAGTCATCAAACCATAATGAATGTTGTTGTGTGGACCCCAGGAAGAGTAGTTGCTGCTTTCGCAACAGCTAATGGGGATCCTAATAAAATACCAAATACCAACATTATTTATGCATACACTAAATTCCTGCCCACTAAGTCTCAAGGGCTTGTTTTGTTCCACCACAGCATTTCAAACAATGGCCTCTATATCCTTCCCCCCGTCATTCCAAAGCAATGTTACTAAGCGGGGCTCATAAGCGCAATCCTGATGAGGAAACCATGCTGAGGCTGGAGACACAATTAGTGGCATAAAAAACAGCCCTGGAGCTCATTGGCACTCTGCTAACCACGGAATAACCTGTCGCCAAATCTATTTAACTGGTTTACTATGGACCAAACCCCTGTTTCCCTGGGTGGAGCACATACTGTATCTCAGATTCGTCAACAAGACAACAACAACTATGAGAGAGCTAACCACAACTATAAGAGTGCTAACCACAGACATTCAATGTCAGAATATTTGTGCAGTGTAGCTACTAGCTAGCCTATGAGCCCTCTAAAATACTACCCACCTGAAGCCTCCTGCTCAAGCGTTTACCTCCTTCGTTCAGAATGGAAATGAGCCAGACTAGGCTCTAGGTTGAATGAACCAGAGGATTTTAAAGCTCACCTCAACCATACTTTTGTGTAGCAAGCCTGTAATGAGCTTTGGATGACTTTTCCAGCAGACCTAAAACTCATTCAGTGACAAAATCACTGGTGATGATTTAGTATTTGGGTGGGAACCTGTGGGTCATTCTTAATGGACAGCTTATTTGCAATCCATTATTTTGTGAATCGCAACACATTCAAATATAAAAGTCTGTTCTCAAGCACTTTTAACCATATAAGCAAACACATCTCACATGCTCCTCATGAGTCCAGTCCTATTGTTAGTTTGTGTTTTCAGTTTATTCAGTTTTCCATATTCATTGAGAACAGATAGCATTTAGTCACGAGAAAATAGAAGCAATACTTGTGAAAAAGGTACCGGTGGATAAACAAACACACATTCAGTGTGTCAACATACATGGCTGAGAAAAGAACACACATACCCATTATGTTTCATATATAGTCTGTCAACATAGCAAACGGGACACATGCACAAAATACTATTATTAGTGAGATCTACAGTGTGTCAAGACCCGAGGAAACTCTTTTCCACCATCTCCTACCTCCTTAATCCCTCACCCCCTCCCCCTTCTTCAACCTCTCCACTGGTCCCACTCGCACAGAACTACCTTATGCCTTGAACTTTTCCTCCTGTCTCTCTTTAGAGGTATCGGCCACACGGCCACCCGAAAACCTACCCGTTCGACCCATCCCCTCCTCGCTTGTCCAGACCATCTCTGGAAACCTTCTCCCATTCCTCATTTCCCTCATCAATTCAGCCCTGCGTCCCCTCTGACTTCAAAATGTCGCTCCCCTCCTCAAGAAACCAACACTCAGTCCCCCCAACACCAAACGTTTAAAAAGCGTTGATAGGGGACAGAATGAGGTCGGACCATCACATAATTGGCATATACAGTGCCTTGCGAAAGTATTCGGCCCCCTTGAACTTTGCGACCTTTTGCCACATTTCAGGCTTCAAACATAAAGATATAAAACTGTATTTTTTTGTGAAGAATCAACAACAAGTGGGACACAATCATGAAGTGGAACGACATTTATTGGATATTTCAAACTTTTTTAACAAATCAAAAACTGAAAAATTGGGCGTGCAAAATTATTCAGCCCCCTTAAGTTAATACTTTGTAGCGCCACCTTTTGCTGCGATTACAGCTGTAAGTCGCTTGGGGTATGTCTCTATCAGTTTTGCACATTGAGAGACTGACATTTTTTCCCATTCCTCCTTGCAAAACAGCTCGAGCTCAGTGAGGTTGGATGGAGAGCATTTGTGAACAGCAGTTTTCAGTTCTTTCCACAGATTCTCGATTGGATTCAGGTCTGTTAGAAGTGTACACGTTTTGGGTAGCCTTCCACAAGCTTCCCACAATAAGTTGGGGGAATTTTGGCCCATTCTTCCTGACAAGAGCCGGTGTAACTGAGTCAGGTTTGTAGGCCTCCTTGCTCGCACATGCTTTTTCAGTTCTGCCTTTGAATTTTCTACAGGATTGAGATCAGGGCTTTGTGATGGCCATTCCAATACCTTGACTTTGTTGTCCTTATGCCATTTTGCCACAACTTTGGAAGTATGCTTGGGGTCATTGTCCATTTGGAAGACCAATTTGCGACTAAGCTTTAACTTCCTGACTGATGTGTTGAGATGTTGCTTCAATATATACACATAATTTCACCTCCTCATGATGCCATCTATTTTGTGAAGTGCACCAGTCCCTCTTTCAGCAAAGCACCCCCACACATGATGCTGCCACCCCCATGCTTCACGGTTGGGATGGTGTTCTTCTTGTACTTTTTGGACATTTCTCCAAAAAGTACGACCTTTGTCCCAATGTGCAGTTGCAAACTGTAGTCTGTCTTTTTTTATGGCGGTTTTGGAGCAGTGGCTTCTTCCTTGCTGAGCGGTCTTTCAGGTTATGTCGATAAAGGACTCGTTTTACTGTGGATATAGATACTTCTGTACCTGTTTCCTTCAGCATCTTCACAAGGTCCTTTGCTGTTGTTCTGGGATTGATTTTTCACCAAAGTACTTTCATCTCTAGGAGACTGAACACGTCTCCTTCCTGAGCGGTATGACGGCTGCGTGGTTCCATGGTGTGTATACTTGCGTACTATTGTTTGTACAGATGAACATGGCACCTTCAGTCATTGGAAATTGCTCCCAAGGATGAACCAGATTTGAGGTCTACAATTTCTTTTCTTAGGTCTTGGCTGATTTCTTTTGATTTTCCCATGATGTCAAGCATAGAGGCACTGAGTTTGAAGGTAGGCCTTGAAATACATCCACAGGTACACCTCCAATTGACTCACATGATGTTAATTAGCCTATCAGAAGCTTCTAAAGACATGACATCGTTTTCTGGAATTTTCCAAGCTGTTTAAAGGCACAGTCAACTTAGTGTATGTAAACTTCTGACCCACTGGAATTATGATACAGTGAATTATAAGTGAAATAATCTGTCTGTGAACAATTGTTGGAAAAATGACTTGTGTCATGCACAAAGTAGATGTCCTTACCGACTTGCCAATAAATTTGTGGAGGAGGTTGAAAAACTTGTTTTAATGACTCCAATCTAAGTGTATGTAAACTTCCGACTTCAACTGTAACTGTAAAGACCTGAATCAAGGATATGCAAATTATTGATAACATTTGAAAGGAAACACTTTGAAGTTTGTGGAAATGTGAAATGAATGTAGGAGAACATAACACATTAGATCTGGTAAAAGATAATACAAACAAAAAAACATGTATTTTCATTTTTTTTTGTTACATCTTTGAAATGCAAGAGAAATGCCATATTTTCTGATACGAGTCTAGGTGTAATTTAGATTTTGGCCACCAGATGGCATCAGTGTGTGAGCAAAGTTTCAGACTGATCCAGCAAAGAATTACATTACTGAACAATATTTTGTATCAAGTCTGCCAGGAGTTTGTCCAGATGTGCTGAATTGGTCAATTGATGCTAAGATGCTAAGATGGCGCCGAAGAGGATGGCTGATGTTTTACATGCTCCTAACCAGTTTTGCTATTTTTGTGCCTTATTTTTTTACATTGTTTCTACCTTTTTAAATGTATTATTATTTTGTACATAATGTTGCTGCTACTGTCTCTTATGACTGAAAATAACTTCTGGACATCAGAACAGTGATTACTCACCACAAACTGGAAGAAGCATTTTCCTTTAACGAGTCCGACGAGAAGGATATACTGCTCTCCCGGGAACAGGCCCAAATCCCCGTCATTTGCGTGAAGAAAAGACGGAGGAAAAGAGGATGCAGATTGGGCTGCCCTCTGATAATCCATAGGTGAGCAAGTAAACTCTCACGGCCATCCATTCTACTTGCTAACATGCAATCATTGGAAAATAAAATTGATGACCTACAATTACAAGTATCCTACCAACGGGACATATAAGATATTACAGTTCTTAGTTTCACCGAGTCGTGGCTGAATGACGACACAGAAAATATAGAGCTGGAGGGATTTTCCATGCACCGGCAGAACAGAGAAGCTACGTCTGGTAAGACGAGGGGTGGGTGTGTGTGTCTTTTTGCCAATAACAGCTGGTACGCGATGTTTAATATTAAGGAAGTCTCAAGGTATTGCTTGCCTGAGGTAGAGTACCTTATGATAAGCTGTAGGCCACACTATCTACTAAGAGAGTTCTCTTCTATATTATTCATAGCCATCTATTTACCACCACAGACCAATGCTGGCACTAAGACCACACTCAACCAACTCTATAAGGCCGTAAGCAAACAAGAAAATGCTCACTCAGAAGCGTTGCTCCTACTGGACTTTCATCTAGGCAAACTTAAATCAGTTTCACCAAATTTTTACCAGCAACACATTTACTCCACACACAGAGATGCATACAATGCTCTCCCCTGCCCTCCATTTGGCAAATCTGACCATAATTCTATCCTCCTGTTTCCTGCTTACAAGCAAAAACTAAAGCAGGAAGCACCAGTGACTCGCTCAATATGGAAGTGGTCAGAGATTTTCACGTTCCTTGGTGTCCACCAACAAACTATCATGGTCCAAACACACCAAGACAGTCGTGAAGAGGGCACTACAACACCTTTTCTCCCTCGGGAGACTGAACATTCGTGGCATGGGTTCTCAGATCCTCAAAACGTTCTACAGCAGCACCATCGAGAGCATCCTGACCGGTTGTATCACCGCCTGGTATGGTAACTGTGCGTACGCAAGCGTTACCAGAGCGCGAAGTCTAGCACCAAAATGCTCCTTTACAGCATCTACCGCCAAACCATAGGACTGCTGAACAATTAATCAAATGGCTACCGGAATATTACATTGACCCCCCCATTTGTTTTGTACATTGCTGCTATCCACTGTTTATTGTCTATGCATAGTCACTTTACCCTTACCTACATGTACAAATTGCCTCAACTAACCTGTACCCCCGCACTCTGACTCTGTACCTGTACCTCCTGTATATAGCCTTGTTATTGTTGTGTTATTGTGTTACTATTTACTATTTTTATTTTTTTATTTAGTTTATTTGGTAAATATTTTCTTAACTCTTCTTGAACTGCACTGTTGGTTAAGGGCTTGTAAGTAAGCATTTAATGGAAAGGTCAACAGTTGTTGTATCTGGGGCATGTGACAATTAAAGTTTGAAAGTACATAACTATAGAGAACATATAAAAACGCTATAGTAATAAAATATTTAAGTTTACACACTCCCAGGATTGTCATACGTGATAGATGATACACTAACTTTCTCACATCTAGAGGTGGGGTGGGTGTGGAGCCAGAGACAGCAGTGGGTTCAAACTGTAGACCCAGTTCCTACATTTGAACATAAAAATTGATTTTATCAAACAAAACTATACCACATTTTCAGGGACCTTCAGGATGACAAATCAGAGCAAGATGACTGAATGTAAGTAGGCAATTTACCTTCAGAGGTGAATGTATCAAACCAGTTGCCGTGATAAAAGTTCTTTGTTGTTGTGCCCTCTCCTCAAACAATAGCATGGTCTTTATTTACTGTAATAGCTGCTGTTCATTGGAAACTGCAGTTAGATTAACAGTAATTGAATCTTTCTGCCCATATAAGACATGTCTCTGTATCGGAAAGTTAGCTGCTGTATACAATGTCATTTGAGTCACATTAGCGCATGTTAGCAACAACCATCCCGGTTTAGGTACACTGTTACCGTAGAGGTTAAAGAAAATTGTGATAAACAAAAATATATACCCGTTTCATTTCAGGACCAAAAAAATGACATTTGTGTCATATAGATTACAAAATATTTGGGAAGAGATTTTCAATGTAACGATTCCATGGCACATGGTTTATAATTTGACATGCAAAATAATACCAGATTCCAAACTTAATTTAAATGATTATACAAAAGTATTGCAACCAATAGAATGTTAAATATATGGGGGATACAACCTTCCCAGCTCTGCAGATTCTGCTGTGAGGAGGCAGAGTCATTAGATCATTTATTTTGGTAGTGTCCATATGTAGCTCGTTTTTGGTCACAGGTCCAGGAATGGCTGAAGAATTGCAACACTTACCTGCAGCTGACGCTGCAGATAGCAATACTGGGTGATTTGAAAAGTCATAGACAATCAATCAATAATATAATAATACTTTTAGCAAAAATGTTTATCTTTAATTTACAATCTGTAGAAACTATGAGAATATAAAGGTTCAGAACATTTGTGAAGCATCACAGCACAGTTGAAAAATATATGTCAAATATATAAACTGGATGGACATCAGACGTAAAGGGGAGATGTGGAGGTTAGAAGAAGGCCAAGAATAAAAACATTTTTTTTTTAACTATTGTTAAATAGATTGTGTCAGTAAAATGTATATAGTATGTATGAGCTGGAAGTAGAAGCCAAAGTGTTGTTGTTTATTCGCTTGCTCCAATTAAGGGAGGGGTTATAGGGTTTGTGGGAAATAAGAAAGAAAAATATATTTTAACAAGATATCTAAACTCAGCAAAAAAAGAAACATCCTCTGTCAACTGCGTTTATTTTTAGCAAACTTAACACGCGTAAATATTTGTATGAATATAACAAAATTCAACAACTGAGACTTAAACTGAACAAGTTCCACAGACATGTGACTAACAGAAATGGAATAATGTGTCCCTGAACAAAGGAGGGGTCAAAATCAAAAGTAACAGTCAGTATCTGGTGTGGCCACCAGCTGCATTAAGTACTGCAGTGCATCTCCTCCTCATGGACTGCACCAGATTTGCCTGTTCTTGCTGTGAGATGTTACCCCACTCTTCTACCAAGGCACCTGCAAGTTCCCGGACATTTCTGGGGGGAATGGCCCAAGCCCTCACCCTCCGATCCAACAGGTCCCTGACATGCTCAATGGAACTGAGATCCGGACTCTTTGCTGGCCATGGCAGAACACTGACATTCCTGTCTTGCAGGAAATCATGCACAGAACGAGCAGTATGGCTGATGGCATTGTCATGCTGGAGGGTCATGTCAGGATGAGCCTGCAGACAGGATACCACATGAGGGCAGAGGATGAATTCCCTGTAACGCACAGCGTTGAGATTGCCTGCATTGACAGCAAGCTCAGTCCGATGATGCTGTGACACACTGCTCCAGACCATGATGGACCCTCCAGCTCCAAATCGATCCCGCTCCAGAGTACAGGCCTTGGTGTAATGCTCATTTCTTCGCAATACATGCGAATCTGACCATCACCCCAGGTGAGACAAAATCGCGACTCATAAGTGAAGAGCACTTTTTGCCAGTCTTGTCTGGTCCAGCAATGGTGGGTTTGTGCCCATAGGCGACGTTGTTGCCGGTGATGTCTGGTGAGGACCTGTCTTACAACAGGCCTACAAGCCCTCAGTCCAGCCTCTCTCAGCCTATTGCGGGCAGTCTGAGCACTAATGGAAGGATTGTGCGTTCCTGGTGTAACTCGGGAAGTTTTTGTTGCCATCCTGTACCTGTCCCGCAGGTGGGATGTTCGGATGTACCGATCCTGTGCAGGTGTTGTTACACGTGGTCTGACACTGTAAGGACGATCAGCTGTCTGTCCTGTCTCCCTGTAGCACTGTCTTAGGCGTCTCACAGTACGGACATTGCAAATTATTGCCTTGGTCACATCTGCAGTCCTCATGCCTCCTTGCAGCATGCCTAAGACAATTTCACTCAGATGAGCAGGGACCCTGGACATCTTTCTTTTAGTGTTTTCAGAGTCAGTAGAAAGGCCTCTTTAGTGTCCTAAGGTTTCATAACTGTGACCTTAATTGCCTACCGCCTGTAAGCTGTTAGTGACTTAACAACTGTTCCACAGATGCATGTTCATTAATTGTTAATAGTTCATTGAACAAGCATGGGAAACAGTGTTTAAACCCTTTACAATGAAGATCTGTGAAGTTATTTGGATTTTACAAATTTCTACGATTTTTACAAATTATCTTATCCTTCAGGGTCCTGAAAAAGGGACGTTTCTTTATTTGTTGAGTTTATATACATATATGTACAGTTGAAGTTGGATTACTTCACTTATAATTCACTGTATCACAATTCCAGTGGGTCAGAAGTTTACATACACAATACACTGTGCCTTCAAAAACTTGGAAAATTACAGAAAATTATGTTTTGGCTTTAGAAGCTTCTGATAGGCTAATTTAAATAAGTTGAGTCAATTGGAGGTGTACCTGTGGATGTATTTCAAGACCTACCTTCAAACTCAGTGCATCTTTGCTTGACATCATGGGAAAATCAAAAGAAATCAGCCAAGACTTAAGAAAAAAACGAAAGACCTCCACAAGTCTGGTTCATCCTTGGGAGCAATTTCCAAATGCCTGAAGGTACCACGTTCATCTGTACAAACAATAGTACGCAAGTATAAAAACCATGGGACCACGAAGTCGCCATACCGCTCAGGAAGGAGACACATTCTGCCTCCTAGAGATGAACGTTATTTGGTGTGAATAGTGCAAATCAATCCCAGAACAACAGTAAAGGACCTTGTGAAGATGCTGGAGGAAGCAGGTACAGAAGTATCTATATCCACAGTACAACGAGTCCTTTATCATCTTAATCTGAAAGGCATCTCAGCCTTTCAGAGCACTGGTCCAAAACCACCATAAAAAAGCCAAACTACGATTACCAAATACTAATTGAGTGTATGTACACTTCTAACACACTGGGAATGTGATGAAAGAAATAAAAGTTGAAATAAATCATTCTCTCTCCTATTATACTGACATTTAACATTTTTTAAATAATGTGGTGATCCTAATTGACCCAAGACAGGGAATATTTACTTGGATTAAATGCCAGGAATTGTGAACAACTGAGTTTAAATGTATTTGGCTAGGGGTGTATGCTCAAAAAAATAAAGGGAACTCTTAAACAACACAATGTAACTCCAAGTCAATCACACTTCTGTGAAATCAAACTGTCCACTTAGGAAGCAACACTGATTGACAATACATTTCACATGCTGTTGTGCAAATGGAATAGACAACAGGTGGAAATTATAGGCAGTTAGCAAGACACCCCAAGAAAGAAGTGGTTCTGCAGGTGGTGACCACAGACCACTTCTCAGTTCCTATGCTTCCTGGCTGATGTTTTGGTCACTTTTGAATGCTGGTGGTGCTTTCAGTCTAGTGGTAGCATGAGACGGAGTCTACAACCCACACAAGTGGCTCAGGTAGTGCAGCTCATCCAGGATGGCACATCAATGCGAGCTGCGGTTGGCCCTGGGTTCCTCCTAATGCAAGACAATGCTAGACCTCATGTGGCTGGAGTGTGTCAGCAGTTCCTGCAAGAGGAAGGCATTGATGCTATGGACTGGCCCGTCCGTTCCCCAGACCTGAATCCAATTGAGCACATCTGGGATATCATGTCTCGCTCCATTCACCAACGTTGCACCACAGACTGTCCAGTAGTTGGCAGATACTTAAGTCCAGGTCTGGGAGGAGATCCCTCAGGAGACCATCCGCCACCTCATCAGGAGCATGCCCAGGCGTTGTAGGGAGGTCATACAGGCACGTGGAGGCCACACACACTACTGAGCCTCATTTTGACTTGTTTTAAGAACATTACATCAAAGTTGGATCAGCCTGTAGTGTGGTTTTCCACTTTAATTTTGAGTGACTCCAAATTCAGACCTCCATGGGTTGATAAATTTGATTTCCATTAATAATTTTTGTGTGATTTTGTTGTCAGCACATTCAACTATGTAAAGAAAAAAGTATTTAATAAGAATATTTCATTCATTCAGATCTAGGATGTGTTATTTTAGTGTTCCGTTTATTTTTTTGAGCAGTGTATATTTAACCCAAAAATATATGGGGGATTGGAAATGATGCAGACATTTGCATTGATGAAAGCTACAATCTATCCGCAAAGTTAAAGCTGATCGACCCCAACATTTCAAAAAAAGAAAATAGAAATAAATACTTGACCCCTCTGAAATAAAAAAAACTTTAGACCAATATCCCTTCTTTCTTTTATTTTTAAAATACTTATGCTTATGAGTATGCTGTCTCTGACTAACTCCCTTTCTATCTCTCTCAGAATGATCCTCTTGACCGTAACCAGTCAGGTTTCAAGATTGGTCACTCAACTGAGTCTGGTCTTCTCTGTTTCATGGAGGCTATCCGCACTGCCAAAGCTGACTCTCTCTCCCCTGTTATCATCCTCCTAGATCTATCCACCCACTGCAATGCCGTGAACCATCAGAACCTCCTCTCCACCCTACCAAGCCTGGGCGTCTCAGGCTCTGCACACTCTTAGAATGCATCTTACCTGGCAGGCTGCTCCTACCAGGTGACGTGGAGAGGATCTGTGTCTTTACCATATACTCTCACTACTGGTGTCCCCAAGGGCTTTGTTCTTGGTCCTCTCCTCTTCTCTCTATACACCAAGTCACTGGTCATATCCTCTGTAATATCCTCACATGTTCTCTCCTATAATTACTATGTGGATAACACTTAACTACTATTCTCCTCCCCCCTTCTGACACCCAGGTGGCAACACGCATCTCTGCATGCCTGGAAGATAGATTAGCTTGGATGTCGGTCCACCACCTTTAGCTCAACCTAGGAAGAAACCTAGAGAGGAACCGGGCTCTCAGGTTTGGCCAGTCCTTTTCTGGCAGTGCCGGGTGGAGATTATAAGAGTACATGGCCATTAAGGCCAGATCTTTCTTCAAGATGTTCAAACATTCATAGATAACCAGCAGTGTCAAATAATAATCACAGTGGTTGTAGAGGGTGCAACAGGTCAGCACCTCAGGAGTAAATGTCAGTTGGCTTTTCATAGCCGAGAATTCAAAGGTTGCGACAGCAGGTGCGGTAGAGAAGGAGAGAGAGGGAGGGAGAGAGGGAGAGGGAGAGAGAGGGTTGATAACAGCATGTAGCACGCCCGGTGAACAGGTCAGTTATGACAAAGCATGGATTAGCCTTTCTGCATCTTTGCTGCATCTTTTTTGCAATTTTTGCAGTTAGGGGGCTGCCATAATGCGGCAGGTAGCCTTGTGGTTAGAGCATTGGGCCAGTAACCGCAAAGTTGCGAGATTGAATCCCTGAGCTGACAAGGTTAAAATCTGGCAGTTAACCCACTGGTCCTCGGTAGGCAGTCATTTTAAATAAGAATTTGTTCTTAACTCACTTGCCTAGTTAAATAAAATAAAAATACAAATCAATGCATACATACTTGTTACTAACCTGCCATAAACACAGACTGACAACTCAGTAAGCAGTGATTACTGGAGTGTAACTTGTCTATTGACATGTTTCTCAAGAGATAATGACAGTTAAAAGGAAAATAACCTGAAATGATTTTATATTATGTGGGGAAACGATTAAATTGAACATGTGAAAAGATGGTGAGAAAAGGAAGCTGGAAAAGCATAGATGCAAGACAAATTGGGGAAGGGACCCTGTGGGAAACACCCAGGTTGAGCTATGTGCTTTCAAATGAGACCAGAAAAACGCTATCGCTCAGCATACAGTAAGACAGAGTAAGAGAACAAAGAGAAGAGTGAGAAAAAGAGCCTCTGTGTGTGTGTGTGTGTGTGTGTGTGTGTGTGTGTGTGTGTGTGTGTGTTTGTGCGCGTGCTTGCATTCATGTGAGTGTGTGTGCCCATAAGTGTGTACGTGTGTGACCTATGTATCAGACAGAGACATTGGGATTTCCCCTTTTGCAGTCAGCAGCCCTGCTTGTTCCCTCCCTCCCTCATACTCACACCAAACATGCATCACGCTCTGCTCTGTGATGTCAGCAACAGGGGAGGAGCTTGCCCTATATGGATGTATTTGCACAATACCTCACTTCCTCAGCAGCTGCCATTTCTGTGCTGAGAGAGAGGGAAGGAGAGAGAGAGAGAGAGAGGGAGGGAGAGAGAGAGGTAGAGAGAGCTGCTGGGAAGGACGCAGTTGCAGCACTGGGAAGTCTTGAGCAGCTGGAGGAAATATTTGTGAAGGGTTAGCTACTGGAGGAGGCTGCCCATGGCTCAGTCTGCTAACACTGTTGACCAGGATCTGGCCAGCAAGAGGCTACACTCGAGGTAGGAACCGACCCAAGGGGGAAGGGAGAGGGTTAGTGTGGTGTTGATTCCTGGACGGTCAGCACAGCCTGTTCTTAGTGGGGGAGGAGAGAGGAAAGTCCGGGAAAGAGGAGCGACTGGGCTGAGAGACAAGGGCTACCGGCTCTCTGCCGGGCTGCCTAAGAAGGCGTTAGACAGGGCGAGCTAACCTAGACACAGCTCCCTGTGAGTAGGCTACAACTCTAGTCAAAGCTTCAGTCCCAAGCCTCATTCCTGGCCACAGCCCTAGATATCTTAGCCTCTCCTTTCCCAGACTAACATTGCTGCTGCTGTGGGCTCTAAGTGAATGTGCAGACTGAAAGGAGCCACATAGGACCAGGATAAGAGTGGAGCTGGCTGGCTGAGATTGGGCACACACACACACACACACACACACACACACACACACACACACACACACACACACACACACACACACACACACACACACACACACACACACACACACACACACACACACACACACACACACACACACACACACACACACACACACACACACACACACACACACACACACACACACACACACACACACACACACACGGTCAACAGAGCACACAGCTGCTCAGTAAAGTCTGTATTTGTGGTAGGTGGATTTGTATACGTGACAGTAGGGAGGCATTCATTTTCCTTTGTCTTTGCATGCATTTTGAGACAGCTAAGCCTTTCTCTCTTCCTTCCCTGTGCTCTCTCTACTGCTGACTGTACTATATCAATTGAGGGTAAACATTATGTGCAGTTGAATTATAGACAGCACTGAGAGTATGACAGTGGAAAGAATGATGTGTAGGTTTTATTGTAGACTTGAATGTCCTGAGTTAATAATGGTTACACAAAGTGTGTGTGGAGCTCAAAATCCCCTCTAGTAGTAACACCAAGTTAGATTGATTAGCTTAAAAAAATGACACTGAGGACAAATCTGGATATACAGTATAAAGGATGACCACCAGACTTCATATGTGACCGGTGGGCCGTGACAAATCAAATTTTACTTGTCACATGCGCCGAATACAACCGGTGTAGACCTTATAGTGGAATGCTTACTTACAAGCCTTTAACCAACAATGCAGTTTTAAGAAAATCCCTAAAAAAGTAAGCGATAAATAAAATAAACTGCTGCTGTTTAAATATTTGTTTTATTTTAATTTAACCAGGTAGGCCAGTTGAGAACAATTTATCATTTACAACTGCGACCTGGCCAAGATAAAGCAAAGCAGTGCGACAAAAACAACAGCAGAGTTAATAACACAAAATAAAAGAAAATTTGAAAAATCTATGTACAGTGTGTGCAAATGTAGAAGAGTATGGAGGTAGGCAAAAAATAGGCCATAGAGGCGAAAATAATTACAATTCAGCATTAATACTGGAATGATATATGTGCAGATGATGATGTGCAAGTAGAGATACTGGGGTGCAAAAGAACAAGAGGGTAAGTAATAATATGGGGATGAGGTAGTTGGATGTGGTATTTACAGATTGGCTGTGTACAGGTACAGTGATCGGTAAGCTGCTCTGACAGCTGATGTTTAAAGTTAGAAAGGGAGATATAAGACTCCAGCTTCAGAGATTTTTGCAATTCGTTCCAGTCATTGGCAGCAGAGAACTGTAAGGAAAGGCGGCCAAAGGAAGTGTTGGCTTTGGGGATGACCAGTGCAATATACCAGCTGGAGCGCATGCTACAGGTGGGTGTTGCTATGGTGACCAGTGACCTGAGATAAGGTGGAGCTTTACCTAGTAAAGACCTGGAGCCAGTGGGTTTGGCGATAGATATGTAGTGAGGGCCAGCCAACGAGAGCATACAGGTTGCAGTGGTGGGCAGTATATGGGGCTTTGGTGATAAACTGGATGGCACTGTGATAGACTACATCCAGTTTGCTGAGTAGAGTGTTGGGGGCTGTTTTGTAAATGACATTAACGAAGTCAAGGATTGGTAGGATAGTCAGTTTTACGAGGGTATGTTTGGCAGCATGAGTGAAGGAGGCTTTGTTGCGAAATAGGAAGACGATTCTAGATTTAATTTTGGATTGGAGATGCTTAATGTGAGTCTGGAAGGAGAGTTTCCAGTCTAACCAGACACCCTAGGTATTTGTAGTTGTCCAAGTCTGGCAATTTCCAAATGCCTGAAGGTACCACGTTCATCTGTACAATCAATAGTACTTAAGTATAAACACCATTGGACCTCGCAGCCGTCATACCGCTCAGGAAGGAGACGCGTCCTGTGTCCTACAAATTAACATACTTTGGTGCCAAAAATGCAAATCAATCCCAGAACGACAGCAAAGGACCTTGTGAAGATGCTGGAGGAAATGGGTACAAAAGTATCTATATCCACAGTAAAACGAGTCCTACATCGACATAACCTGAAAGGCCGCTCAGCAAGGAAGAAGCAACTGCTCCAAAACCGCCATTAAAAAAAGCCAGACTACAGTTTGCAACTGCACATGGGGACAAAGATCGTATTTTTTGGAGAAATGTCCTCTGCTCTGATGAAACAACAATAGACTATTTGGCCATAATGACTATCGTTCTGTTTGGAGGAGAAAGGGGGAGCAGAAGAACATCATCCCAACCGTAAAGCACGGGGGTGGCAGCATAATGTTGTAGGGGTGCTTTGTTGCAGGAGGGACTGGTGCACTTGAAGCAACATCTCAAGACGTCAGGGAAGTTAAAGCTTGGTCGCAAATGGGTCTTCCAAATGGACAATGACCCCAAACATACTTACAAAGTTGGCTTAAGAACAACAAAGTCAAGGTATTTGAGTGGCCATCACAAAGCCCTGACCTCAATCCTATAGAAAATGTATGGGCAGAACTGAAAAAGCGTGTTCGAGCAAGGAGGCCTACAAACCTGACTCAGTTACACCAGCTCTGTCAGGAGGATTGGGCCACAATTCCCCCAACTTATTGTGGGAAGCTTGTGGAAGGCTACCTGAAACATTTGACCCAAGTTAAACAATTTATTGGCATGCTACCAAATACTAATACTAAGCAACTATACTAAATAAAATGCATTATTATTCCCATACTATAATTACAGAGATTTTGACAAATTATGCCACCCTCTGCCTATTGGGTACCTAGCTTATTTAATCCTGTCTCAAAATACAACACAGCCTCTTTAAAACCTGTTTGGGATAGGCGTGCCGCTAGCGGGACACCTCGACAACATCCGATGAATTGGCAGAGCGCCAAACTCTAATTAAATTAAATATTAAACTTTCATGAAGTCACAAGTGCATTACATCAAAATAAAGCTTAACTTGGCGGCAGGATTAACAACGTTTCAGATTTCAAAAAGGCTTTACGGCGAAAGCATACCATGCGATTATCTGAGGACAGCGCTCCCAGCACACAAATGCATAACAAATCATTTTCAACCACTGAGTTGCGACAAGAAAGTCAGAAATAGCGATATAATATATGCCTTATCTTTTGAAGATCTTCTTCTGTTGGCCCTCCAAAAGGTCCCAGATACTTTACAAATGGTCCTTTTGTTCGATAATGTCCTTCGTTATATCCATAAAAACTCAGTTTAGCTGGCGCGCTTCAGTCAATAATCGACTCAGTTTCCCTCCATCAAAACGCATACAAAATAAATCCCAAACATTCCTAATAAACTTTTCCAAACAAGTCGAACAACTTTTATAATCAAACCTTAGGTATCCTAATACGCAAATAAACAATAAAATTTAAGACTGAGCATAGTATGTTCATTACCAGAGATAAATAAGAAAGAACGTGCTTTCCTTCACACGCCTAGAAACAAACACTAAAGCCAAAATAGGAGCCACCTAAAAAAAACTACAATTTCTGGGTAATTTTTCCAAAAACCAGCCTGGAACTCTTTCTAAAGACTGTTGACATCTAGTGGAAGCCCTAGGAACTGCAATTTGGGAGGACTTGGGCTTATAATTATAGTACTAGCCATTGAAAACAGTGGAAAGGCAAATTTTTTTGGGGGGGGTGGTTTGTCCTCTGGGTTTCGCTTGACGTATCTGTTCTGTTATACTCAGACATAATTTGAACAGTTTTAGAAACTTTAGAGTGTTTTCTATCTAAATCTACAAATTATATGCATATCCTAGCTTCTGCGCCTGAGTGACAGGAAGTTTACTTTGGGCTTTTCATCCGGATGTGAAAATACCACCCCCTATCCCAAATAAGTTTTTAAGACAAAAAAAGCTCTTTAACCTCTCTGGGGTATGTAGCGTCCCACCTAGCCAACAGCCAGTGAAATTGCAGGGCGCCAAATTCAAAGCAACAGAATTCCCATAATAAAAATTCCTCGAACATACAAGCATTTTACACCATTTTAAAGATAAACTTGTAAATCCAGCCACAGTGTCCGATTTCAAAAAGGCTTTACGACGAAAGCACACCAAATGATTGTTAGGTCAGCACCTAGTCACAGAAAAACAGCCATTTTTCCAGCCAAAGAGAGGAGTCACAAAAAGCTGAAATAGAGAGAAAATTAATCACTAACCTTTGATGATCTTCATCAGATGACATTCATAGGATGCTATGTTACACAATACATGTATGTTTTGTTCGATAAAGTTCATATTTCTTTCCAAAAATCTCAGTTTACATTGGCGTGTTATATTCAGTAGTTCCAAAACATCTGGTGATTTTGCAGAGAGCACATCAATTTATAGAAATACTACGAAAAGATCAAGTGTTATGCATGGAATTATAGATCCACTTCTCCTTAATGCAACCGCTGTGTCAGATTTAAACATTTTTTACGGAAAAAGCACACCATGCAATAATCTGAGTACGGCGCTCAGACACATAAACAAGCCATGCAGATACCCGCCATGTTGTGGAGTCAACAGAAGTCAGAAATAGCATTTTAAATATTCACTTACCTTTTGATGATCTTCATCAGAATGCACTCCCAGGAATCCCAGTTCCACAATAAAGGTTTGTTTTGTTCGATCAAGTCCATAATTTATGTCCAAATACCTCCTTTTTGTTTGAGCGTTTAGTACACAAATCTAAACTCACGACGCGCGGCAAGTCCAGACAAAAGTTCAGAGGAAAAGTCATATTACAGTTTGTAGAAACATGTCAAACGAAGTATAGAATCAATCTTTAGGATGTTTTTATCATAAATATTCAATAATATTTCAACCGGAGAATTCCTTTGTCTGTAGAAATGCGATGGAACGCAGCTAACTCTCACGGGAGCGCACGAGACTGAGCTCATGGCACTTTGCCAGATACCTGACTCATTCAGCACTCATTCCCCCCTCCTTCACAGTAGAAACCTCAAACAAGGTTATAAAGACTGTTGACATCTAGTGGAAGCCTTAGGAAGTTCAATATGACCCCATAGACACTGTATATTCGATAGGCAATGACTTGAAAAACTACAAACCTCAGATTTCCCACTTCCTGGTTGGATTTTTTCTCTGGTTTTTGCCTGCTATATGAGTTCTGTTATACACAGACATCATTCAAACAGTTTTAGAAGCTTCAGTGTTTTCTATACCCATCTACTAATTATATGCATATTCTAGCTTTTAGGCCTGAGGAGCAGGCAGTTTACTCTGGGAACCTTTTTATCCAAGCTACTCAATACTGCCCCCAGTCCCAAAAGTTAACTGACTCGCTTTTCAAAGAATTGTACACAATTTGTGCTCTTGTTGGAAGCAATCACTCCCCTATTACTGATGACAAAAAAATCTATAACTGGGCTAATAACTCACTAACTAGTTTAGGATTTGAACCAAATGTTCACACGTGGCTACATGCAGCTCTTGCTTTGATACCAGAACAAGCGCATCTATTCAGGACCACAGCTGTAAGCACAGTCCAGTTCAAGGTAAATGGCATAGATCCATATGTGGCAATGGTCTATTTGCATATAGGCCTGCTGCAGCTCTGGTTGGTTGTTCCGCACCGGTCTGTGTAGAGTATGGGCTGAGTTGTGTGCAATAGAATCCAACTCCGAAGCATTCCGCCTATAGCAAAATCTCTTGCATATTTTGTTTTGGTATGTTGCATTGAAAGTGGCTAATATTGTGTTGATCCGATCACAATTGCACAGTAAAGGGAAACATTTGTAGTGTTAACTAACAGGGAAAACTCTAAAAAGTACAATTCAATCTAGTGCTACTCTCAGTGGGCTGATATTTCTTCCATGTGCTGCACGACAGTCTTGGAGCGATTGCTCGCCTGCGCGCAGCTTAGATGGAACATTGATTACAATGAGCAAAGTGATCATGCTGTTTGTATGTGGCTGCTGTGAAAGATCATTTTGTTTGTGTGTGGTCAGGAGTGTATTCAATCCGCCGATTCTGTTGAAGAACGTTTCTTAAATAGAATCAAATGGATCCAATAGATACCCATGTTTGGAACAGTTGGTCTAATGATTACACCGTAAATCAGCTAAATGCAGGCAAGAGTGTGCAAAGCGTTATTGAATGTGTCACTGTCTGCCACCTTGATTACTATATCTTTTCTCTCGACCTGTGCACCTACGTTGTAAACTTCCATTCATAGGCAAGGTTGTAGCATCGTCATGATGGGTAGATGGAAAATTACAGTATCATGTAGTAGACTAAACCTAACAATCTTACATTGAGCTGGATGAATGGGAAATCTAATGACAGTCAATCAATATGCTGTAATAGAAATAAGATCACGTTCATAAAAAAAAAAAAATCATCCTCATTTTAGACGGCACGACTGCCACTGGTGGGTGTATGTATGTGTTTGTGAGTAACGGGACAAACACAGATGAGTCAATAGCAGGGTTTTGTCTAGGGTGACTTTTTCATCACAAGCCAAACAAACCCTACCTCTCATCTGTCCATGTTGTCTGTGTGGGTCTGATTGACAGGGCTCCATTCATATGCATTCAAGGCTTTGTGGGCAGTGCAGACACAACGATGCTGGAGTATGGAGAGGTAAAACTCTAAAGAGGTGCTTCAGACCCTCTCGGTTTTCTAATGATACAGTAGATGACTATTCATTAGTCCCAGAGCTAATGTTTGTGATATTACACAGAGCTGAAACACTGGCACTCAATCTGTCTCCGTGATCAAGAGGTTTTCCTCTGTCAGAATAGGAATGACAATTCTTTTTCCATTATCTATTGCATTCAATTGATGGGGATAGACTACAAGAGGATTCAGTTGACCTCTATATGGCCCTGTAATATCCTCAATCAAAGTGTGCCAGAGCTTTTAGATCAGTCTGATTTGAGAGGCATTGAAAATATGGCAAATTACTATTGCTTTAATGTGATGTGGTATTGTTTTTTTTTGGTTACATTCCTTTCATCTTTATCCCATTTCCATGCACAGTAATATCTGTTGACACCATGTAATAATATGTAGCGAGAGAAAGAGTGAGAAGGAGAAAACAGGGATCAGCCAAAATCGAGACATGTAATGAGGCGAAAAAAACATTGAAGAGTTTCCCTTTGGTCACCCTTTGGTCACCCTGACAACCAGCCTTGCCTCTGTAATTATGGGTGGATTAATACTCGGAGCACAGAGCTCCTTAGCCAAGCAAGGATCCAGCAAAGAGAACAGTACATTATCATAACACCCAGATTCATCTTAAAACCCATACATGCTAATAATGTAAAATATATTTCAGTGCATTTCTCTTGTTTCTTTACCACCTTTGTTTCTATTAGTCCTGTCTGTTGCTCTCTCTCTGTCTCTCTCTGTCTCTCTCTGTGTGTGTGTTGGAAGGTCAATGTTAGTCACACACATTTTTTTGTTAGGATTTGGCATGGCTTTCTCTCTCTCACTAGTTCAACTCAACTGTCACTGATGACTCTTTTGCCTCCTTTCCAGGGGAAAGGTCATGTAAAAATAACTCTGATTATGCAAACAAAACAAAGACTTATTCAATTTTTATTGGCATTATAATGCTCGACTACTGCTGGGGTGTGGAGATGGAGCACATAGATGAAGCATCTACCTATTTAATTGGAAACAGTGTACATACATGATATATTCAAAAGTATGTGGACACCCCTTCAAATTATTTAGCTATTTCAGCCACACCCGTTGCTGACAAGTGTATACAATTGAGAACACAGCCATGCAATCTCCTTAGACAAACATTGGCAGTAGATTGACCTTACTGAAGAGCCCAGTGACTTTCAACGTGACATCGTTATAGGATGCCACCTTTCCAACAAGTCAGTGTGTCAAATTTCTGCCCTGCTGGAGCTGCCCTCGTCAATTGTAATTGCTGTTATTGTGATGTGGAAATGTCTATGAGCAACAACGGCTCAGCCGCAAAGTGGTAGACCACACAAGCTCACAGAACGGGACCGCAGAGTGCTGAAGCGCGTAAAAGTTGTTTGTCATTGGTTGCAACACTCACTACCGAGTCCCAAACTGCCTCTGGAAGCAATGTCATCACAAGAACTGAGCTTCATGAAATTGGTTTCCATGGTCAAACAGCCACACACAAGCCTAAAATCACCATGCGTTGGCTAGAGTGGTGTAACGCTCGCCTCCATTGGATTCTGGAGCAGTGGAAAAGCGTTCTCTGGAGTGATGAATCACGCTTCACCATCTGGCAGTCCGCCGGACTAATTTGTGTTTGGCGGATGCCAGGAAATCTTAACGCTATAGCATACAATGACATTCTAGAAGATTCTGTGATTCCAGCTTTGTGGCAACAGTTTGGGGAAAGCCCTTTCCTGTTTCAGCATGACAATGCCCCCGTGCACAAAGCGAGGTCCATACAGAAATGGTTTGTCGAGATTGGTGAAGACAAACTTGACTGGCCTGCACAGAGCCCTGACGTCAACCCTATCAAACACCTTTGGGATGAATTGGAACACCGACTGCGAGCCAGGCTTAATCGCCCAGCATCAGTGCCCACCTTCACTAATGCTCTTGTGGCTGAATGGAAGCAAGTCCCGGCAGCAATGTTCCAACATCTAGTGGAAAGGCTTTTATTTTTTTTTAATTTAAATAACCTTTATTTAAATAGGCAAGTCAGTTAAGAAGAAATTCTTATTTACAACGATGGCCTACCCCGGCCAAACCCTATCCCGGACGACGCTGGGCCAATTGTGTACCGCCCTATGGGACTCCCAATCACAGCCAGTTGTGATACAGCCTGGAATCAAACCAGGGTCTGTAGACTGAGATGTAGTGTCTTCGACCGCTGTGCCACTCGGGAGCACTGTGGAAAGCCTTCCCAGAAGAGTGGAGGCTGTTATAGCAGCAAAGGGGGACCAACTCCATATTAATGACCATGATTTTGGAATGAGATGTTGGACGAGTAGTTGTCCACATACTTTTGATATAACTTGTCTTCAGGGAAGGGCAAGCATACTGTAGATAGGACTTGTAAAATTCACAGCCAACATCTGGGAACTTTATGCAAGGCAAGAGACATCCAAGTAACCATATTGTTTCCGGGAAAGAGGAGATCATTTGCAACAACATTAAAAGCCTGTCATATTAAATGAAGTGCCCTTTTAATATAGACCACATGGAGAATTCAATAAATCTGATTTTCTATATGAATAATGACTTGCTAAAGTTTTCACCATAATTGTAAAGCCCTGGTTATTGTGTTGCTTTGACAGTCATTCCTGAAGATAATTATTTATTTAATCTGATTAGGGATTAATTTACATCTGAGTGTCATTTTTAGGTCAACCCTGTTACTTGAACTGAACTTTTGTTTTAATATAGGGAAAGTATTCCTTTTTAAAATGTCTTTCGAAAGGAACATTGAACATCTAAGAGTCAAATGATAGTGTGAAAGCAGGTGACCTTTAAAATACTACTCTTTTTGGCCATTTTCTGGTGTTTTGTTTTGGGAAACTGAGTGGGTCGAGCATAACATGTTAACCCTGTTACCGATAAATAGACAGGCTAGAAATGTTTTAACAATTGCATTTTTTTGTGACGCTTTACATTCAATTGCCACTTCCTGTTGTACACAACAAACTTCCATTCCCCCTGTCACAAGTGGATTCATGGCTGATTCAAGATGAAATCGTCAACCCTGTTACGGTCAACCCTGTTACGGTCAACCCTGTTACTTTATTTGGTAATTAATAGGCCCTTTTTAAAAAATTAAATTTTACCTCTTGAGATGGGAACTTGTTTTTTATGAAGTTGAATTTGTGCTCTTTATGACAATGTAAAAGTTTTGTAAAATCGACTTATCAAAAGTCGCCGAATTGATGGAACAACCCTACTGCTTTCTGGCTGAGGCATGATGGTGTTTTATGACACATGCTGTGTGATTATTGTTTGTCTGGAAGGTTTCTAAATTCAGTGGTATAAGCTAACATGCTTCTCTCTGTGTGCGTTGTAGTTTCTTCATCCTCAACTATAATAGAACGTAATTCATGAAGACAGCCAATGTAAAAAAATAATAATTCAATGACAAGAAACATGCTAAAATAACAAATTCCCTCCCTTTCCAGACTAAACCATAATTCCACTACCCATTTTAGCACACCGAATCACAATATCTGCAATAAGACCACATGACAGATTTCTCTACTGGGATATTATGGCGACTCAGTATTGACTTAGTGTTACTATGCAGAGACCAACCGTCACCGAGGGAAAATATTATTATTCCTTTTAAAATACTATCTTTGGCCCTGAGTAACCATGGCTCCCCTTTTGATCACACCAGAAACTAAATGTCCTTCTCTCTGGTGTACGTCTGAACTTTCTTTGGATCTCACTCCTGGAGAGGACTTTATACTATTGGACTGTTTCAAAGTTCATCTTTGGAGGTTTATCCTGGCTCAGATTGGGTCTGTGTTTAGTAACCAAACAGTGTGGGACGTTGCAGATAGAAATCCTATGTATAGAGCTGATGTGATTCCTTGTTCTAACAGAGAGGCGTGTTTATGCTCCATAACATACTGTATCTCTGTCTGAATGTAACAAAATGTTGCGTCCTGCTGAATGCACCCGTGGCTGCTTCAGTAACCTTACAGTGCAAATGACAATTCGGATATCAAATGCCTGGGTAAATATTAAACTAAACCTTGCCTGTGTTATAAGTTATAATATTTTTGTTAGCTCCCTCGGAACCCTCATAGTCTTAACTCATTTTATGATCTGTTTGTCTTTGAAAAACATAATTCACTTTTTCCCCCCTGTGCTGACTAAATGTTCAGGCCACACAGCAATGCGAGAAAACCAATATACAGTAACTACTGATATATGGTTTAATGAGTGTCATATGTTTGTTTATAACTTCATTTGGCCTGAATGGTGACTGTCTGACTGATCTACAAATAATAATAAGTAGATCTTTAGGATGCAAGGTGATTTGTAGATCAGTCAGTCTTTAGTGACTACCTGGTAAGTCTACTTCCTGGTTGGCCTACTTGGTCGTAAGTCTCCAGGCTGTGTTTTCAGGGCTCTGACCTGTCTCTGACCATACGGACAGTCAGTAGCACAATCGTCTCAGCACTCTCAGCTAATTGTCTCTCTTTAATCCCACTGGACTCCAATGCTAATGTGGCATCATTTGAGATTAGGCTAATTACAAGCATGAAAGGCTGTGGTAATGCAGTGTAGGTTGCAGTTTACGATTTTTAAAGAACGCAAACAAGACAAAACCAAACTCTTGCCTTTTCACTGGCTACATTTTTAAACTGTGTTCCAGTAAGGTGGTGGTTAAGGGATGTTCCTAATTCTACCATTTTACTAACCAAGACAAAATAAGAAAGTTAGGGCTACAACAGTAGCTAGCCTATGAAAAAGTGGAAGGATTAAAAACATTGAGAGGAACCTGAGTGGTGTACTACGAATCTAACTAGATGTACTCGGGGAACTTCAGAAATGCCAATCTATAGCTTCACATTCCAGCTCAGGCTCCATCCATATTACGAAGGTGGATATTGCTCGTCCGTCTGTCGCTAACTCTAGCAGGCTTGTAACTGCGTGTACATGTTAAACATGGCTAGTCGAACGCCAAACTCTTTCATTGTGACAATACTGAGCCATCAATCTACGGGCGAATCAGTGCCACATTGTTATTTTAGCTGAAAGCAACATGAAAGAAAAGTTATCTTGCAAATTCAGGAAGCTATGGTGTGAAATAGGCTATTATAAGTGCCGTCTGTCTTTTCTTTTATTCACTTACGTATCGTTAAGTTAAAGCCGTCTTTGGTGTGCATATCAATGCAGGAGCACCTTTTCCCCCACATTCCTATTGAGGAAACACTTGTATAAAGTTTTACTGTGCGTGAAGTCCTGTCATTACTAAATGTGTACTGTGATAGGTATTTTAATGTTACTATATTTTTTTTACACAAAAAACATTTGAATGAAATATTTAAAGCTGCATTATGTACATTTTTGGGGGACCCTACAGAATTCACATACGAAATGTTAGTTATAGATCTGTCATTTTCATTGAAAGCAAGTCTAAGAAGCAGTATACTTCTCAGTCTTAAGTTTTGTTTCAGCTTCAAACAGCTGAAAATACAATATTTTGGGTTATTGAAAAGATACTGTATAAATTCACAGCGGTTTAGATGGTACAATGATTCTCTATACTAAACATTGCTTATTTTGTCACAAACTGGAAAAATGAATAGGAAAAAAATAAATAGGAAAAAATAGGAAAAGCGTTTGAATTTTAGCAAACATGAAATGGGCGAGCGATTTTCTGCATATTGCACCTTTTAATCAGTTGTCTTCCTCACATGAAGTGGATGATGATGCAATATTTGCGATCGGGAGGGAATCTTATTTCATTGGTCATCAACTTGCTGCTCCACACTTCATTCTGGCTAAGTGGAGTTAGCCTGCGCTGTAGGTGGTTAGTTCTGAAAGATTCATTGCCATAAAAATGTACCTGGCTAAAAGCTAACTACTATTGTGTCACTGGTTGTCCTGAGTTGAACTCAATTGACCAAAGTTAGCTTGCTAACTCCTTAAACCAGATTCGTAGTACACCACTCAGACCTTTTTGAGAGGGATCCCATCCTCCTATGGCTGGCTAGGCATAGCCATCAAAGTCAAACAATTGTCAGGTCAGTTTTAAGTGCACAGGGTTTCCCTCTCACTCTGATCTTGACCTCCAGCCATGAGAGCCCAAAGATCAAAGACAAGGCTCTGGGGTGTGGACATGGAGCTAATAGAGAGACACTGGCCTGGTAGAAACCATAACCTAGCCTACCCAGAAGCCAGTGCTGTGATCAGACACTCAGGTCACTGCCCCTTTGTGATCACAATACAGCGGGAGTGCTCAACCCCAAAGGCCCAGCTGTCTGTGAAGATTTGGTAATTCATTGATCTATTACCATCATTTGTTGGCTTAGGGCCTGAGACTGTGGACCCCTATGTCACAGTATACCAGAGGTTTGAAACCCGTTTTTGCGTTTTCACTTATGTTTCTTCTTCTAAAAGGAACAAAAGGATATATGAAAGTTGAATGTAGATTTCTCTCTAATCCTCTTCAGACTATAGGGGCTAAAGGATCCATCTTAGCTAAAACTTCTTAGCCCTCTTATCTTACCCAATTCTAACCCAGTAACCTTGGGAGACCAACAGCCAGTGTGTCCTGTTTTCCTTTCGAGGCCTGTACTTCTCTCTCTCTCTGCCTCTCAAATGAAAACTGATAATAGAACTCAGGCTCTTTTACTCATCAAAAGCACCCTAAAGCAAGAAATGGAGCAGCCGAAAATATAATGCCAAATATTCCAAATTTAATAGGATCAAAACCAATTGTGTACTGACTGCAATTTGTTTCGGATTTGTAAACCTGTGTTTATCTTTTAGTAAATATTTCAAGGTTATGGGTGTGTTGAGGGAATGCAATCAAACTTTCTTCAAATATATTATTCCCCATGTCACCTCCCTGCTTTTCACCTTCTACCTTTGGGGCTGGTCAGTGTGCCAGACCATGTGCTGTGGGCCTGTTAGAATATATGTCAGGGTCAGCAGATAGCTGGATTAGACCAGACTGCCTGGATCGCTGTGTCTCCTCCACAGAGGAGCTGCAGGTCATTGGATTAAGGTTCGGATTAGATTCTCTCACTCACTGGGGAATTGGTTCTGCTGAGACGCTGGTGTCACACTGTCGTCACACGCTGTTACCCAGGATCCTCGCTCCAAGACACTTCCTCTTCTCTCAGTGTGGCTCAGCAGAAATAGATTACAGCACTCAGTCACTCAGTGCTGGTTGAGAGATGAACCATAAAATACTACCTAGGCAGGACAACACTATACAGTCATTTACTGACTCACCTGTTAACCTGCCTCTTACAGTGCTTCTGAATTTTACTTTTGTGGATATCCATAGACATCTGCGGTGTTGAAAGGAGTAACTTTGTGCTTTGTTAGGCGTTTATGGCTTCAAATTAGATTTTTTTTGGAATCCTTGTCATTGTTCGGATCGCTTCAGAGGTTCATCATTAGTTATTGGGCAGCTTTTGAGGACACCTGAGGAACAAATGTTATCCTTTGCTTTAAAGCGTGCAAAGTATCTCCAATGGGTTTCTGTCCTAGTGGTCTGGCTGCACTGTTGCTGACATTGGCGTATTCGACTACTGGAATAATCAATTGAATCTGACGTGGCTGTTGGACATCTGCTTGCATATCGACTTATCGGGAACACAGAAAGCCATCTCAAACTTTTTATTTTGTGTGTGTGTGTGTGTGTGTCCTGGTTGGAGCAGAGTATTGCTATGTTTTTCTCCTGGATTCTCTAGCAGAACTCTAGGGTAGTACATTCGCATATGTGACATTTTGCATTCACGTTCACCTCCACCCTAAAGGTTAACCTCACAACAAATATACCTTAGGCTAAGGAGGGCCTTTCAGTGCCTTAAGTTGACCTGGTACCCCATGTCGTCTGACTCTGGCCATCTCACCGGGGCCCAGAGAGCTGTGTGCAGGCTGGTCCACCGGGGCCCCAGACCGCGGGCCCTGCTGAGGCCCATAAGGCTGGAGCTGGGGGTGTATGTGGAGAAGACCTGCACTAAACAGAAACACAGGTATTGGTGTCCTGCCGACAGCAGGCTCAGACGTAGCACTTTATTTCACTGTACTATTATGCTATTTCCTCAAGATAATAGAGTAGATGCTGACTGATACTGTATCGGTTGGCTACTTATTTCAAGTTATTCCATTTCCAACCTATTTGGGGCAAATCCGTGTCAGGTGGTGTCATACATCTTACAGAACTTAATTAACAAGTTGTTTATGCCAATGAATCCCTTGATGCAAAGGAGTAATGTTTTGATAAGAATACCACGTTATTTGTAAGTAAATAGAAGCAAAGTGGTGTACTGTCAAATAAATAGCTGATTAAACTGTGGGGCTAATCTATACTCAACTCCACAGTGAGCTGGCTGAAGAAGCAGTGTCATGTCTTTTGCGTTTTTAACGATAACAGAATCCACATTGGCTGGTATGTTAATTTCAGTTGCTTTCATCATACTGTAGCAATGATTATCAGATGACTGCGGGGGAAGGTCTTGGAATGAACTCAGGAATGAGGCTTGCTGAGCGATTATGCCAGATTTCTGTGGTATGGACTTCAGACCACGTGTGCTAAAAGAATGAAGTAGAACTAGTTTTCCTTGAAAACAAATGTCTGTCACTGCGCTGTATAATCATATTAGGCTTTAGGCAGTGGAAGTAAGATATATTTAACTTTGCAAATATTCTGGACAGTTTTGTATGGCAAATACTGCTATATGAAATCCAGGAAGAGGCTAGGCATATTATGTAACAATTGTAACTAAACTAAAGCATTCTGGAGGGTGAGAGGGAGTGGAGTGACTGTGTACATCAGAGCCTTGTGACCTGGCTCTACAGCAGTTATTTCTGGCATATACTGTAATTCTAAAGGGAATAGATTGACTAAACCCAGAATCTTGATAATTGTACTCTTGGGCTTCATGTTGCTGAATGATATTTAGCTTGGACAAAAATACAGTGTTTGATTGGGCAAGGAAATCCTCTGTAAATTTCTCCAAGGAGCATGTTCATTGGGCATGAGGTTTTGTGTGTAGTGTCACTCTCCTTCCTTAATGTCAGTGTGGAGATGAGGTGTTTCCTATTGTTTCACTCTAATCACTCCCACTGAAGAATTTAAGACCTGCATCACTATGTGTAACCTTTATTTAACTGGGCAAGTCAGTTAAGAACAAATTCTTGTTTACAATGACAGCCTACCGGGGAGCAGTGAACAACTGCCTTGTTCAGGGGCAGAACGACAGATTTTTACCTTGTCAGCTCAGGGATTCGATCCAGCAACCTTTCGGTTACTGGCCCAACGCTCTAACCACTAGGCTACTTGCCACCCACAGCTGGACTGAAATAGAGTGTGTGGTCCGAACAGCTCTGGGAGGATGAGACACTCCTTCTCAATGCAGGGAAGGAAATATGTCAGTTATCTTTACCATATAAACTGGACTTTAAACAGTAGCGTTTATGGAAAGATAGACGTGATAAAGGAGCTGAAAGGACAATGTCTCCAAGGTGCTCATGACAGTGATTCTTCTGACACTCTTGCTGTGGTAACTGCAGTGACATGCATTCAGATACTGTTGCCATGGAGACATTTCGGGAATAAACTTTTCATTGTCATAAACCAAGTTTCCATCCACAGTTTTTATGCGAGTAAAGTCATACTGTACATTTTTTTTTATCATGACATCTGTGATGTAAACAGGTCATATTGCTACAATTTTATAAATGCAGACAGATCAGTTGTTTGTTCGACATGGTGATATCTTTTTGTGTCGGTAAAATATATTATGTGGGAAATGTTGGTGGAAACACCTATGTGCAAATATTGATATAATAACCATCATATCGAAATAAGTTTGGAGCCACGTGATGGTGTAATGTGTGGTCCTTCCACTATGACTGAGGACACCATGCAGTTTATTAGGCTACAAATGAGTTATGATGAACTTCCCGGGTTGGTGAAAGTGCACGATGATATTGATGTTCCTTTCGAATAAATATTGAGGGTCTTATTCTGGTGACATGATGATTGATGCTTGACTGCCTTATCCATTATCCTAACCACACTGTATCTATTAGCTGTTGGCCAGAGCACAAGCACCATGACCAGAGTGGGCACATTTACTATTTAACACAAGTTTGTGACAAAATTATTAGTGGAGTTGAAAATGCAATAGAAACACATTGATCTTTAGGTTTTTATTTGCTGGTAACGCCAGAGGCACACTGTTTCGGACTTGCTATAATATGGATGTTATTTCTCACTTTTCTCTGTGTGTGTGTGTTCAGGATGGAGGCTTCGTGTCTGGAGTTGGCGCTGGAGGGAGAGAGGCTTTGTAAGGCGGGGGACTTTAAAGGTGGGACAGCGTTTTTCGAGGCGTCTGTGCAGGTGGGAACAGAAGACCTGAAGACCCTCAGTGCCATCTACAGTCAGCTGGGCAATGCCTACTTCTACCTGAAGGAATATGGCAAGGCCCTGGAGTACCATAGACACGACCTCACTCTGGCCAGGTGAGGCCACGGAATACCAGGAAACATCATGTCTGATCATGGATTCAAATTGTAGTTGAAGGATTTCAACCAATGGTATTAACATGTTTTAAAGATAAATTGTATAGACTGCAATGAATGTATATTTATACTGAAGTCATTCATAAAGCATAAGAGAATAAACAGTTATCATTCATTGCACACTGTGCAGAGTGTACTCCTGTTGCCCTGCTAGAAAAATACAAGGGATTGATAATGCTAATGTTGATCAGACCCCCTTGGTATTTAACTCAGATGGCTAAGCCTCTCATGTGGAGAGGGGGGCAGTTGGTAGCCTGGCAGGGGGGTGATTACAAAGCCAGGGGGCTGCTGCCTTGATAAATTACAACAACAGCAGGACAACTGGAACCCTGTCCTAGGAAGGAAGCTACATCTCAAACAGTTAGATAATCAAATCAATAAAGCTAATATAATATTATTGTAATAATTATCCATTTAGCAGATGCCTTTGTCCAAAGCAACTTACAGTCATGCGTGCATAAATGTTTCATATGGGTGGTCCCAGCAGGAATCAAACCCACAATCTTGGTGTTGCAAGCACCTCTAGCTGTGTAACTGTACTGACAATGACCGCAATGGATTTGGCAAGACAGCATAAACAGATCTGGATCTCAGGCTATGTATGACTGATAATGAGATACGGTCTCTATTCTCAGGACAATAGGGGACAGGATAGGGGAAGGGAAAGCCAGCGGTAACCTTGGAAACACGCTGAAGGTTTTGGGCCGCTTCGACGAGGCAGCAGTGTGCTGTCAGAGACACCTGGACATCTCTCAAGAGCAAGGGGACAAGGTTGCGTACACGCACACACCGACATCCCATGGATTGGGGATTGCATCTGTTTAGTACCTTTCACCAGATTTTGAAGAACAGCCTGTTGTATTGAAAATAACTATTGAGTGTGGTCCATGCTATTTTAGTTGAAAAATTCCTTAATGTCTTCCAATGTCTCTCATTGTATTCTAAAGTCACTCATTTCTTTTTCTCTTTTCCCTTTGTTTCTGACCAGGTGGGAGAGGCCAGGGCTCTGTATAATATAGGGAACGTGTTCCATGCCAAGGGAAAGCAGCAGTTATGGGGCTGTACCCAGGACCCTGGGGACCTCCCACCAGACGTCAGAGATACACTGCAAAGGGCTACTGGCTTCTACGAGTGAGTGTTATGCTGTATACAAGTGCAAATGTGACAGACCGCCTCGAATTGGTCTTTTGTAGCAAAACTCAAAATTGTGTTTTTTACATTGGATAAAAGTAGAGACTCAGAGATACATTTAAAAAATGGTATATCATATACGGCAGTTGAGGAATAAATGGAAAAGTAATTCTGCTTTGAAAGTTGATAAACTTGTAACCCCACTTTTGAGAAAATGTCCCTTTAATGTTTTGGGACACCTACTGGAGAACTCTTCTTTTTCTACAACCATTCAACATGGTTCACACTCTCTTAAGCCTTAGCCCCACCCATCTCTTCAAGGATTCACATGTGAGGCCATGGGCTGAACAGTGAGTATGGTAGTGTACAACCAAAGATTTCAAGACTAAAGGCTGGTTTATACTAGAGGTCGACCGATTTATGATTTTTCAACGCCGATACCGATTATTGAAGGACCAAAAAAAGCCGATACCGATTAATCGGCCAATTTATTAAAGAAAAAGGAAAATAGAAAGAAGAAAAAAAGAACAAAGTATTTGTAATAATGACAATTACAACAATACTGAATGAACACTTATTTTAACTTAATATAATACATCGATAAAATCATTTTAGTCTCAAATAAATGAAACATGTTCAATTTGGTTTAAATAATGCAAAAACAGTGTTAGAGAAGAAAGTAAAAGTGCAATATGTGCCATGTAAGAAAGCTAACGTTTAAGTTCCTTGCTCAGAACATGAGAACATATGAAAGCTGGTGGTTCCTTTTAACATGAGTCTTCATTATTCCCAGGTAAGAAGTTTTAGGTTGTGGTTATTATAGGAATTATAGGACTATTTCCCTCTATACCATTTGTATTTCATTAACCTTTGACTATTGGATGTTCTTATAGGCACTTTAGTATTGCCAGTGTAACAGTATAGCTTCTGTCCCTCTCCTCGCCCCTACCTGGGCTCGAACCAGGAACACATCGACAACAGTCACCCTCGAAGTAGCGTTACCCATGCAAGAGCAAGGGGAACAACGACTCCAAGTCACAGAGTGAGTGATGTTTGAAACGCTATTAGCGTGCACCCTGGTAACTAGCTAGCCATTTCACATCGGTTACACCAGCCTAATCTCGGGAGTTGATCCGCTTGAAGTCATAAACAGCGCAATGTTTGAAGCATTGCGAAGAGCTGCTGGCAAAACGCACAAAATTGCTGTTTGAATGAATGCTTACGAGCCTGCTGGTGCCTACCATTGCTCAGTCAGACTGTTCTATCAAATCATAGATTTAATTATAGCATAATAACACACAGAAATACGAGCCTGAGGTCATTAATATGGTCGAATCCGAAAAACTATCATCTCGAAAACAAAACATTTATTCTTTCTGTGAAATACGGAACCGTTACGTATTTTATCTAATGGGTGGCATCCATGCGTCTAAATATTCCTGTTAAATTGCACAACCTTCAATGTTATGTCATAATTATGTAAAATCCTGGCAAATTAGGCTGCCCAAACTGTTGCATATACCCTGTATCTGCGTGCAATGAACGCAAGAGAAGTGACACAATTTCACCTGGTTAATATTGCCTGCTAACATGGATTTCTGTTAGCTAAATATGCAGGTTTAAAAATATCTACTTCTGTGTATTGATTTTAAGAAAGGCATTGATGTTTATGGTTAGGTACACATTGGAGCAAGGACAGTCCTTTTTCGCGAATATGCACCGCATCGATTATATGCAATGCAGGACACGCTAGATAAACTAGTAATATCATCAACCATGTGTAGTTAACTAGTGATTATGATTGATTGATTTGTTTTTTTATAAGATAAGTTTAATGCTAGCTCGCAACTTACCGTGGCTTACTGCATTCGCGTAACAGGCAGGCTCCTCGTGGAGTGCAATGAGAGGCAGGTGGTTAGAGCGTTGGACTAGTTAACTGTAAGGTTGCAAGATTGAATCCCAGAGCTGACAAGGTAAAAATCTGTCGTTTTGCCCCTGAACAGGGCAGTTAACCCACCGTTCCTAGGCCGTCATTGAAAATAAGAATGTGTTCTTAACTGACTTGCCTAGTTAAATAAAGATTAAATAAAGGTGTAAAAAAAAAAATCTGCCAAATCGGTGTCTAACAATACCCATTTCCGATTGTTATGAAAACTTGAAATCGGCTCTAATTAATCGGCCCTTCCGATTAATCGGTCGACCTCTAGTTTATACTACTTCTATTGACATGTCTGTGTACAGTTGTTGCAGTGACATCATGAACATTCTATAGTCATTCGACTTCAAACTCGTCATTGTTGTTATGAAATAATATTTTTTTGTATAAACACAAAAAGACATGCTGAATGACATCAGCAGCCTCAGAGTCCAAAATAGCATATCTCGTGCATAATAACACCAATAAACCAATCCTTTAAAAAATTAATTGAGTACTTGTCAATCTAGCAAACCAGGCAACTAAAAGCAACTTTCTAAACAATGTTTTTGGTTTGTTTCTAGTAAATTGTACACTGAAATGGTTACTTGCATAGTAGAGTATTTTGTTTAGACATGTAGCTAGCTAGCTAGCAAAATAATGAATCATAATCCCAACTCATAATGTTAACACTCTGCATGAATCTACAGGTAGATAAAGCTAACCAACTAGCTAGGTTCGATGTTAGCTAAGCTAGCTAACATTAGGCTATAACTAGAAATGCAAATAGCTGTGAGAAATTAATAACATTACTACACAGATCATACACGTAACTTTAGCTAGTGCGCCAGACAGCCAGCTAGCCTGCCAGCTAACGTTAGCTAGCTAGCTAACAGTATGCTGTAACTTGGAATAAAAATAACTTTCTGACAAAATTAGAAACTTATAATACCTGAAAATGTAGCGAGCTAGCCCATATCAATAGATGAACACTTCTCCTTCTCTCTCACGGATGTCATGGTTGCCCTTGAAGATGTATCCAGACAGGTGTTTTTATACAACAACCTTCTGTGTTCTCTTTTCGACTCCCTCCGCATTTGCAATCAGAAGCCTACATTTTCTCCATCTCGTTAGCTATCATACTCTGATTCCACCGGGCATTCCACTGATTTCAAAACTCGGTCCTCCAGAAAGTGAAGAGCCATAGCAACACTAGCGCAGTTCTTCATGATATCTTTAAAAGAAAAACGCTACTTTAGTAAGGATTCCCTACACATACTAAGCAGCTCATGTTATAGACAGACGCGTGCTACATGGCAGACCGATCCGAACTCATCTCTCACATGTCCAGCCCATCCATTATCTCAGCCAATCATGGCTAGTGGGAAGGTTCCTGCCTTTTTCCGTGGCTAAACCAACTAGGCTCGTAATTTAACAAGTTTATTTGTATTTACAGATGGCATACACATTTGTTTTCTAGGCACATGAATGTTCACATCTTCCAGAAGGCATTTGTGCTAAATGTTAAAAAAAGTATGTTCAAATGCCTCTCCTGTGAAGTAGGGATGAGCGACATATACCTAGTTTCCTGAAATTAGTCACAAATGAACACATACATACTCATATAAATATAAATAATATACACACACAATACATATATCCCACGGGGCTATTAGCACCTTCAAAATCCTTCTCTGTGGGCAATTAACACTACTTTAATCCCTATGTGAAGGAGAGGCATAAAAGTAAATTGTCTTTACAGCAATTACTGTCGTACTCAATCCCTTGTGGACACCTACTGAGATGCTTCCACTGGCCTTTTGTTTGGTATGGCAACATGGTGACAGGCCAGTTGTCTATGTCATAGCTTTCATAACTACTGATGTACTATAGGCTGCTGTAAACATTGTGTATCCAGGATGTACAAAACATACAGTGCCTTCAGAAAGTATTCATACCCCTTGATTTATTCCACGTTTTGTTGTGTTACAGCCTGAATTCAAAATGGATTGAATATTATTTTCTCTCCCATCTACATTCAATTCTTTTGAAAATAAGATGCAAATATACATCATTTACATAGGTATTCACACCCCTGACTCAATACTTTGTAGAAACAGTTTGGGCAGCAACTACAGCTGAGTCTTTCTGGGTAAGTCTAAGAGTTTTCCACACACGGATTGTGCAACATTTTCCTATTATTGTTTTCAAAATACTTCAAGCTTTGTCAAATTGGTTGTTGATCATTGCTAGAGAACCATTTTCAGATCTTGCCTTAGATGTTCAAGTAGATTTAAGTCAAAACTGTAACTCTGCCACTCAGGAACATTCACTGTCTTCTTGGTAAGTAACTCCGGTGTAGATTTGGCCTTGTGTTTTAGGCTATTGTCCTGCTGAAAGGTAAATTCATCTCCCAGTGTCCGGTGGAAAGCAGACAGGATTTTGACTGTGATAAGCTAAATTGTGTTTCCTTTTTATGCTGAAAAACTCCCCAGTCCTTAATGGTTACAAGCATACCCATAACATTATGCTGCCACACTATGCTTGAAAATATGGAGAATGGTGGTCAGTAGTGTATTGTATTTGCCCCAGAAATAACACATTGTATTCAGGACAAAAAAGTGAATTGCTTTGCTACATTTTTTTTGCAGTATTACTTTAATGCCTTGTTGCAACCAGGGTGCACGTTTTGGAATATGTTTTATTCTGTACAAGTTTACTTTTCACTCTGTCAATTAGGTTAGTATTGTGGAGTAACGACAATGTTGTTGGTCCATCCTTAGTGTTATATAACAGCCATTCAAATCCATAACTGTTTTAAAGTCACCATTGGCTTCATGGTGAAATCCCTAAGCTGTTTCTTTCCTCACAGGCAACGGAATTAGGAAGGACACCTGTATCGTTGTAGAATGGGTGTATTGATACATCATCCACAGTGTAATTAATAACTTCCCCATGTTCAAAGTGATATTCAATGTCTGTTTTTTTTACCCATCTACCAATAGGGGTCCATCTTTGCGAGGCATAAGAAAACATTCCTGGTCTTTGTGGTTGAGTCTGTGATTTGAAATTCACTGCTCGAGTGCGGAATGGTACAGATAATTGTATGTGTGGGGTACAGAGATGAGGTAGTCATAAAACAATCATATTAAACACTATTATTGCACACAGAGTGAGTCCATGTGACAAAATATTTGACTTGTTAAGCAGATTATTACTCCTGAACGTATCTACTTAGGCTTGCAATAACAAAGGGATTGAATAGCTATGGACTCAAAACAGTTCAGCTTTTCATTTTCTATTAATTTGTAAAAATTTCAAAACACATAATTCCACTTTGACATTATGAGGTATTGTGTGTAGGCCAATGACAATAGTGTTTTCCATTTAATCCATTGTAAATTCAGGCTGTGCTACAACAAAGTGTGGGTAAAGTTGAGGTGTGTAAATACTTTCTGAAGGCACTGTAGAATGTTCACTCCAAGACAACAAAAATGTGACTTTGTGTAAAACACAATTTTGTAACAAACTCAAGTCCTCTCTACTAAAGGTTGAACCTGTGTCTGGTCAAAGAGCTGGGGGACAGAGCCGCTCAGGGGAGAGCCTTCGGTAACCTAGGCAACACCCACTACTTGTTGGGAAATTTTGTGGAGGCCATCAAATTCCACAGACAGGTGAGATACATATCCCTGGGATAGTAGTCAACGTCATATGATGTACCAGTAAAGATACACACACACACACACACACACACATACAATAGTGTGACATAACAATTAATGGAAGGTGTTTTCACACTAGATCATTTCGCCCCTGGGTGAAAACACATAAGAGACACTTGCCTTTGTCTTTGTGAATGACCTCAATGTAAGTTTATGACGTACATACAAGACGAACAAGTATCAGTTTCGCAACACAATATTTTTCCGTCTATAGGGTAAAAAAAGAGTTTTGAATGACACAAATATTAATTTTCACAAAGTCTGCTGCCTCAGTTTGTGTGATGACAATTTGCATATACTACAGAATGTTATGAAGAGTGATTAGATGAATTGCAATTAATTGCAAAGTCCCTCTTTAACATGCAAATTAACTGAATCCCCCCAAAACATTTCCACTGCATTTCAGCCCTGCCACAAAAGGACCAGCTGACATCATGTGAGTGATTCTCTCGTTAACATAGGTGTGAGTGTTGACGAGGACACGGCTGGAGATCACTCTGTCATGCTGATTGAGTTCGAATAACAGACTGGAAGATTCAAAATGAGGGTGGTGATTGGAATCATTGTTCTTCCTCTGTCAATCATGGTTACCTGCAAGGAAACATGTGCCATCATCATTGCTTTGCACAAAAAAGGGCTTCACAGGCAAGGAAATTGCTGCCAGTAAGATTGCACCTAAATCAACCATATATTGGATCATCAAGAACTTCAAGGAGAGCAGTTCAATTGTGAAGAAGGCTTCAGGGCGCCCAAGAAAGTCCAGCAAGCGCCAGGACCGTCTCCTAAAGTTGATTCGGCTGCGGGATCGGGGCACCACCAGTACAGAGCTTGCTCAGGAATGGCAGCAGGAAGGTGTGAGTGCATCTGCATGCACAGTGAGGCGAAGATTTTTGGAGGATGGCCTGGTGTCAAGAAGGGCAGCAAAGAAGCAACTTCTCTCCAGGAAAAACAGGGACAGACTGATATTCTGCAAAAGGTACAGCGTTTGGACTGCTTAGGACTGGGGAAAAGTCATTTTCTTTGATGAATCCCTTTTCCGATTGTTTGGGGCATCCGGAAAAAAGCTTGTCTGGAGAAGACAAGGTGAGCGCTACCATCAGTTCTGTGTCATGCCATCAGTAAAGCATCCTGAGACCATTCTTGTGTGGGGTTGGGCTCACTCACAATTTTGCCTAAGAGCACAGCCATGAATAAAAAATGGTACCAACCAACACGTCCTCTGAGAGCATTTTCTCCCAACCATCCAGGAACAGTTTGGTGACGAACAATGCCTTTTCCAGCATGATGGAGCACCTTGCCATAAGGCAAAAGTGGCTTGGGGAAGAAAACATCAATATTTTGGGTCCATGGCCAGGAAACTCTCCAGACCTTAATCCCATTGAGAACTTGTGGTCAATCCTCAAGAGACGGGTGGACAAACAAAACCCCACAAATTCTGACAAACTCCAAGCATTGATTATGCAAGAATGGGCTGCCATCAGTCAGGATATGGCCCAGAAGTTAATTGACAGCATGCCAGGGTGGATTGCAGAGGGCTTGAAAAAGAAGGGTCAGCACTGCAAATATTGACTCTTTGCATCATCGTCATGTAATTGTCAATAAAAGCCTTTGACACTCATGAAATGCTTGAAATTATGCTTCAGTATTCCATAGTCACATCTGACAAAAATATCTAAAGACACTGAATCAGCAAACTTTGTGGAAATTAATATTTGTGTCATTCTCAACTTTTGGCCATGTCTGTACAGTACATATAAAATATATAAACTTTATTTTGTTCACAGAGGCTTTCCATTGCCAAGGAGTTCGGTGACAAAGCAGCAGAACGTAGAGCCTATAGTAACCTTGGCAATGCTCTGATTTTCCTGGGCCAGTTCAACACTGCCACGGAGTACTACAGGTTAGCAGAGACTACAACATTGACACCTAGTGGACATAATGTGTATCAACCAATGATGCTCAGAGCGCCATATGATATAGACTTCATTACCTGCATGCATGCAAATGTAATAATGTTTTAGATCAATATAATGTATGAAATTAATTTATAATTAAAATGTTTCATTTAAAATAAATGGTTGGAATTGTGTGTGGGATAGTAAAAAACACATGATCAAACTTTAAATATCACTGTTCTCCTCTTTTTCCATTCATCGCCCTCTCCCCCTTTGCATACATCTCATTTCCTCTCCCTCTCGCTTTCTTTCTCCCCCCTCTCCCTGTTCCATTCAGGAAAACTCTGCAGCTGTCTCGTCAGTTAAAGGACCAGGTGATGGAGGCCCAGGCGTGTTACAGCCTGGGGAACACCTACACTTTGCTGCAGCAGTACGAGAGAGCCATAGACTACCATCTCAAACACCTCCTCATAGCCCAGGAGCTCACTGACAGGTACACACACACCTATATGCACACTCGCATGCAGTCACACACACACACACACACACGCACGCACGCGCACGCACGCACGCACACACACACACACACACACACACACACACACACACACACACACACACACACACACACACACACACACACACACACACACACACACACACACACACACACACACAAGCACCACAGGAGGTTGGTGGCACCTTAATTGGGGAGGACAGGCTCGTGGTAATGAATGGTGCAGAATCGATAGAATGGTATCGGATACATCAAGCACATTGTTTGATGCCATTCCATATGTGCCTTTCGAGCCATTATTATGAGCCGTTCTCCCCTCCGCAGGCTCCACACACATACCTTAAACCCTTAACATGCTTATCATTATGCTGTTTGATTTGTTTGATAGGGTTGGAGAGGGCCGTGCCTGCTGGAGTCTGGGAAATGCCTATGTGTCTTTAGGGAATCATCGCCAGGCCCTGCACTATGCCCGCAAACACCTGGATATCTCCAGAGAGGTAACCACTGTGAAGTTCATTTTCAGACCAATATAAATCTGTAAATATTTGTATGAACATAAGATTCAACAACTGAGACAAACTGAACAAGTTCCACAGACACGTGACTAACATAAATGGAATAAAGTGTGTCTGAACAGGGGGGGGGGGGGGGGGTCAAAATCAAAGGTAACAGTCAGTATCTGGTGTGGCCTTCAGCTGCATTATGTACTGCAGTGCATCTCCTCCTCATGGACTGCACCAGATTTGCCAGTTCTTGCTGTGAGATGGTACCCCACTCTTCCACCAAGGCACCTGCAAGTTTCCGGACATTTCCGGGGGGGAATGGCCCTCACCCTCCAATCCAACAGGTCCCTGACGTGCTCAATGGGATTGAGATCCGGGCCCTTCGCTGGCCATGGCTGAACACTGACATTCCTGTCTTGCAGGAAGTCATGCACAGAACGAGCAGTATGGCTCGTGGCATTGTCATGCTGGAGGGTCATGTCAGGATGATAAACTGTTAGTGTCTTAACGACCGTTCCACAGGTGCATGTTCATTAACTGTTTATGATTCATTGAAAAGGCATGGGAAACAGTGATTAAAGCCTTTACAATGAAGATCTGTGAAGCTATTTGGATTTTTACAAATTTTTATCTTTGAAAGACAGTGTCTTGAAAAAGGGCCATTTCTTTTTTTGCTGTGTTTATTTGCCGCTATTATCAGACTAACAATAATCAGACAGTGAAATCCCATACATCCGCAGTCAACAAGGTATTTTTCTCTCTCTCCCTTCTCCCTCTCTCAGATTGGGGACAGGAATGGCGAGTTGACTGCCAGGATGAATGTGGAGCAGCTGATGGAGGCTCTGGGGGTCAACGAGAGTGACCTTTCACCCTGTGGGTCAGAGTTTGAGGTGCAAGGTATGAGGGAGATTTCCTTCTATGGTTCTACCTTGAACTTGTATTTTCAGTGTGAGAGGGAGACTTAAGGTGTCCGCAAACACAGGTTCGGTTTGCTGCTAGTGGTACTAGGCTCGGCAAAGTATTCGTTTGTGCTCGCATACTCCCTTAAAATGCTTTAAAAATGAGAAGAAAGCGTCAGTATTACTGTTTATCCCTCTTGAGATGCCATATAAATAACATAGCCAGTACACTTCCTCAAAATAGACAGAATTAATCTAACTCAAGAAATCTGTTATGAATTTGCATGTTTTTGCAATTTTACGTCGAACTAAGATGTTTGGTACAGTGTTTCTCAAGTGAATTTTTTTACATGAAAACTAGTCTGTCATTGAATGACAACAAACACTTCATTGGGGAATCCCTGCTGTTGACCTATCCCAGAAAAAGAGTCTAATACTTTCGCCCACCCGAACTTCGGCTTGCCATGTGTGTTTGAACAGCCCCAAAAAGAACCTGCCGAACGCCGAAACAAACTCTCTCCAGAAGTTCAGTGAGGATCTCTGAATGATCCACTGTTGACCTAAATGACTAATGATGATAAATACAATCCACCTGTGTGTTATCAAGTCTCTATATAAATGCACCTGCACTGTGATAGTCTCAGAGGTTCGTTAAAAGCGCAGAGAGCATCATGAAGAACAAGGAAAACACCAGGCAGGTCCGAGATACTGTTGTGAAGAAGTTTAAAGCCGGATTTGGATACAAAAATATTTCCCAAGCTTTAAACATCCCAAGGAGCACTGTGCAAACGATAATATTGAAATGGAAGGAGTATCAGACCACTGCAAATCTACCAAGACCTGGCCGTCCCTCTAAACTTTCAGCTCATACAAGGAGAAGACTGATCAGAGATGCAGCCAAGAGGCCCATGATCACTCTGGATGAACTGCAGAGATCTACAGCTGAGGTGGGAGACTCTGTCCATAGGACAACAATCAGTCGTATATTGCACAAATCTGGCCTTTATGGAAGAGTGGCAAGAAGAAAGCCATTTCTTAAAGATATCCATAAAAAGTGTTGTTTAAAGTTTGCCACAAGCCACCTGGGAGACACACCAAACATGTGGAAGAAGGTGCTCTGGTCAGATGAAACAAAAATTTAACTTTTTGGCAACAATGCAAAACGTTATGTTTGGCGTAAAAGCAACACAGCTCATCACCCTGAACACACCATACCCACTGTCAAACGTGGTGGTGGCAGCATCATGGTTTGGGCCTGCTTTGCTTCAGCAGGGACAGGGAAGATGGTTAAAATTGATGGGAAGATGGATGGAGCCAAATACAGGACCATTCTGGAAGAAAACCTGATGGAGTCTGCAAAAGACCTGAGACTGGGACGGAGATTTGTCTTCCAACAAGACAATGATCCAAAACATAAAGCAAAATCTACAATGGAATGGTTCAAAAATAAACATATTCAGGTGTTAGAATGGCCAAGTCAAAGTCCAGACCTGAATCCAATCGAGAATCTGTGGAAAGAACTGAAAACTGCTGTTCACAAATGCTCTCCAGCCAACCTCACTGAGCTCGAGCTGTTTTGCAAGGAGGAATGGGAAAAAAATTCAGTCTCTCGATGTGCAAAACTGATAGAGACATACCCCAAGCGACTTACAGCTGTAATCGCAGCAAAAGGTGGCGCTACAAAGTATTAACTTAAGGGGGCTGAATAATTTTGCACGCCCAATTTTTCAGTTTTTGATTTGTTAAAAAAGTTTGAACTATCCAATAAATGTCATTCCACTTCATGATTGTGTCCCACTTGTTGTTGATTCTTCACAAAAAAGTTTTTTATATCTTTATGTTTGAAGCCTGAAATGTGGCAAAAGGTCGCAAAGTTCAAGGGGGCCGAATACTTTCGCATGGCACTGTAAATTATGACCACGTGCCAGAGTCTGGTGTAGTGGTGAAAGCTCCCATCTCTGGACCACATATGCCTCCTGGAACCTTAAAAAAAGGAGAACAAATAAATACATAAATGATGACCCCTGGAGTTTTTTTGGAAAAGGATAAGGTTAACTCATAAATATTGGTTTGAGTCTTGATGTGTGTTTGTCCCCTTGATGGTTTAGTGTAGGATTTGAGGGTAAGATGATTGTAGATACGAGCCTTATAGGGTTAATTCTACCTGACGCGCTAAAATCATAACATGCTGAACTAACATTCCAAATTAATCAACCTTTGCTGTTTATTTGAGTACATTTGACATTTTACCCATGTCTGCACTTTTTTAAACATGAGTTCATTCCTATGTGGATAAAAAATACATATACAAACTAAAGGGGATGGTTCTATTTCTTTTGATAACCGACCCTGACATACTTTTTCCGGATGATACTAATGACCATAGTAATAATAATTATCAACATGGAAAGCCCTATATAGTATTTTCTGTTTTTGACCAGCCCTGGTTCACATGCAGAGGCACTGCCCAGCTCGCTCTCCATCTCCATACCACACCCCTTCCTCACACAATCCCGGGCACACTCTCGCACGCACACACACGCTCAGAAGGAAAACATCCCACCACTCCTCCAGCCAAACTCTTGAGTTGAGAGAGAGAGAGAGAACCTGTGATGGATTCTCACAGGATACTTATTGGATGCTGCAAATGGAATTTAACTCTAGACTATTAACAATTATAGCAACAGTTTATTTTCAATTTATGTGACTGACAATAATTACTTTACCATAGTTCTTCAGAGTATGAGGTAAGCCTTTGAATGTACGGTAAATGGTATTGGATGCTTTTTCCTTCTCGTTGCTATGGATCTGTAAAGAATAGTCAAGCGGTTTGAATGGATACTTGAAGGCTTCTGTGAAATTCTAATCCATTCTCTATTCAATTGGTTGAGGGAGATGTATGTATATGTCAGAGGTGGATTGAGTTTTGCAAAGCGCAGAATAAGCTTTAGAGAATGCATACATTTGTCCTTCGCAGAGCCACGGGCTTAGATAAATTATGTATGCAGAGTAATGTCTCATTGTACTTCTGTCAACACAATCCTTCTCTGCTGATAATGCATCTTAGTGAATGCATTATGTATGACCCTCTAAAAGGACGTCTGTAGAAGTATAGAGTCATCACTTCAGCTCGATCGTTCTGAGATTGGATTCAATCCATCGCGGATCAGAGGATGGAGTCATTTAGCAGATGCTCTTATCCAGAGTGACATAGTTAGTGCATTCATCCTCAGTTAGCTAGGTGGGACAACCACATATCACAGGCATAGAAAGTACATTTTCCCCCAGTAAAGTAGCTGTCAGTAGAGTCCGAGCTAGAAAGGGGCTGGGGGGGTCAAGATACTTTTTGAAGAGGTAGGGTTTCAGATGTTTTCGGAAGATGGGCAGGGACTCTGGTGTCCCAGCTTCAAGGGGAAGCTGGTTCCACCATTGGGATGCCAGGACAGAGAAGAGCTTTGACTGGGGTGAGCCGGAGTTGCCCTCCTGTAGGTGTTGGAGGGCCAAGAGACCTGAGGTGGCAGAACGGAGTGCTCGGGTTGGGGTGTAGGGTTTGAGCATAGCCTGAAGGTAGGGTGGGGCAGTTCCTTTTGCTGTTTCGTAGGTAAGCACCATGGTCTTGTAGTGAAGGCAAGCTTCGACTGGAAACCAGTGGAGTGTGGGGAGGAGCGGGGTGACATGAGAACTTCGGGAAGGTTGAAAACCAGGCAGGCTGCAGCTTTCTGGATAAGTTGCAAGGATTTGATGGCATCAGCAGGGAGCCCAGCCAACAACGAGTTGCAGTAGTCCAGATGGAAGAGGACAAGTGCCTGGATTACGACCTGCGCCGCGTCCTATGTGAGGTTGGGTTGTACTCTATGGATGTTGTAGAGCATGACCCTGCAGGAGCGAGTCACTACTTTGATGTTTGCAGAGAATGACAGGGTGTTGTCCAGGGTCACGCCAAGATTCTTTGTACTCTGGGAGTGTGACACTGTGGAGTTGTCAACCATGATGGAGAGGTCTTGGATCGGGCAGGCCTTCTCCGGGAGGAAGAGCAGCTCTGTCTTGTTGGTGAGCTTGAGGTGGTGGGCCGACATCCAAGTTGAAATTTCTGCCAGGCACACAGAGGTGTGTGTCACCACCTATGTGTCAGAAGGGGGAAAGAGAAAAGTAGTTGTCATCCACATAGCAATGATGGGAGAGACCGTGTGAGGATATGAGTGAGTTGGTTTATAGAGAGAAGAGGGCCGAGAACCGAGCCCTGTTGGACACCAGTAGCGAGAGTCTGTGGTGCAGACACAGATCCTCTCCACGTCACCTAGTAGGAGCAGCCTGGCAGGTAGGATGCAATCCAAGAGTGTGCAGAGCCTGAGATGCCTAGCCCTGAGAGGGTGGAAAGGAGGATCTGATGGTTTACAATGTCGAAGTCAGCGGTTAGGGTCAAGAAGATTGTTCTGAGAGATAACGAGAAAGTTGATCAGAGACAGCACGCTCAAGTGCTACATGTCTATAGTTTTTGACATTCAATGAGTCGAGTGTTAGTTTCTTTACGAGGGGAGCAACTATGGCCATTTTGAAGTCAGAGGGGACACAGCCAGTGGTCAGGGATGAGTTAAGGGAAGTGAGGAATGGGAGAAGGTCTCCATAAATGGTCTGGAGAAGGGGATAGGGTCGAACGGGCAGGTTGTCGGGCAGCCAGACCTCACTAGTCACAGGATGTCATCTGGAGAGAGAGGGGAGAAAGAGTTCAAGGCGTAGTATTGTGTGAGTGAGACCAGTGGACTCAATAGGTGATTGAGTAGCGGATGTTGTCAACCTTCTTTTCAAAGTGATTGACAAAGTCGACTGCAGAGAGGGAGGAGGGAAGGGTGGATGGTTAAGGAGAGAGGATAAGGTAGAAAAGTGTCCTAGGTTTAGAGGCAGAAGCTTGAAATTTAGAGTGGTAGAAAATGGCAAGAGCTGTGGATACAGAGGAAGAGAAGGTAGAGAGGAGGGAGTGAAAGGATGATAGGTCCTCCGGAAGTTTTGTTTCCTCCATTTCCGCTCAGCTGCCAGCAGCCCTGTTCTATAAGCTCGCAATGGGTCACTCAGCCACTGAGAAGGAGTGGAGGGCTGAGCAAGACAGGAGGAAAGGGGACAGTGTGAGTCATAGGATGCGGAAAGGGATGAGAGTAGGGTCAAAGAGGCAGAATCGGGAGACGGGAGGGAGAAGGATTTAGCAGAATGGAGAGATGATAGAATAGAAAAGGAGAGAGTGCTGGGAGAGAGAAAGTGAAGATTGCAACAGCGCATGACCATCTGAGTGGTTAAGGTTGGAGGAAAGGGTGACAGAAAAGGAAACAAATGAGTGATCAGAGAACTGCAGGGGGGGTTGCAATGAGATTAGTAGGCTAGAAGCCTCTAGTAAAGATGAGGTCAAGCGTATTACCTGCCTTGTGAGTTGGAGGGAATTGGGAAAGGGTTAGGTCATAAAAGGCAAGGAGGGGAAAGAGATTTGGAAATAAATAAATCAAAGGCAGACATCGGGAGGTTGAAGTCGCCAAGAATAAAGGAAATAAGTTAACCCATTGTCGTGTCTTAACATACCTTAAGGGAACATTTCAACATTTTCTGTATGGTTAGTGAGAAAGTCCATATTGCAAATGTACCGTCCCTTACTAGACATCCGAAAACATTTGTTAAATTCGGGGACGGCGTCGGGCCGAGCGGCAGGGCCAGACCTACCGGGAAGTCATCAAATGAACTTTGTCGGACATTCGGTTTTCGTTTCATAAAATAATCAAATTTTGGTCATTTTTCCGCTATCCCGGAAAATCCCACAAGAGGGCATAAGCAATCATACTGCAATTTGACAAAACATCACGAATCACGACGGGCCTTATCTCGAAAACTGAAAATATTTCGAAGCCGAAACTTGGTGAGCATAGGTTTGGCATGATGGGCAGTTGGCCCCGAACAAGATGGCGTCTAGGCCTCAACGGTTTTTGAGTTATGGCCATTTTTCTGGGATTAAAGGTCCAAAATGAAAATAGAGAAATTATTTTTTCACTTCACGTCAAAGTCAAGGAGCCTCCGGTGTCAATAACAAAAAAATCAGCCATTTATCTATCGTCATTTAAGAGAAATCGCACAATGACAGATTTGTGATGTTCAAATAAAGGTTTTTTTTTTTCAACAGTTACAGATCCAATTGCAGGGTGTTCATACGAATATTTTTAAAGTGTGCTGCGGAGCTCTGCGAGATTTCTGTGATTTTCTATGATTTTCTGAAAAATCACACCTTCTCACTAAACCCTCCGTAAATAACTCAGTTCTTAACGTAAAGACTTAAAACTCAGGATTCTGTAAAAGCATACCCCAATGAGGATATGTGTTGACTTATAGCTTCCTGTGTCAATCTGAAGTGCCATAATTGGTGTCTCAGGGGCTGTTTCAAAGGGTTAAAAAAATCAGATCTGTCCAAAACTTCATATGTGTGATTAGGCAACCCCCATGAAATGTAAATCAGTCATTTTTCCCATAAAAATTCAAAGGAAAACTAAATCACACAGATACACAACTTGGAAGGAGGGATGTATTGGGGTGCGTAGAGACTGACACTGCCTCCAATAGTTAGCTTTGTTCGAGCTAAAAAAGAACTGTCAGACCTAGAGTTCCGAAACTTTAGAAACTTGTTCTAGACCTCAGGTCGATAGTGCGTGGTGAGTTAGGTGGCTCCAGAAGGTTCTCGGACCGAGAAACAGCCTCGTACATTTGCAATGACTTCAATTAATTTTGACCATTACAAAAATGGCGACATTTAGAAAAGTCTCAGAGACACAAGACTAGGTGCATTGAAACCGGCTCGGCCCATAGACACGGACCCCAACGTTTCTGTTCGATAGCTCATTCAAGGACCCCATAGCAAGGCATGGAAAAAAGTGGATTTTCAGCACCAATTAGGGTTTTACTCGGGCACCGAAGGACCTATCGAGCCGAAACTCGGGATTCGGGGTCGCCTCACATAGGACTACACATAATGTCCGAACTGGACCCGCAGCTATAACGTAACTATGTGTTTTACGTTTTTATTATGTTTTAAACTAATTGCGCTGTGAATTATGGGCCTGCTCTGACATATGTGATAGTTGGCTTCTAAATGAGTTGGAAAAAGTGGGTTTGGTGTCAATTGGTACCAGTTTGGTGTCAGAATGACATCTAATTGACTGATGGACACTGACTTGCTAGTTGACTTTTGTTAATTTGCAATATGTTTAAGCGGAGAGGGACCATCACCAAAATGGCATTCTGAAATCAACACAAAAAATGGCATCACCATAGCGTCCAGACTGTGCCGAGTTCAACGAGGCGCCCCGCTTGACCGTAGCTCGCTCGGTCTGAGCGCAGCGACCATGAGAAAAATAGGCCCAAAATGAAGCCTGCACCAGAACGTCATTTGATTTTGGGTGACAGCGGCGGAACCGTTAGGTTTAGAAGGACAATTCAAACACAGGACTGTTCCTAAGGTCCTCCCGATCTGTGCAAGCCTAACCTTGACAGTGTGGCATTAACCCTTCACAGTTAAAAGAAGGTGTTTACATCAAACAGTTTGCATTGACTTCTCTCCCCATAGGAATACATTGCCTTCACCTCTAAATTCAACCTGAAGCCTATGTGGGTTATGAATGCCTTATGAACCTGTCTTCTATGACAGTCCATCAGACAACTATGAGGTCTACCTGTGTCAATTCTAAGCTTCCTGGAGCAACCGGAAGTGGTTAAATTCACCCAAAAGGTATTTGGATGTACATCACCAGCAAAGGTGAAAATGACTCTGCATTCAACCCTGTGTAGATCAGTCAATTCTCAACTTAAAGACTTAAAACTCAGGATTCTGTAAGTGTCTATGTCAATCAAGACATGTGTTTACTTATAGCTTCCTGTGCCAACCGGAAGTGCCTTTTATTGGGTCACACTCTCTGTTTTGAAAGGTTAGAAAAGTCACATCTCTCCAAAACTTCATATGTGTGACTAGGTAACCCTCCTGAACTGTAAATCAGTCATTACACCTAGCAGATGTCAAAGAAAAGCTCCCTCACACACACACAGCAAGGATGGAGTAAAAAAGTGTGGTGCCTAAAGACACAGAGAGCGGGCAATGGCATAAACATAATCCCTAGGCCGTGCCGAGTTCAACGAGATATCCCGCTTGACCGTAGCTCGCTCGGTCTGAGAGCAGCGAGCATTAGAAAAGTAGGCCCAAAATGAAGCCTGCACCACGTCATTTGATTTTGGGTGACAGCGGCGGAACCATTAGGTTTAGAAAGACGATTCAACCACAGGAATATTCCTAAGGCCCTTCCGATCCGTGCAAGCCTAAGTTTGACCGTGTGGCATTAACCCTTAACAGTAAAACAGGGTTTTTTGATCTCATAGAATACAATGATATCTCTCCCCATAGGAATACATTGCCTGCTCCCATAAATTCAACCTGGAGCCTATATGGGTTATGAATGCTGTATGAACATGTCTTCGGTACCAGTCCATCAGGCCACTATAAGGTCTACCTGTGTCGATTCTAAGCTTCCTGGACCAACCGGAAGTGGTTAAAATCGCCCTAAAATGTATACCCATACCCTGCCTGCAGTTTGATAGACATAGTGAATTCAACCCTGTGTAAATCAGTCAGTTTTTATAGTAAAGACTTAAAACTCAGGATTCCATAATAGAATACCCCAATGAGGATGTGTGTTGAGTCATAGCTTCCTGTGCCAACCGGAAGTGCCATAATTGGTGTCTCATGGGCTGTTTCGAGGGGTTAAAAAAATCAGATCTTTCCAAAACTTCATATATGTGATTAGGCAACCCCCATGAACTGTAAATCAGTCATTTTTCCCATAAAATTTCAAAGGAAAACTAAATCACACACACACACAGCTTGGAAGTAGGGACCCATTGGGGTGCGTAGAGACATACACTCCCTGCATTAGTGAACCTTGTTGCAACTTTTAAAGAACCGTCAGACCTAGAGTTCCGAAACTTTAGAATCTTGTTCTAGACCTCAGGTCGATAGTGCGTGGTGAGTTACATCATTCTAGAAGGTTCTCGGACCGAGAAACAGCCTCGTACATTTGCAATGACTTCAATTCATTTTGACCATTACGAAAATAGCGACATTTAGAAATGTCCCAGAGTCACAAGACTAGGTGCATTGTGACCGTCTCGGCCCATAGAGACAGAACCCAACGTTTCTGTCCGATAGCTCATTCAAGGACCCCGTAGCAAGTAATTGAAAAAAGTGGATTTTCAGCACCAATTAGGGTTTTACTCGGACACCAAATGACCTATTGAGCTGAAACTTGGGATTCGGGGTCGCCTCAGCTAGGCCTACACATAACACAAGAAATGGACCCGCAGCTAGAACGTAACTACATGTTTTATGTTTTTTTTTATGGTTTGAACCGAAGGCGTTGTGAATTTTGGGCCAGCTCTGAAGTATGTGATACTTGGCTCCTAACCGAGTTGGGAAAAGTGGGTTTGGTGTCAGTTTGTATCAGTTTGGTGTCAGAATGATATCAAATTGACTGATGGACGGTGACTTGCTGGTGACTCTTGTCCATTTGCAATATGTTTAAACGGTGAGGTACCATCACCAAAAGTGACATTCTGAAATCAACCCTAACGGGCGATGGAGAGGTACCAGAATCACTGCCCAGCCATCCCGATTTCATCGGGCCAGTCAATTTGGCATTCCCGAACGATTTTTATAGCATTACAAATTCGTGATGGTGAATGCCCAGTTAACCATATTGCAAATGCACAGTGACTTTGCAAGAGTGAGAAAACATAAACAAATGGACATTCTGAAATCAACCCTAACGAGCGATGGAGAGGTACCAGAATCACTGCCCAGCCATCCCGAGTTCATCGGGCCAGTCAATTTTGCATTCCTGCATGATTTTTATAGCATGACAAATTCGTGATGGTGAATGCCCATTGAACCATATTGCAAATGCACAGTGACTTTGCAAAAGTGAGAAAACATAAACAAATGGACATGATGAAATCAACACCACGAGTGATGGAAAGCAACAACAATCACTGCCCGGCCATCCCGAGTTCATCAGGCCAGTCAATTTTGCATTTCTGCAGGATTTTTGAGCATGTCAAATTTCTTATGACATTTGGCCCCCACAAAACATATGCCTTATGCACAAGTAAAAAAAACAAAAAAATAATGATAATAAAATATGACTAAAGTATGTTGATACAGTTCTTATATGTGTGTAATTGACATAAAATTCTAAAGAATTTCGAAAACGGTCCAGAAAGCACTTTTTAAGGGTGTGTGAAGTTTTTTAAATAAAATTTAGTTATTTTTGACTTTTTACTTCCTATGAAATCATATTCCAAATGGAGAAAACATATGCCTAATGCACAAGTAAAAAAATAAACAAATTATGATAATAAAATATGACTAAAGTATGTTGATACAGTTCTTATACGTGTGTAATTGACACAAAATTCGAAAGAATTTCGAAAAACGGTCCAGAAAGCACTTTTTTAGGGGTGTGTGAAGTTTATGAAATTTTGCAATTTTTGACTTTTGACGTTTGACTTCCTATGAAATCATATTGCAAATCGAGAAAACATATGCCTAATGCACAAGTAAAAAAAAAAAAAATTCTGATAATAAAATTGGACAAAAGTATATTCATACAGTTCTTACACATGTGTAATTGACAAAAAAAAGCGAAAGAATTTCGAAAAACGGTCCAGAAAGCACTTTTTTAAGGGGAGATAAGTTTTTGACAAAAAATTCATTTTTTCAAAATTTGGCTTTTGGATGTTGACTTGGAGTCCATTTCCTATATGAAAAACCACGGTGGAGTGCACACGCCACCTGTTGGATTTTTGAAGTGTTACAACTGGCAATTGCCATATGGCATTTGCAAAACATTTTGCATGAATCAACGCCGATTTGGGTGGTATTGTCCATCGTGTACATGGTTTGTACTATGCCAATGTTTTCCCATTCATTTTTGTCCATTTCAGGGGGGAATTCCCTTACCATCATTAAATTGAAGACTTTTTTTAGTTTTATCAAAGATTCTCTGTAATTAGTATTACGTGATTAAACTGATTAATCATGTAACTGTAATTAACTAGGAAGTCGGGGCACCAAGGAAAATATTCAGATTACAAAGTTATAATTTTCCTAATATAACTTTTCAGATATTTTCTATCTGATAAATTAGTCTTCTAATTAATTAATTAATTATTTACTTTAACTCACGTTAGTCTCATTCCAAACGTTATAAATTGTTGGTTATCTGCACGAACCCAGTCTTCACTATGAGTCCTCCATCAATTCACAGAAATGCATAAACAAACAGTTGATAGTTACAAGGAAATGATAACGGAGTTTCCCTAGTGGGCTAAACCGGCATGGCGGCTTGTTGTACAAAAAGGAAGTGGGGGTCGACTGAGAAAAGACCACACACAGTTGATAATTATAACAATTGAAATGCTAATCCTTTGCACATGAACGCTCACTCATTCAGGAACAATTGCAATCAATATATATATATTTACGCTCAGTGTGTTGTCGGGATCTCTGCTGAAAAGTTAGTTTCTGTTGGAGAGTTTCCGTCCTCTCTCTCTCTCTCTCTCTCTCTCTCTCTGTCGTGGTTAGAGTGGATAGTTCAGAGTGACATTCATTCATTTCTTTATCGGTCTTTATCGGTTTCGGCGGTCTTCGTTCTTCACGTTCAATGATACCGAATTCCTAGCTGCAGACTAGTAATTCATATCAAAGACTTGTTCTTATTCTGTCGGTATCGATAGTCTAAAGGTTTAACCACGGGTGTGGTTAAAATATTCAGCAATCATCTCAAACCTTGGCATTCTCGTTATCGAGGTAAGCTGGTCTGCAACCTTTGTCCTCTAGTGATTGAGAGAAAACATGGTCTGTTGAGAACTTTTATTCAGGAGTTTATTCAGGAGTTGCAGAAACGGGCTCATGGGTGGTCCTCTGATTTAGTTAAACTCAAAAGGGAATTGGAGTTTCCTTCATTAAACAGTCCAAAATCACACACAATTTTACAAACAGTATCATCCTCACTCATTCATCTTATACAACAATTAGATGTAAACCTCACATCTGAGGCTATTATATAAACAGCGTTATGGTAATGTGGCCGCATCGTCTCCCATGAGCTTCCCCAAGTTGTAACAAACGGACCAGTTTGTAGCTGGATTCCTCACCGATCTTTTATACCTTCACCGGAACATGAATGTTGTTCGGACCTCAAGTTCTGTGAGGTGGACGAAATTCCTTTGTTCTCTATGAAAATTCACTCGGTCTCTATACTGTGGCCATGAGGAGATCATCTCCTCAGGAATTTACGACCTCTCTGACCACAGCAGCCTAGTTGTAGGAGGCAGGGAGAGGGGGATGGGGCTTGCTGTCCCCACAGAGGGCAACGTCATGACACCATTCATGTCCATAACGGAAATGTAGAATTTCCTTTAGTACACGTGTTCTCTGAACTTAATGATGGACAAATCTGAAGAAATGTTCTAAATCGGCCAAAGCATTTGTCTACAATGTGAGTTTTTGATATTGTAATGAATTTAGTCTTTGGAGACATGAGGCTACTGTCTTTGACACATTTCATGAATTAAGTCCTGTGAATACATCTTCAAATGATCAAATCGTAATTTTTGGTATGTAGATAGTCAGGACCATTATATATATATATATATATATATATATATATATATATATATATATATATATGTATATATATATATATATTTATATATATATTTTTTTTTCATACATACATGCATGCATCCATCCATCCAGTACCAGTACCAGTCAAAAGTTTGGACGCACCTACTCATTCCAGGGTTTTTCTTTATTTTTACTATTTTCTACATTGTCGAATAATAGTGAAGACATCAAAACTAGGAAATAACACATGTGGAATCATGTAGTAAAAAAAACAAAAAGAGTTAAACAAATATATTTGAGAATCTTCAAAAAGCCACCCTTTGCTATGACAGCTTTGTGCACTACATATATAAATATCAAAATAAATCCTCTCTCTCTCGCTCCATGGATTTACATTGGATTTGCGTATGCTGTGAATACATATTCAATACATGTTCAAATGGTCAGATCTTAATTTTTGATGTATAGCTTGTCCGCATTCAGAAAGTTTTCAGACCCTTTTACTTTTTCCACATTTTGTTACATTACAGCCTTATTCTAAAATGTTTTAAATAGTTTCAATCAATTTTAATTTTATTCTTTACCTTTATTTAACAAGGCAAGTCAGTTAAGAACAAATTCTTATTTTCAATGACGGCCTAGGAACAGTGGGTTAACTGCCTGTTCAGGGGCAGAACGACATATTTGTACATTGTCAGCTCGGGGGTTTGAACTTGCAACCTTCCGGTTACTTGTCCAACGCTCTAACCACTAGGCTACCCTACACACAATACCCCATAATGACAAAGCAAACACAGGTTTTTATACATTTTTGCAAATTTGCTATAAATCCCCCCCACAAAAATATTAAATTTACATAAGTATTCAGACCCGTTACTCAGTACTTTGTTGAAGCACCTTTGGCAGCGATTACAGCCTCGAGTCTTCTTTGGTATGAAGCTACAAGCTTGGAGTTCATCCCATTCATCTCTGCAGATCCTCTCAAGCTCTGTCGGGTTGGATGGGGAGCGTCGCTGCACAGCTATTTTCAGGTTTCTCCAGAGATGTTTGATCGTGTTCAAGTCCGGGCTCTTGCTGGGCCACTTAAGGACATTCAGAGACTTGTCTCACAGCCACTCCTGTGTTGTCTTGGCTGAGTGCTTAGTGAACCTTCGCCCCAGTTTGACGTCCAGAGCATTCTGGAGCAGGTTTTCATCAAGGATCTCTCTGTACTTTGCTCGGGTTCATCTTTACCTTGACTAGTCTCCCAGTCCCTGTTGCTGAAAAACATGCCCACAGCATGATGCTGCCACCACCATGCTTCACCGTCAGGATGATGCCAGGTTTCCTCTAGACATAACGCTTGGCATTCAAGCCAAAGATCTCAATATTGGTTTCATCAGACCATACAATCTTTTTTCTCATGGTCTGAGAGTCCTTTAGGTGCCCTTTGGCAAACTCCAAGCGTGCTGACATGTGCCTTTTTATTGAGGAGTGGCTTCCGTCTGGCCACTCTACCATAAAGGCCTGATTGGTGGAGTGCTGCAGAGTTGGGAAAACCTTCCAGAAGGACAACCATCTCCACAGAGAAACTTTGGAGTTCTGTCATATTGACCATTGGGTTCTTTGTCAACAGCATGACCAAGGCCCTTCTCCCTCGAAAAGCTCAGTTTGGCCGGGCATCCAACTCTAGGAAGAGTGTTGGTGGTTTCAAACTGATTTCATTTAAGTATAATGGAGGCCACTGTGTTTTTGGGGACCTTCAAAGCTGAATAACATTTAAGTAACTTTAAGTTATCTTCCCCAGATCTGTGCCTCGACACAATTCTGTCTTGGAACTCCACGGGCAATTCCTTCGACCTCATAGCTTGGTTTTTGCTCTGACATGCTCTGTCAACTGTGGGACCATATATAGACTGGTATTTGCCTTTCAAAATCATGTCATTTAAGTCAACATTGGATCATTCAGAGATCCTCACTGAACTTCTGGAGAGAGTTTGCTGCACTGAAAGTAAAGGGGCTGAATAATTTTGCACGCCCAATTTTTCAGTTTTTGATTTGTTAAAAAAGTTTGAAATATCCAATAAATGTCTTTCCACTTCATGATTGTGTCCCACTTGTTGTTGATTCTTCACAAAAAAATACAGTTTTATATCTTTATGTTTGAAGCCTGAAATGTGGCAAAAGTTCGCAAAGTTCAAGGGGGCCGAATACTTTCGCAAGGCACTGTATGTTAATGTGATATATTGTTTAAAAAATATTCAGGGAATATACTCTGTATTCCAAGAGAATGGCAATGTTCTAAGGCTACGACAGGAGAAAGATAAAGGGACCATGTGAGAAATAATCTAATGAAGATAGACTGATAGATGGAATGTTGAGTGGTCATTGTTTGAGGTCACTTGAGAGAATTCCGGTCAATTGCATCTTCTATTGAGTCCGGGTTAGGAGGAAAGGGTTAGTCAGGTGGACACAGCCCTGCTCTGTGTATGGAGAGGACATGTTGGATGTTTATTTGAGACAGAGACGGTCTGTTTGGATCAGCAGGCCCATGCTGTACAGACTGTGGTTAGGTGGGACCCAGCCCTGGCGGCCCTGGCACTGCCGCCTCGCAAAATGGAAATACAATGAGAAGACGGACATTCAGGTTGTTATAATGGTGATGAAGTTTAGAGTATTGTAGTTTGCGATCCATTGGTGCTTAGCGTTTTCTATGCAAGAATAACTTTATGCCTTACTATTTACAAATTGTCAAACTAGTATGTAATTTAGGACTGTGTTGTGCCTATTCATTTGGGGGGAATTCCAATCTGAGTTACGCCACTGTTAAATAATTCCCTTTTTAATGCACTTTTCTCTCTACGCATTTTCTGACCTTGCTATTAACTTGCTATTAATTTAGGGTGGCGATTAAAAAAATAAGGTGTGGCAGTGTGTCTTCAGATATTCTGTCCTTGATTTAATTCCCTCATAATTTCACCACATGATGAAAAGATGTAGTAAGGTTGAGCAACCTGTCAGTTCCAAGTGGAACAACATCTACTTTATTTTTTTCCGATAGAAATAACAGCATTCTCCATAAACTGTCATTTATAAATTCATAAGAACTATCGATAAGAGCTAGGTAAATGAGTAAGCCTTTTGGATAAGGGGATTGTAAATAGAAATGACAATTGTTTTAGATATATTTGACCTTTATGATCGCTGGAGACAAATGTGAAACAAGTCATATGGCAGCAAACTGAAGCATATCAACAGACTGTATCACCTTTTCCACAGTGAAGTTTATGATTATGCTGGCCTTACAATTTGGGATGAAATTGGGGGACCCAAGCTATCAGCTTCTGTAGCCATGAGCAAATGACAGTATAGCACCAAACCTACCAGTTTGATTTATGATTTCCACAATGTTTTAATTATATGCCCAGACTTTTCAGTTAAAAAAACAAACAATTTGTATCCTGTTAAATATTAGCCTCTATCGGTAGTAACCGTCAGTTATACTCACATACATTTAGAACTGTCAGTGACATTAGTGTTAGTTTCCTTACATATTACATCATTACGTTGTTATTTAACTGTTCATGCCTCTGTCACGTTTGTGTAGTTTTTTCCTGAGGATCTCTAGCAATAGTGGATCATATTAGGCTAACGTATTATAAGTTGTGCAGTAATTTGGGACTTGTAGTCTATTTGAATCCTGATGGAACGCAAAATATAGGTAAGTTCAAAACTGGAGCTTGTCGCACGGTCCACCTCCACTGGACCGTTGTCAAAGTTCCATGATTATTGAGGATTATTATGGTAGATTCATAGGCCTACTGTTCAACCCCTTTTGTACACTTTTCTCACCTTCCAATATTTTATGGATTGGACTTGAATATGGCAATTTTCAGGGGGAATCAAACCACTATTTCTGATTCATCAAAAAATTTTGTGTACATTTTTGTGAGTCTGTTGAACTATGTTTTATTAAAAGGTACACCAAATTTAAAGGGGTGTCTTTAAATAAATGTACTGAAAACCCTATTGAATGAAAACTCCATGAGAAAATCTGTTGGCCAGCAAGTGGGAGGGTTTTCAGCAATTTAATTAAATGTATTCAACGTGCGCAAGGGAACCACTCCTGCAAAGTCTGTTACTCACCTCCACACTGTAAATCTGAATCCCAACTACTGAAGTGCATAGGAATGGTGTACATTTCCTAATTTTGAATCGGGCCCTTGATGTGCGTGTCTGAGATAACTAGGCCTTCAGTGAGTCCATACACTGGACACGTGAGAGCCGAAGGAAACCAGTGTAGATAGATTTGGGATGGCCAAATCCAGCAAGAAACCAACATATGTTTTTAGATAAATAAAGTGAGGTGATTATGTCCCAGTCCGGACGGACATAACACAGACCATGTATGACAACAAAATATTTGGTTGTGTACACTTGGGCACGGTGTAGAGTGAGTGATGGTAATCGTCAATTACATTTTCACGTCCAAACAAATACACAGATGGGTTCTCTGATGCACATAACAGAAACACAATGAAAATAGAAATGTCAAGTTTTGAAGAATTAGGCTCCAGCCACATGGTTAAAATCATCTATTGGTCATATCATGAAGCAAAAATACAAATGTTCAGAATAATGATAATGACATAACTTTCTAAATGTAATTGCTAATCCAATCCAAACAATTCTATAGCTAACGATACAACCAAATACATAGTGTTTTATATTTTTTTATTTTTTATTTTTTTACTTTCCAAGTGTCACATGACTGATAGATCTCATGCTGGTTCTATCTACGTAGAAGTGGGCTGCAGAAATGGACATACAGGGTACATCGGTAGGGCTGTGACGTTTGTGGATTTTTGGGTAACGATTGTCATGCAAATGGTACGGTATTGTCAATTTTTGTTGAAAAATGTTGTGAGCTTGTAATAAATACAACACAGCCCTGATGACACCTCTATCTCAAAAACAAATGGTTTTAACCGCTTGGAACTTTTGTAAATGATGCTTCTCTTCCAGACCGTTCTGCTCGTAAAATGATTACCAACTCTAACCACTTCAAATGACAGATTTATATTATGTAAACTATATCTACTTCAATATGAAGTTGAATCCCCCTTCCTCAAAAATAAATGTAATAAGATGATTATGAAGATAATTTTTTTTTAATTCACAGTTATTGTCGAATACACAATTATAGAATAATTGTGCCAGCCCTACACATTCTCCATATCTCAGTGCAGGCCGTCCAGCTCACACACTGGCCCAACATTCCCTATGGGTTCATGGCTCGTAAAGGGCCCGTTAACCACAGTCTTTTTACTTGGCTGTCTGACTGAACCGCGTCCTCACCACGCATCACAATACCATCTATTTGAGCTGTATGGGAAACAGTCTAGATATGTGTTTTGGATTTATGTTCATATAGGTTTATCGGTTGAACAATGTAGATTTTGAATGGTCATCCTACAGAACCTTGTGTAATACATCAATGTTAGAGACATTGGTAAGATAACGGTATTGCACCCTTTTATAAGGGGTTTGTAAACTATTTTTTATACTGTTTAAACCTCTTTAGATGTAAAGTCCCTTGTCTAGTGGACTCGCGTTGTTCTGGTACCGGTTCCGACTGACATTTTTGCTTAGAAATGGATCTATGGACACCGTAGATCAGAATCGGGGTAGCCCTGGTAGCGTTAGTACTGGTTCCCACGGACTGTGAGAGGTAGGATGTGAAATCTAAGTAGCACATTCAGAGATAAAATAATTCATAGATTAAACAAAAACACTTTGTTTCATATGAGATGAAAGGCAAGTTCTTAACGAGTTCAGGAAGCCAAGCTAGAGCTATGTGTGACGTTCACAGTTGTGGGAGCAGATCAAGAGAGAACTTTAGAAAATATGCACAGTTTCTCTAACACTAAACATACAAATATTGTATTTTAGAGTTATAAGGAATCTTATAGTGGTTTAATAATTTTATTATGCTATATTTATAAAACACATGTCAATTCAAGCCGTATCCATACATTTTTGTTGAATAGGAAATACATCATAAAATATTTTGTAGTTTCATATTTGTACTTGAGTTTGTGTCCTCAAAAGTGACTACACCTCAGCAATGTATAACTATTTTTACCAGAAAGGTGAGATTTGGACCTTTTCTTGGCATATGCAGCATTACTAGTTGTTTGTTTGTTTATGGTCCTCTCATAATAAATATTTTTCAGGGATTACGTAGATTACATTTTAGATTACATGTATTAATAGATTGCGCGGATCATCCAGATTCAATCAGAAATTAATACATATTGTATTAAGACCAAGGGTGTGGGGTTTCCACGTCACTAAGGTCATTAACAAACCAGGCACAAATAGAATGCAAAGGGGAAGTTTATTAGGGATTTTCATACACGGGGAAAGAAGGGGGAATTCACCAATCACCTAACAGTCCACAAGCCATTCCCTTTGTCAGTTCCGTTTTCCAGGGGTAATCCGCACACTTGGGTCCTCAGCCAATCCGGTCCGGTACACAAGGGCGTTAGTCCGACAGTCCAGGTCACAAAGTGTAATCTCACACATAGTATTCTGTCTTCTCCCACTCTTCATAACGCTCTTGGTTCTCTCCTACTCTGCCCTGTTATGAATGTTGCTTCCCCCTTTTATCCCCAAACACTCCCAGACTTAACAAGTTAGTCTTTCTTCTTTGGGGCAGGAAGTCCACATAAGGCCCAGGGGTGAAGCCAACGGACTGCCCAGATATCTCCCCTCAATCACCACTCCTCTCACCTCTCCCTGCCCGCTGCCACAATATTTATGAAATACCTGTACATACTTTAACGATCCTAGCCTTGATTAGTGTGTTACTATGTCTCTGAAGTGGGATTGTGGATAGGGTGTTTGTCTTGGGTCAGGTGACCCGGGTTAAAGCCCCCCTCAGGGCAATACTGTCCCCCCATTCATTACAGTACTAAATGACACTAAACCATCCATACACACTAAACCGTCCATTGACAAATTTACAAAGGGTATCTTATGCTTTGAGGTCCTCTTTTGCTCTCCTCTTTGTTCTAGGAGCCCGACCCAAAATTACCAAGAGAAACAGTATGGACAGTGTCGAACTGTGGAAGTACTCGTCAGATAAGGTAAAAACAGTCATTTTGTTGATTAATTGAGATTTCGTTTTCTCACCTAAATTCTGACATTTTATAAAATGACAACATACACATGTAAAATCAATGAAAATCCAATGGTATCCCTGCAGAATGGAGACAGCCAGGAATTGGACAGTATATCTCGAAGATCCAAGAGTCAGCAGTCTCAGCCAAGTAGAGGGAAGGGCTACCCCGACAGCCAGTCCTCAGATGAGAGGCAGTGGTTTGACTCCCCTGTGGACGCCGATGAAATCACAGTCAAAGTCCCACCTCCGGTGAGTAGCCATATTTTCATTTTCAATATTTATTTAACCATTATTTAACTAGGCAAGTCAGTTCAGAACAAATTATTATTTACAATGACGGCCTACCCCGGCCAAACCCAGACGACGCTGGGCCAATTGTGCGCCGCCCTATGGTACTCCCAATCACGGCAGGATGTGATGCAGCCTGGATTCCAACCAGGGACTGCAGTGATGCCTCTTGCAACTAAGTTCTGAAAAATGTAGTTAACCAGTGCATAATTTTTCCATTGATCATCCTTGAGATGTTTCTACAACTTGATTGGAGTCCAACTGTTGTAAATTCAATTGATTGGACATAATTTGGAAAGGCAAATACCAGTCTACATACGGTCCCACAGTTTACAGAGCATGTCAGAGCAAGAATCAAGCTATGAGGTTGAAGGAATTGCCCGTAGAGCTCCAAGACAGGATTTTTTTGTGGCACAGATCTGAGAAGGGTAGCAAAACAATTCTGCAGCATTGAAGGTCCCCAAGAACATAGTGGCCTCCATCATTCTTAAATGGAATAAGTTTGGAACCACCAAGTCTCTTCGTAGAGCTGGCCGCCTGGCCACACTGAGCAATCGGGGGAGTTCCTCTGTGGCAATGGGAGAACCTTCCAGAACGACAACCATCTCTGCAGCACTCTACCAATCAGGCCTTTATGGTAGAGTGGACAGACGGAAGCCACTCCTCAGCATAAGGCACATGACTGCCTGCTTGGAGTTTGCCAAAAGGCACCTAAAGACTCTCAGACCATGTGAAACAAGATTCTCTGGTCTGATGAAACCAAGATTGAACGCTTTGGCCTGAATGCCAAGTGTCACGTCTGGAGGAAACCTGGAACCATCCCTACGGTGAAGCATGGTGGTGGCATCATCATGCTGTGGTGATGTTTTTCAGCGGCAGGGACTGGGAGACTAGTCAGGATCGAGGGAAAGATGAACGGAGCAAAGTACAGAGACTTCCTTGATTAATACCTGCTCCAGAGCGCTGAGGACCTCAGACTGGGGAGAACATATACCTTCCAACAAGACAACAACCCTAAGTACACAGCCAAGACAATGCAGGAGTGGCTTCGGGACAAGTCTCTGAATGTCCTTGAGTGGCCCAGCCCGAGCCCGGACTTGAACCCGATGGAACATCTCTACAGAGACCTGAAAATAGCTGTGCCACAACGCTCCCCATCCAACCTGACAGGTCTTGAAAGGATCTGCAGAGAAGAATGGGAGAAACTCCCCAAATACAGGTGTGCCAAGCTTGTAGCGTCATACCAAAGAAGACTCGAGGCTGTAATCGCTGCCAAAGGTGCTACAACAAAGTACTGAGTAAAGTGTCTGAATGCTTATATACATTTGATATTTCCTTTTGTTATTTTTAATATATGTGCAAAATATTCTAAAAACCTTATTTTGCCTTGTCATTAAGTGTAGATGAGGGGAAAAAACAACTTAATCAATTTTAGAAAAAGGTTGTAACATATAACAAAATGTGGAAAAAGTCAAGGGGTCTGAATACTTTCTGAATGCACTGTATAACTTCACTTCCTCATTATATCCCTGCATAACAACAACATGCGCCTGGTGTTTACTAGTCATGTTCATTTAATTGATCTCTTAACGTGGAGAGTATACCAGAGGAAATTAGAATGGTCAAACTCATCCCTATGTCAGCTCCACTAAAAGGCATCAGTTACAAAGAATATTGTTTTCAATGTGTAGCCTAGTTCCATAATGGGCTCAGAGACACAATGGCTTGAAGTGTGTTAGCTTTAGGAGACGGCAGCGATAGCACCTCTTGAGTAGCTTGTATCTCCTTAAAGCCCTAATTAAATCTGACACTTTCCTCCTAGTATCAAAGTGTTTTATTGAAAGGCATTATCTACCGAGTCAAGCTTCAGTTTCCTCTCTGCATTTTAGGAATGGAAGCCTTTTTAAAAAATCAATGGAAGCTAACCTGACGGATAAAATGAAATAAATGTGATTAGCGCACTAAAGCTGGTGGTCAGGAAGACGCTTCTGAAGCCTGTAGGGTCCTTGCATCTTTGCACCTTTAGTCTGAGATTTACATCATGATTATAGAGGCAAGGGAAAGTGCCATAGGTGAGACATGATGTGATTTAATGAGGGTTATTGGACAATCTAGATCTCCAGGTTAATTCCTGGTAGAGACGGGAGTGCTGTGTCTGATGGCGTCAGAATAAATCAATGTCCAGGAATAACACAAAGTAAACCTGCAGGCCTTTCTGACTGCTCTAGATTGTTCACAACAATAGTCCTTTGTGCTTCCGTTATCCTTAGGGCATCCTCGACCAGCGTCAGCCAAAGCGGTTGTGCTTTGCTGTCACTTGGCATCTGAGGCGGCCAACCATGTGTCCCGGTTCTGTGATGCTGTTAATTGTTGCAATCAGTGGCTTGGCATGGAAAAGGGCGAGGAAGCCATTGTATGAAGGAAGCCTGTTATTTAACTGACTGACTAAAATAGCGGTTGTGCAATTTGGGGTTGAAATGGAGACAAAGTGGACTTCATCTGGCTAATCTTTCTCTTGTCTACAGAAATAAGGTCAATAAAAATGGTATTTGAACTTTGGTCTATTTGTTTCACACCAGGTCACAAGTTGTTCTTCAAAAAAAAATGCGAGTTGAAAAGGTCTGTGTTACAGTCTTTGGTTTTTCTCTGGATTCTGTTTTTGGTTGGTTCTGTTTGGGTGTGGCACACACAGATTAGAATATTTTTCTTTGGTGGAGTTTAACGGTGGTTGGCATCCAATATGTTGCATTGCCACCCCCAACTGAACTATAGTATAAATTCATTACACTTTGTGAAAAAAAAATCATTCTCTCTACTATTATTCTGACATTTCACATTCTTAAAATAAAGTGGTGATCCTAAAACAGGGAATTTTTACTAGGATTAAATGTAGTAAAAAGGTGTATGTAAACTTCTGACTTCAACTGTACATATATACAAACAAACAATTATACAGTTGAAGTCGGAAGTTTACATACACCTCAGCCAAATACATTTAAACTCAGTTTTTCACAGTTCCTGACATTTAATCCTAGTAAAAATTCCCTGTTTATGATCACCACTTAATTTTAAGAATGGCTTGCCATGGAAAATTAACTTTATTAAAATCACCACTTTATTTTAAGAATGCGAAATGTCAGAATAATATTAGAGAATAATTTATTTCAGCATTTCTTACATCACATTCCCAGTGGGTCAGAAGTTTACATACACTCAATTAGTATTTGGTAGCATTGCCTTTAAATGGTTTAACTTGGGTCAAACGTTTCAGGTGGCCTTCCACAAGCTTCCCACAATAAGTTGGGTAAATTTGTCCCATTCCTCCTGACAAGAGCTGGTGTAACTGAGTCCGGTTTGTAGGCCTCCTTGCTCGCACATGCTTTTTCAGTTCTGCCCACAAATTTTCTATACGATTGCGGTCAGGGCTTTGTGTTGGTCACTCCAATACCTTCACTTTGTTGTCCTTTAAGCCATTTTGCTACAACTTTGGAAGTATGCTTGGGGTCGTTGGTCATTTGAAGACCCATTTGTGACCAAGCTTTAACTTCCTGACTTGATGTCTTGAGATGTTGCTTTAATATATCCACATCATTTTCCGTCCTCATGATGCCATCTATTTTGTGAAGTGCACCAGTCCCTCCTGCAGCAAAGTACCCCCACAACATGATGCTGCCACCCCCGTGCTTCACGGTTGGGATGGTGTTCTTCGGGTTGCAAGCATCACCCTTTTTCCTCCAAACATAAGGATGGTCATTATGGCCAAACAGTTATATTTTTGTTTCATCAGACCAGAGGATATTTCTCCAAAAAGTACTATGTCCCCATATGCAGTTGTAGTCTGGCTTTTTTTATGGCAGTTTTGGAGCAGTGGTTTTTTCCTTGCTGAGGGCCTTTCAGGATATTTCGATATAGGGCTTGTTTTACTGTGGATATAGATACTTTTGTACTTGTCTCCTCCAGCATCTTCACAAGGTCCTTTGCTGTTGTTCTGGGATTGATTTGCACTTTTCGCACCAAAGTATGTTCATCTCCAGGAGACAGAACGCGTCACCTTCCTGAGCGGTATGATGGCTGCGTGGTCCCATGGTGTTTATACCAAATCAAAATCAAATCAAATCAAATTTATTTGTCACATACACATGGCTAGCAGATGTTAATGCGAGTGTAGCGAAATGCTTGTGCTTCAAGTTCCGACAAGTAATCTAACTAACAATTCCAAAACTACTGTCTTATACACACAAGTGTAGGGGGATAAAGAATATGTACATAAAGATATATGAATGAGTGATGGTACAGAGCGGCATAGGCAAGATACAGTAGATGGCATCGAGTACAGTATATACATATGAGATGAGTATGTAAAAAAAGTGGCAAAGTTGGCTAGTGATACATGTATTACATAAAGATGCAGTAGATGATATAGAGTACAGTATATACGTATACATATGAGATGAATAATGTAGGGTATTTAAACATTATATTAGGTAGCATTGTTTAAAGTGGCTAGTGATATATTTTACATCATTTCCCATCAATTCCCGTTATTAAAGTGGCTGGACTTGAGTCAGTGTGTTGGCAGCAGCCACTCAATGTTAGTGGTGGCTGTTTAACAGTCTGATGGCCTTGAGATAGAAGCTGTTTTTCAGTCTCTCGGTCCCAGCTTTGATGCACCTGTACTGACCTCGCCTTCTGGATGATAGCGGGGTGAACAGGCAGTGGCTCGGGTGGTTGTTGTCCTTGATGATCTTTATGGCCTTCCTGTAACATCGGGTGGTGTAGGTGTCCGGGAGGACAGGTAGTTTGCCCCCGGTGATGCATTGTGCAGACCTCACTACCCTCTGGAGACCCTTACGTTTGTGGGCGGAGCAGTTGCCGTACCAGGCGGTGATACAGCCCGCCAGGATGCTCTCGATTGTGCATCTGTAGAAGTTTGTGAGTGCTTTTGGTGACAAGCCGAATTTCTTCAGCCTCCTGAGGTTGAAGAGGCGCTGTTGCACCTTCTTCACGATGCTGTCTGTTATGTGTATGCCGAGGAACTTAACTTACTACCCTCTCCACTACTGTTCCATCGATGTGGATAGGGGGGTGTTCCCTCTGCTGTTTCCTGAAGTCCACAATCATCTCCTTAGTTTTGTTGACGTTGAGTGTGAGGTTTTTTTCCTGACACCACACTCTGAGGGCCCTCACCTCCTCCCTGTAGGCCGTCTCGTCGTTGTTGGTAATCAAGACTACCACTGTTGTGTCGTCCGCAAACTTGATGATTGAGTTGGAGGCGTGCGTGGCCACGCAGTCGTGGGTGAACAGGGAGTACAGGAGAGGGCTCAGAATGCATCCTTGTGGGGCCCCAGTGTTGATGATCAGCGGGGTGGAGATGTTGTTACCTACCCTCACCACCTGGGGGCGGCCCGTCAGGAGGTCCAGTACGCAGTTGCACAGGGCGGGGTCGAGACCCAGGGTCTCGAGCTTGATGACGAGTTTGGAGGGTACTATGGTGTTAAATGCTGAGCTCTAGTCGATGAACAGCATTCTTACATAGGCATTCCTCTTGTCCAGATGGGTTAGGGTAGTGTGCAGTGTGGTTGAGATTGCATCGTCTGTGGACCTATTTGGGCGGTAAGCAAATTGGAGTGGGTCTAGGGTGTCAGGTAGGGTGGAGGTGATATGGTCCTTGACTAGTCTCCCAAAGCACTTCATGATGCCGGAAGTGAGTGCTACTGGGCGGTAGTCGTTTAGCTCAGTTACCTTAGCTTTCTTAGGAACAGGAACAATGGTGGCCCTCTTGAAGCATGTGGGAACAGCAGACTGGGATAGGGATTGATTGAATATGTCCGTAAACACACCAGCCAGCTGGTCTGCACATGCTCTGAGGGCGAGGCTGGGGATGCCGTCTGGGCCTGCAGCCTTGCGAAGGTTAACACATTTTACTCACCTCGGCTGCAGTGAAGGAGAGGCCGCATGTTTTGGTTGCAGGACGTGTCAGTGGCACTGTATTGTCCTCAAAGCAAAAAAGTTATTTTGTCTCCCTGGGAGCAAGACATTCTGGTCCGTGACGGGGCTGGTTTTCTTTTTGTAATCCGTGATTGACTGTAGACCCTGCCACATACCTCTTGTGTCTGAGCCGTTGAATTGAGATTCTATACTGACACTTAGCTTGTTTGATTGCCTTGCGGAGGGAATAACTACACTGTTTTTATTCGGTCATGTTTCCGGTCACCTTGCCCTGATTAAAAGCATTGGTTCGTGCTTTCAGTTTCACGCAAATGCTGCCATCAATCCACGGTTTCTGGTTTGGGAATGTTTTAATCGTTGCTATGGGAACGACATCTTCAAAGCACGTTCTAATGAACTAGCACACCGAATCAGCGTATTCGTCAATGTTGTTATCTGACGCAATACGAAACATATCCCAGTCCACGTGATGGAAGCAGTCTTGGAGTGTGGAATCAGATTGGTCGGACCAGCGTTGGACAGACCTCAGCGTGGGAGCTTCTTGTTTTAGTTTCTGTCTGTAGGCTGGAAGCAACAAAATGGAGTCGTGGTCAGCTTTTCCGAAAGAAGGGCGGGGCAGGGCCTTATATGCGTCGTGCAAGTTAGAATAGCAATGATCCAAGGTTTTGCCAGCCCTGGTTGCGCAATTGAAATGCTGATACAATTTAGGGAGTCTTGTTTTCAGATTAGCCTTGTTAAAATCCCCAGCTACAATGAATGCAGCCTCAGAATGTATGGATTCCAGTTTGCAAAGAGTCAAATAAAGTTCGTTCAGAGCCATCGATGTGTCTGCTTGGGGGTGAATATATATACGGCTGTGATTATAATCGAAGAGAATTCCCTTGGTAGATAATGCGGTCGACATTTGATTGTGAGGAATTCTAAATCAGGTGAACAGAAGGACTTGAGTTCCTGTATGTTGTTGTGGCCACACCACGTCTCGTTAGCCATAAGGCATACGCCCCCGTCCCTCTTCTTACCAGAAAGATGTTTGTTTCTGTCGGCGCGATGCGTGGAGAAACCAGCTGGCTGCACCGACTCCGATAGCGTCTCTCCAGTGAGCCATGTTTCCATGAAGCAAAGAACGTTACAGTCTCTGATGTCCCTCTGGAATGCTACCCTTGCTCGGATTTCATCAACCTTGTTGTCAAGAGACTGGACATTGGCGAGAAGTATACTAGGGAGTGGTGCACGATGTGCCCGTCTCTGGAGTCTGACCAGAAGACCGCTTCGTTTCCCTCTTTTACAAAGTCGTTTTTTTGGGTCGGCGGCTGGGATCCATTCCGTTGTCCTGGATGAAAGGCAGAACACAGGATCCGCTTCGTGAAAGTCATATTCTTGGTCATACTGATGGTCAGTTGACGCTGCTCTTATATTCAGTAGTTCTTCTCGACTGTATGTAATGAAACCTAAGATGACCTGTGGTACTAATGTAAGAAATAACACGTAAAAAAACAAACTGCATAGTTTCCTAGGAGCGCGAAGCGAGGCGGCCATCTCTGTTGGCGCCGGAAGTATATACTTGCGACTATTGATGGTACAGATGAACGTGGTACCTTCAGGCATTTGGAAATTGCTCCCAAGAATGAACTAGACTTGTGGAAGTCTACAATGTTTTTTCTGAGGTCTTTCCTAATTTCTTTTGATTTTCCCATGATATCAAGCAACAAGGCACTGAGTATGAAGGTAGGCCTTGAAATACATCCACAGGTACACCTCCAATTGACTCGTATGATGTCAATTAGCCTATCAGAAGCTTCTAAGGCCATGAAATAATTTTCTAGAATTTTCCAAGCTCTTTAAAGGCACAGCCAACTTAGTGTATGTAAACTTCTGACCCACTGGAATTGTGATACAGTGAAATAATCTGTCTGTAAACAATTGTTGACAAGCTTACTTGTCATGCACAAAGTAGATGTCCTTACTGACTTGCCAAAACTGTAGTTTGTTAAACAGACATTTGTGGAGTAGTTGAAAAACAAGTTAATGACTCCAATCTAAGTGTGTAAACTTCAGACTTCAACTGTGTATATATATATTTGTGTGTGTGTGTGTGTGTGTGTGTGTGTGTGTGTGTGTGTGTGTGTGTGTACAGTCGTGGCCAAAAGTTTTGAATGACACAAATATTAATTTCCGCAAAAAATGCTGCTTCAGTGTCTTTAGATATTTTTGTCAGATGTTACTATTGAATACTGAAGTATAATTACAAGCATTTCATAAGTTGCAAAGGCTTTTATTGCCAATTACATGAAGTTGATGCAAAGAGTCAATATTTGCAGTGTTGACCCTTCTTTTTCAAGACCTCTGCAATCCACCCTGGAATGCTGTCAATTAACCTCTGGGCTACATCCTGACTGTTACAAATCCCTTTTGGCCCGACAGTCTAGGGGGGATGGTAATGAGACCCGTAACATAACTCATGCAAATTATAATTGTGACAAAGTAAAAGTGTGAACGAAATAACCACGACAACTGAAATCTACCGTCAAACTCAGGGTTTATTAATAAACACACGGTAATGGGGGGGGGAGAAGGAAAAGGGGCTGAGCTGGACCCAAGGAAAGAAACAATAAGCATCCAAAACACCCCTGAGATAGACTAGCCTACTTTAACAACAGCTAACTAACTAACCAAAATACAGTGGGTGGTCCGCCCAGTTCTAACTAGTGTATTTAACAAAGTTTACCTACGGGTAGTGTATGCCCATGGGCGACTTGTCTTGGTTCCCCCTGTTCCCACCAGCAAACAAACACAAACACCATAACAAAAAACAATACTCACAGGTGATGAGAAAGTGCTATGGAGGTGATCAAACAAAAGAGAGGTTAATTAATACACAAAGAGAGAGTGAAACACAGAGACCTACAGACATGGCATTTACAGAGAGATTGAGCTCTAGAGCAAACAACTGACAGGATTTTTAAACCAAGGGAAAGGAACTGTGATAGGGTAGGAAACAGGAGGAGGTGTGTCTTCTGATTGATGATTGGATTGGTGACTGATTGGGGTGTGATGATTTTCACCTGTGGGGGAGAAGGAGAGAAAAGAACACAGGATACACACACGCACAGGATACACACAGAGGATACTGGTATCCGTAACACTGACTGTTGGCAGCCCATTCTTGCATAATCAATCCTTGGAGTTTGTTTGTCCACCCGTCTCTTGAGGATTGATCGCAAGTTCTCAATGGGATTAACCTGTTGCGTCGCGCAATCCCGGATCCGGGATTCTATTTATAGCCTCAAGCTCATTAGCATAACGCAACGTTAACTATTCATGAAAATCGCAAATGAAATGAAATAAATATATTTGCTCTCAAGCTTAGACTTTTGTTAACAACACTGTCATCAGATTTTCAAAATATGCTTTTGAACCATCGCTATTCACTAATTTGTGTAAGAGTATGCTAAGCTAGCTTAGCATTTTGAGTAGCATTTAGCACGCAACATTTTCACAAAAACCAGATAACCAAATAAATAAAATCATTTACCTTTGAAGAGCTTCGGATGTTTTCAATGAGGAGACTCTCAGTTAGATAGCAAATGTTCAGTTTTTCAAAAAATTATTATTTGTGTAGGACAAATCGCTCCGTTTTGTTCACGTTTGGCTATGAAAAAAACATGTATACAGTTATAGCCTCAAGCTCATTAGCATAATGTAACGTTAACGATTTCTGAAAATCGCAAATAAAATGAAAATAATGCGCCTGCTCTAAACCTTAGCCTTTTCTTAACACTGTCATCTCAGATTTTCAAAATATGCTTTTGAACCATCGCTATTCACTAATTTGTGTAAGAGTATGCTAAGCTAGGTTAGCATTTTGAGTAGTATTTAGCACGCAACATTTTCACAAAAACCAGATAACCAAATAAATAAAATCATTTACCTTTGAAGAGCTTCGGATGTTTTCAATGAGGAGACTCTCAGTTACATAATGTTCAGTTTTTCCTGAAAGCATCTTTGTGTAGGAGAAATCGCTCCGTTTTGTACATCACATTTGGCTACCGAAACGAACCGAAAATTCAGTCACCAACAACGTCAAACTTTTTCCGAATTAACTCCATAATATCGACCGAAACATGGCAAACGTTGTTTGGAATCAATCCTCAAGGTGTTTTTTCACATATCTCTTCATTGATATATTGTTCGTGGAAGCCTGCTTTCTTCTCTGAATTCCATGGAAAAATACTTGCAGCTGAGGTTTGCGCACCAATTTCGGCGCAGGACACCGGGCGGACACCTGGTAAATGTGGTCTCTTATGGTCAATCTTCCAATGATATGCCTACAAATACGTCACAATGCTGCAGACACCTTGGGGAAACGACAGAAAGGGCAGACTCATTCCTCTCGCATTCACAGCCATATAAGGAGACAATGGAAAACGGAGCCTCAAAAATCCTGCTCATTTCCTGGATGCCGTTTCATCTTGGTTTTGCCTGTAGCTCACGTTCTAGGGCACGCACAGAAAATATCTTTGCAGTTCTGGAAACGTCAGAGTGTTTTCTTTCCAAAGCTACCAATTATATGCATAGTCGAGCATCTTTTTGTGACAAAATATTGTGCTTAAAACGGGCACGTCTTTTTATCCAAAAATGATATAGCGCCCCTAGAGTTAAGAGGTTAAGGTCGGAGGAGTTTCCTGGCCATGGACCCAAAATATCGATGCTTTGTTCCCAGAGCCACTAGTTATCACTTTTGCCTTATATCAAGGTAACATCATGCTGGAAAATGCATTGTTCATCACCGAACTATTCCTGGATGGTTGGGAAAAGTTGCTCTCTGAGGACGTGTTGGTACCATTCTTTATTCATGGCTGTGCTCTTAGGCAGAATTGTGAGTGAGCCTTTTCCCTTGGCTGAGAAGCAACCCCACACATGAATGGTCTCAGGATGCTTTACTGATGGCATGACACAAGGCTGATGGTCGTGCTCACCTTGTCTTCTCTGGACAAGCTTTTTTCCTGATGCCCCAAACAATCGGATAGGGGATTCATCAGAGAAAATGACTTTACCCCAGTCCTCAACAGTCCTGTACCATTTGCATAATATCAGTCTGTCCTTGCTGTTTTTCCTGGAGAGAAGTTGCTTCTTTGCTGCCCTTCTTGACACCAGGCCATCCTCCAAAAGTATTTGCCTCACTCTGCGTGCAGATGCACTTACACCTGCCTGCTGCCATTCCTGAGCAAGCTCTGTACTGGTGGTGCCCCGACCCCGCAGCTGAATCAACTTTAGAAGACAGTCCTGGCGCTTGCTGGACATTCTTGGGCGCCCTGAACCTTCTTCACAACAATTGAACCGCTCTCCTTGAAGTTCTTGATGATCCGATAAATGGTTGATTTAGGTGCAATCTTACTGGCAGCAATATCCTTGCCTGTGAAGCCCTTTTTTGTGCAAAGCGATGATGACGGCACGTGTTTCCTTGCAGGTAACCATGGTTGACAGAGGAAGAACAATGATTCCAAGCACCACCCTCCTTTTGAAGCCTCCAGTCTGTTATTCAAACTCAATCAGCATGACAGAGTGATCTCTAGCCTTGTCCTTGTCAACACTCACAACTGTGTTAACGAGAGAATCACTGACATGATGTCAGCTGGTCCTTTTGTCGCAGGGCTGAAATGCAGTAGAAATGTTTTTTTTGGGGGGGTTCAGGTCATTTGCATGGAAAAGAGGGACTTTGCAATTAATTGCTATTCATCAGATCACTCTTCATAACATTCTGGAGTATATGCAAATTGCCATCATACAAACTGAGGCAGCAGACGTCTTGAAAATTAATATTTGTGTCATTCACAAAACTTTTGGCCATGACTGTATATCCTTTTTTTTTACCCTACCCTCATTAAAACCCACCACCTTATTCCAATGCTTTATCCCTGTTTGATTCTATTCCATGCCTGAGAGGACTGGACACTACCGCTAACACACCCTGTATCTCTTCTGAAGTGAAATCTCATATCCTTAAGTACTTTTCTGCAGCTGCCACCACAACATCTATTTTCTTACGTACCATGTCTGCAGTACAGTTGATAACCATTGCTATGAACACAAAGAAGCCAACCTTACTGAAACATATCACTCATTGGCCTATCCCCCTGTTCTGTCACAGATCTACTATTCAGAATCCCTCACCCTTGATCCACCCTCCTACTTTCTTCACTGCCTCAGAATATGACATCTTCTGCACTACTTTGACCCTGGCCACCTCAAACTGCCTCTCTGACCCTGGCCACCTCAACCTGCCTCTCTGACCCTGGCCACCTCAACCTGCCTCTCTGACCCTGGCCACCTCAACCTGCCTCTCTGACCCTGGCCACCTCAACCTGCCTCTCTGACCCAGGCCACCTCAACCTGCCTCTCTGACACAGGCCACCTCAACCTGCCTCTCTGACCCTGGCCACCTCAACCTGCCGCCTCTTTTACCGGACAACTCTGATCCCCAGAAACATGGGCACCCCTACAGTTGACAATGTTTTCCACTAAAGCAACACATTCCTCTATTCTACGTCTTCCTGCACACTTCCCACAACTTGGAATCTCCCTCCTACACACTGCTGCAACATGCCCATAAACATGACACCTGCAACTCTGCAGTGGATTTGGCACAAAACCTCTAACAGAATAACTCATATATCTTAACATTACTTTGTCAGGTAAAGACCCTGAATCAAAGCTCAAAAGAACAGACTGCGTCACCTCTGTTTCCCCACACTCACCACCGGATCTGCATCGCACCAAACAGCGAGCGTCACAAACACCAGGAATCAAGGGTTGCTACCTACATTAATGAGCACAAGGTTATCATGCTTTAGAAAGCTGCAGTCCTTGCAGATGAGTATGAGTTTGTGTTGACCTAAAAATACCTTCAAACAGTGCAGAAAGTATTAATATCCCAACACAAAAAAACTATCCAGAGAAGTCCTCTCTCACTAACAAGGTTTGTCTTTTCCACCAGCACCCAGAGACAAGGATGGACAGAATGGTAATCCGTATTTGCCAGTTTGACTTTACTGCCATGAGAAAAGCCATATTTGTCTCTGTGTCTGTCCTAAGTTGAAACTGAACATTTTGAGAGAAAAAGCTTTCTTCTTGTGGGAGCCCTCCAGCGCATTAAGTCTCTGGTTGGGACTGGTTTATCTCCTAAACAAGATCAGATTTGAATGAACCCTTTGTTTCAGAAGGGTTTGTATCTCTGCAGAGTGGTGATACTGTTAAACAGCCAATGAAGATACTGGAAGACACTGGGGCCGCCCAGTCCTTCATTTTGTTTGACACTTCAGCAACTGGTGACTGTGTTGGTTAAAGGCATGGAGATGGGTTGCTTGTAGAATGTGGAACTCAAGTCTGATCTTGTTTCTGGTCGCATGCTCGTTGGAGTGAAGCCTACCCTACCTGTGAAGGGACTCTTGTTGATTTTAGGCAATGATTTGGCGGGAGGGAAAGTTGTGGTGAATTCTGTTGTTTGTTAGGTGCCAGAGTAGAGGAACCTGATGGGTTATCAGAGAAATACCCTAGAGTGGTCCTAGCTGGTGCTTTTACACGTGCTATGTCTAAGAAGATTGCTGAGAGCAAGTCTAGTTTTGAGGAGGATGTCAGTAGTCTCACCATATTTGATCTGTCTGAAACATTTCTGTGTGGTCCTGACTTTGCAGCCTGGTCTCAGTGACTAGACGTAACGTAGTAAATGTTATCCGGGACACACAAATATTATATGTTCAACTCCTGAGTTGACCGCTCCTTTGAAGACCCCAAAGGAGAGCGGGTTGGTAGGACCTCTGAAAAGAGAGAGGATCCTTACAGTTGACACTGTTTAGGAATCAGCTGATTGCTGAACAGAAAAAAATATGCTTCTCTCTCCCTTCTTTTTGCGGAGATACTGTACATCCAGTGAATGAGTTTGAGTGGGTTACTTTGACAAAGATGACGTTATGAGGTGAGAAAATAGTATTCCCACGACACTTTTAGTCAAGGCTACAGGCCCCAGTGTATCTCAAATTGTCGTTCCAGTAACACTCCGACAAGAGATACTGTACTTATGAGGGTAGTATTGCAGGCCATCTTGGGGTCAAGATGTATGACCGTATCTTGCGTAACTTGCAACCTAGGAAAGGTAGTGGGTCAAGGAAAAGTCTGACCATTCATGGCAAAAGTGGAGGCCATTATTAAGCTTCCTGTGCCAAGGGCGAGGTGGCGAGAGTGGGAGGTGGCGGGAGGTGGCGAGGGGAAAAGGGAAGGAGGTGGCTAGAGAAGGAGGTGGCGAGAGTGGGAGGTGGCGGGAGTGGGAGGTGGCGAGAGCGGGAGGTGGCGGGAGGTGGCGAGGGGAAGAGGGAGGTGGCGAGGGGAAAAGGGAAGGAGGTGGCTAGAGAAGGAGGTGGCGAGGGGAAGAGGGAGGGAGGTGGCAAGAGAGGGAGGTGGCGAGAGGAAGAGGGAGGGAGGTGGCAAGGGGAAGAGGGAGGTGGCGAGGGGAAGAGGGAGGTAAAGAGTGGGGAGGTGGGAAGGGAGGCAGGTGGAGAGAGGGAGGGGGGAAGAGGGAGGGAGGTGGCGAGGGAGGCGGGCGGAGGGGGAGGCACAGAGAGAGAGAGGTGGCGAGGGGGAGAGAGAGAGGTGGCGAGAGAGAGGTGGCGAGAGAGAGGTGGCGAGGGGGCGAGAGAGTGAGAGAGGTGGCGAGGGAGAGAGTTGGAGGGAGGGAGAGAGAGTCGGAGGGAGGGAGATGGTGAGGGGAAGAGAGAGAGGGAGGGAAAGAGAGCGAGAGATGGTGATGAGGGGATGAGAGATGGGAGAGAGAGGGAAGTGGTGAGGGGAAGAGAGGGGAGTGAGTCAGGCGTGTGGAGAGTGAGGGAAGGGGAGAGCGCTCGGAGAGAGAGAAAGGGATAGATCGGAAAGAGAGGTGCTTGTGTGGTAAGTCACTTCATACTCTTTATCAAAATGATTGTTTGATGGATGATAGACTATTTAGATAGCAACACTAAGTCTTAGCCTAAATGTCTGTTTTTCTTGCTTTGCCAGAGAGTCAGACACATTTAAATGCATTTATAATACCCAGTAAAGCAACGTTTGAAGGGAAGTCTAATTTTGTTATGAGGTTTTCACAAGAAAAGTTGCTGCTGAAAATGTGACCGCCTATAGCAATATCAGTGTATCGTACTACTGAACATTCTTGTCTCTGACCTGATTATCTTGTTCACTGTGAGTTGCCCTTTATCGATATCACGCTGCACCAAATTGAGTTTTAAAGGTTTTCAATTATCAAAGCAAATGTTTAGTCAATCTAATTTGCTACCAGAACGTAATGGGATTGTACGTTGTGTATCCAGTTCGATTTGTTTGGCGATAATGCTTGGTGTTGATTGTGCCATAAATGGGGTGTCATTATGGTATGACATCCAGGGGGAGAATAACACCATCAGCCATTACTGATACATGATGTGTCCTATGGTTTACCGCCTTTGATGTCTACCATTAACCTGCCAAGGCATTTATCATCAACATGGAGGCAGGATCACACACTTCTTCAGTGCAGAGAATCATGTTAATGTATCTTGAGGGTGGAAATTGGAGATGGCTATACTGTATTACTGGGATGTTGATTCTGGATAATTTATGTGCACTGTATAAAGAGGTTGTGCTATGTTTGACCCAAATAAACAAACGTGATGTAAATAGTGATGAATAATCATATTTACATTTGGAATTAGCTCGTTATAACAGTATACATTATTTGTAACATATTCATCAACATATTAACACTGAGGTGTTGATAGCTTTGAAAGGTCTAGTTTTGTTATTCATGTGAAATTTAGAGTGGGCAAGAAAGGAGGTTTATTTTTACATTATGTCAGGTGATGGATTGAGCAACCTTGAAGATCTAGGCCAAGGTATATACCCTAGGTAGGGCATTCTCAGCACTGAGGGACATAATTGGTCAGATTGTGAGAACACTGTTATGCTGTTAGTGGTGCGTACTGGCGGCAGAGAAGTCAGACGCTGGAGAGCAAAAACTGTTTCCAAACGGCGCAGTTTAATAACAAAACCCCCCACCGGAAAACAGAACAATCAAATAATGGGTATATAACCCGACAAACACCAGGACAGATGTGCACAAGCACTTACAACAAACAATCACCGACAAGGACATGAGGGGGAACAGAGGGTTAAATACACAACATGTAATTGATGGGATTGTAACCAGGTGTGATGGAAGACAAGACAAAACCAAATGAAAATTAGGTCGGTGACTTGGACCGCCGAACGCCGCCCGAACAAGGAGAGGGACCAACTTCAGCGGAAATCGTGACATATGCGCTATTCCAGGCAGTACGCTATTCCAGGCAGTATTAAAGGCATATTGTATCCAAAGTGCTAGGAAAAGGTTAAGAACAACGCGATTTTTAATGCAACACACAGATCACCAAAATTACGTAGAGGCAGTGCTGGAAAAAGTACTCAATTGTCATAGTTGAGTAAAAGTTAAGATACTTTAATATAAAATGACTCAAGTAAAAGTCAGTCACCCAGTAAAATGCTACTTGAGTAATAGTCTAAATGTTTTTGGGTAAGTATCAAAAGTAAATGCTGCCAAACATACCCTCGTAAAACTGACCATCCTACCGATCCTTGACTTCGGTGATGTCATCTGTAAAATAGCCTCCAACACTACTCAACAAACTGGATGCAGTCTATCACAGTGTCATCTGTTTTGTCACCAAAGCCCCATACACTACCCACCATTGCGACCTGTATGCTCTCGTTGGTTGGCCCTCGCTTCAGACTCGTCGCCAAAGTCTCTGCTAGGTAAAGCCCCGCCTTATCTTCGCTCACTGGTCACCATAGCAGCACCCACTTGTAGCACTCGAGCAGGTATATCTCACTGGTCACCCCCAAAGCCAATTCCTCTTTTGGTCGTCTTTCCTTCCGGTTCTATTCTGCCAATGACAGGAACGAACCTCCAAAAATCTCTGAAGCTGGAGAATGATATCTCCCTCACTAGCTTTAAGCACCAGCTGTCAGAGCAGCTCACAGATCACTGCACATGTACATAGCCCATCTGTAAACAGCCCATCTATCTACCTACCTCATCCCCATACAGTATTTATTTATTTATTTATCTTGCTCCTTTGCACCCCAGTATCTCTACTTGCGCATTCATCTTCTGCACATCTACCATTCCAGTGTATATTGTAATTACTTCACCACCATGGCCTATTTATTGCCTTAACTCCCTTATCTTATCTCATTTACACTCACTGTACATAGACTTTTTGTTTTCTTTTGTTCTACTGTATTATTTTATTTTACCTTTATTTAGCCAGGCAAGTCAGTTAAGAACAAATTCTTATTTTCAATGACGGCTTGGGAACAGTGGGTTAACTGCTTGTTCAGGGGCAGAACGACAGAATTGTACCTTGTCAGCTCGGGGGTTTGAACTCACAGTTCGGGGGTTTGAACTCACCAGTTACTAGTCCAACGCTCTAACCACTAGGCTACCCTGCCGCCCCAGGACTATGTTTTGTTTATTCCATGTGTAACTCTGTGTTGTTGTGTGTGTCGAATTGCTATGCTTTATCTTGGCCAGGTCGCAGTTAAAAATGAGAACTGGCCTACCTGGTGTAACGGTTTTGACTTGAGGTTATTATTTATAGGGGTGCCAGGTAGGTTTTGCCTACCAGAGATAACATTGGTTTCTAATTTTTGGTTTGGGAGGGAATGAGTCCCATCTGGTCCGTCAAGTCTACACCAATACAAAGGACTTATGCAAAAGTCAGGATGGAAATAAACTTTTCATAAACCCTTAAAACATTGGAAAGAACTTCAAAAACAACTATATTATTTTGCGTGGGTTGTATTAGCAACATCAATGATTACACACACATATTATTATATCACAATGAGTTCTGGTTCTTCTAGAAATGTCCTGTACCTCGGGTCTAAAAAGAGTCCAGCCCGGTAAAGGAGTTCAGGGAACTCAAGTGACTTCTGTTACGCAATGTTTGTCCGTTCATTCAGTGTAGCGTAAACCCAGTTGTACCGGCTTTCGTCTGGTGGAAGAGAAGCGGACCAAAATGCAGCGTGGTATTTCTGATACATGTTTAATGACGATGAAAATGACCAATACAAAGACAACAAACGGAACATGAAAACCTATACAGCCTATCTGGTGACAAACAAACACAGAGACAGGAACAATCACCCACGAAATACTCAAAGAATATGGCTGCCTAAATATGGTTCCCAATCAGAGACAATGATAATCACCTGACTCTGATTGAGAACCGCCTCAGGCAGCCATAGACTATGCTATACACCCCAAAGACAAAACACACCACAAAAAACCCATGTCACACCCTGGCCTGACCAAATAAATGCAGACAAACACAATATAATATGACCAGGGCGTGACACCAGTGTTAATCATACAATCCATGTAACAATTATTTTACCACAGAACATTAAAGCGTATCAACTCTTACTAAGTCCTCAACTACAACTACCTACATAAATCATCACCGTATACATGACATCAAAACAAATTAAATACTGTATACAAAAAGGTGGTAGTCAGTCGGTCAGTAAGACAATCCAATCCGCCAATAGATCTCCAGCGGAGAAAGGCCACAAAGAACGGAGAGGTGTAGTCCACGGACGCAAAGAGTGGATCCGATCCTGGGTAAACTCAATTAGGCTACAAAAAACACGTTTAACGGCAACAAAACAACGGAATAGAGAAGCGTCGGGAACTGAGGGTTGAACACATCCTCATTCACGTCTCCATCACAACCCCACTTTTGCGCAGCTGATGCTGGGTATTTAATTGGGAATTAAAGGGAAAGCGCCCTATTGGAAGGAGCTGCACCGAGACGGTTCAGAAAATTTCAGGGCCGTCACACTCCCCCTCCCCTGGAAAAAGCCGACCCTTGCACTGGAAGGCACATCTTGGTCAGGGAAACCGAGAAAGGTCTCATCACTTTCCTCTACAAAAATATTCATTACTTTTTGGAGCTCATGCTCCTCAGCTGAGGGGGTCACAGGCCTTACGGTGTGAGACTTCTGGGTCTGGGAATCCGAGAAAAGTCTCCTCACTTTCCTCTTCAAAGATATCCAGGACCTTGCGGCGCTCAATCACCTCCAATTCCTCAGCCGAGGGGTAACAGGCCTTAAGGCGTGAGACATGGACAACGCGTATATCATCACCCGTGTCCTGTTTCACCACTCGCTAGTTCAAAGGGCCCATCTGCTCCACAATGCTATATGGTCCTCGCCATTTAGGAGCGAGCTTGGCCGAGAAGAATTGTTCAGCTTTCGAGTAAGGATGAGAGCGAAGCCACACCCGATCACGAAGCTGGAACAGCATGTCTCGTCTGTTCTTATCATAATTTCTCTTCTGCTTGAGTCGAGCCTGGATCATGTTCTTTGAGACGAGCTCTCAAGTCATGGAGCTGGACTACCTGGTCATAGCAAGCAGTGTTTGGAGTAAGCTGCTGGGGCTGTAGCACCATATCCAAGGGTCCTCGGAGGGGACGACTTAGGTTCAGCTCTGCAGGTGTGACTCCAGTGGACTCTTGCACAGCAGAATTCAGGGCAAATCGAAACTCGTGAAGGTGCTTGTCCCAGTGTTTGTGCTGGGTTCTACATAGGAGGCAATCATGGTCTTCAAGGTTCGATTTACTCTCTCAGTGAGATTGGTCTGTGGGTGATAGGCCGTGGTCAACTTCTGTCTCAGGTTCCATCTTTGGCAGGTCCCCTCAAAGAGATCAGAGACAAATTGGGAACCTCGATCAGACAGGTTGTAATCAGGCACTCCCCAGCGAGTCAGGATCTCTTTCGTAAGGATGTTAGAGACGGTCCTTGCTGTGGCCTGACGCAGGGAAAAGAGTTCCACCCACTTTGAATAATAATCAACAAAAACAAGCATGTACACATTCTGATTGGAGCTTCTAGGAAATGGACCCATCAAATCCATTCCTAACATTTCCCAAGGTCGGGTAACCACCGTTTGCTGCAACTTGCCAGCAGGCTTTCTACCTTCTGGATTGTACATTTGACAAACCTGACAGTTTCGGATGTGTGACTTCACATCCATGCTCAGATGTGGCCAGTACAGTAACGCTTGCAACCGCTTGTAGGTTTTGAACCTGCCCAAATGACCAGCTAATGGGTCTTCATGAAAATGTTGAAGCAGTTGTAGACGTAGAGTTTCAGGTATGTACAATTGGTAGAGGGTTCTGTGAGGTAGTTGTACAACACGGTAGACTTTGTCTTCCATGATGGTCAGCTTTGTGGTAGGATTGACCATCTTTTCTCAATCTTCCAGAATAGTCTGGTACAACGCCTGTACTTCTGGATCATCCTGTTGGGCTTTCCATATGGCCTCATCAGAGATGGGAAAGTCCGTTTTGGGCGAGTCTCGCCTGCTTGACAGGACAGTAGCACATGTAAGATGAGGGCCACCGTTATCACAAGCAGGAGCTCTGGACAAGGCATCTGGAACAGTGTTGTATTTTCCTTTCCTGTATTCTACTGCAAAGGTGAACTCTTGCAACCCTAGAGCCCATCTTATGAGTCTGGTACTTGGTTTGTTGGTCTTGAACACCCACACAAGGGAGGAATGGTCAGTGACCACAGTAAAGTGTCTTCCCTCCAGGCAGTACCTCCACTTTTCCAAAGCCCAGACAACTGCAAGGCACTCTTGCTCGGTTGTGGATTAGTTCCGTTCTGCTCCATTCGATGTCCGACTGGTGAATGCTAGCACTTCTTCAGTGCCAAGTCCAGTCTGTTGGACTAGGACAGCACCAAGTCCAACATCACTTGCATCAGTTTAAACAACAAAAGGGCAATCAAAGTTGGGATGACCTAAAATGGGAGGTATGACGAGGTGTCGTTTCAGGGTTTCAAAGGAGGTCTGGCACTCTGCCGTCCATTGGAATTTCGCTCATTTTCGCTTCAACACGTTGAGGGGTTCTGCCACCTGGGAGAAGTTTGACACAAACCGATGGTACCATCCAGCCATACCAAGGAACCGTTGAAGGGCCTTGAGTGTGGTTGGTACAGGGAAGTCTTGTACAGCCTTTGTCTTTTCAGGATCCACATGAATGCAGTCAAAAGACACAATATGCCCAAGGAACTTCAGGGAGGTTTGGCAGAAGTTGCTCTTCTTCATATTCAAGGTCAGACCAGCTTCTCTTAGCTTGTCCAACACTGCTTGAAGATCTTGAAAGTGTTGTTCTCTGTTCTGGGAGTAGATAATTATATCATCTAGGTAGACGAAACAGATCTTCCCTTTGAGCTCACCTAACGCAATCTCCATGAGTCTTTGGAAAGTGGCAGGGGCATTCTTTAATCCAAAGGGCATCACCTTAAAGGAAAACAAGCCCTCAGCACAGACAAAAGCAGTCTTGTCCTTGCTTTCCTGGTCCATCTCAACCTGCCAATAACCACTATTGAGGTCAAGGGTAGTGAACACAACAGCGCCAGACAATGACTCCAGGATCTCATGGATGGTGGGTAGAGGATAGGCATCAGTCTGGGAAACATTGTTGGTCTTCCTATAGTCCACACAAAATCTAAGACCACCAGTCTTTTTTGGGATGAGGACAACCGGAGCAGCCCAGGGAGAGGAGGAATGTTATTATATATTGGGTTAACATATCATTAATGAGTCCCTTTTGGATGATTAGCGTCGCTGGGGACAAACGATATGGCTTTTGCTTGATCGGCATTTCCTGTGTAAGGAATATTTTGTGCTTCAGGAGCCCGGTGCGTCCCAGCTTTGAAGTACATACATCAGCATTATTCTGCAGCGGTTCCAACATCCTTAACTCATCTGGCTGTTCCAGCTGAGCTCTTCTCACAGCCTGTAAAAGGAAATCGTCAGAAGGTTTATCAAGGGTTAGTTGTACCGGAGCAACGGCAGAGAAGACTGCCCCATTTGATCTCCAATCATGGAACTTTGTAGCTTCTAATTGGAAGACATGCTTCTTGCTTGGATTGTATGGAAACCAGTAGCAATTGTGTGCGATATCAATCAGGACACCACTGAAGTACATGAAATCAATTCCCAACACGACAGGAAAAGCAAGGTTCCTGGTTTGTAGGATAACAGAAGGAATCATATAGGAGCGGTTACACAGGCGGAACTCTACCTCACTCCATCCAAGTGGTTGTCTAGCCTCACCATCAGCCAGATAGAGTGGACCTTCTGTCCACGCCTTCAAGTTGTATTGTGGACCTTTAACCTTCTTCCACAGTTTCTCATTGAGCAGTGTGTAGGATGACCCGGTATCCAAGATGGCTCTTCCTGTCCATGGGCCTATGGACAGGGGTAACACCAGTTGGTGCAGTATTAACTGAAAGGAAGGGGATGTCGATGGGGGGGGGGGGGGCGTAGGCAGTGACTCTTGGGATATCAGCTCTGGTTAAAGCACCCAGAGTAGGATGGTCATTCCTGTGAAAAGAGTTAGGTGTGTTGGCCTGTTGTGATTTGTGGTTTCAGGAGGGTTTACTTGATACGGTCTTGTACATGTAGCTGAAGAATGTTCCTTTTGGCTACATCTCCAACAGAACGAGACGGGTCTTGGCTGGAGACTCTGGCTGTTGTTGATGGTCTGTCTTGGGTGTCAGTTTCTTTCTCTGGTCATATTGCTGTTGGCATTCTCTGTCCTTCTCAAACTGCTGTCCCAAGCGAACCAGTCCATCGACAGTGGTGACTCGTTCTCGGAGTTGACTGGCTAGTAGTGGGTTGATGTTCTTCAAGATCAATTTAATGGCCTCTTCCTCCTCAATGCCAGGTTTCCACCTTCTGCACAGGGAGTGGTAACCATATGCAAAGTCACGGATACTCTCTTGCTCTCTTTGTACTCGATTTCTGACTCTGTCTGCCAATTCATCTGTGTAGTCCTCAGACAGAAATGCAGAGGAAAACTTGGCCTCAAAGTCAGCCCAGGAGGTAGTGGTGAGACGTGCCACATCCCTCCAGTCTCGAGCTGTCCCATGCAACACATTCCTCAATGTGGCAAGGAGCTCTTCGTCAGCCAGGGGATTGAGGGCAAGAAAGTCACGACATCTTTCTAGATACATTAGCGGATCAGGACTGTCATTTTTTTTCCCAAAGGTGGGAAATTGCAATTTAATGGGCATCGCCCCCACATGACGTCTACTCAAATCACCATGAACAAACGAGCTAGGAGGGATTGAGGAAGTAGGGGGGGGGGGGGCGTTAACGGACAATGAAAATGAACACCAGGATGCATGGTGGATTGCATCCTGCAAGGGGTGTCTGCAGCATGGCCTGGTCTTGGCTGTTCAGAGGTGCCAACTTGGCCCTCAGTGGTCTGAACAGAAGTGGATACCAGAGAAACTCTGTGTAAGGTGTTGGGCCTAATGGAGGCCATGTCCACAGACACGTCATCCAACATTTTAACACAATTAGAGAGCTCTGTCTGCAAGTGGTCTTCAGTGTTAACCATGGGAGAAAAAACAGAATTAACGTCCTTGAGGACCTCAGTGTGATGATGTTGCAGGCGCCATTGGAGAGTGGCAGTGAGTTGGTTTCATTGGTAGTCAAACTGCCTGTCCATGGCACCAGTAAATTCCCGTCTTCCACTCTCACTGAGCTCTGTCAGCGTGTGGGTTAGAGTGCTCATTGAGTTTCTGAATTCCATGGCAATCTGTTGTTGCTCTTCCCTCAGACATTTGAATTTATGGTGGATAAGAGTTTGGAGTTTGGAGATGTTGTTGAGTCACCTTAAAGTTGTAAGACTACAACCTCTGGAGATAAACCAGACAATGGAGGAAGGTTGGGTGTCAGAGGGAGGGCTAGCCCAGTACTTCCACACAGATCCATGTCAATAAGTGAGTAACTGGTTAGACCTCCTGTGGCCTGTGGTTCAGACCGAGCATTCAGATTCACAGGGCTCTGGCCCAAATCAACTCCATTATCTCCATTCCCATTATGATTTGTATTGTCAGCTTGATGGTCAGAATGGCCCTGTATATTCCCATTGACAGGTATGACATGGATGAGTACATTGTCTTGGGGTGAATCCATTGTTTTAATTCCACACAAAAGATTTGCTTTGGTTAGTTCTCAATGTTGAGCGGTCCCATCTGGGGTGCCATTTTTGATGTAACGGTTTTGACTTGAGGTTATTATTTATAGGGGTGCAAGGTAGGTTTTGTCTACCAGAGAAAACATTGGTTTCTCCTTTTGGTTTGGGAGGGAATGAGTCCCATCTGGTCCGTCAAGTCTACACCAATACAAAGGACTTATGCAAAAGTCAGGATGGAAATAAACTTTTCATAAACCCTTAAAACATTGGAAAGAACTTCAAAAACAACTATATTCTTTTGCGTGGGTTGTATTAGCAACATCAATGATTACACACACATTATTATATCGCAATGAGTTCTGGTTCTTCTAGAAATGTCCTGTACCTCGGGTCTAAAAAGAGTCCAGCCCGGTAAAGGAGTTCAGGGAACTCCCGTGACCTTAGTCACGCAATGTTTGTCCGTTCATTCAGTGTAGCGTAAACCCAGTATTAATCATACAATCCATAACAATTATTTTACCACAGAACTTTAAAGCGTATCAACTCTTACTAAGTCCTCAACTACAACTAACTACATAAATCATCACTGTATACATGACATCAAAACAAATGAAATACCGTATACAAAAAGGTGGTAGTCAGTCGGTCAGTCAGACAATCCAATCCGCCAATAGATCTCCAGCAGAGAAAGGCCACAAAGAACAGAGAGATGTAGTCCGTGCGCAAAGAGTGGATCCGATCCTGGGTAAACTCAATTAGGCTGCAAAAAACACGTTTAACGGCAACAAAACAACGGAATAGAGAAGCGTCGGGAACTGAGGGTGGAACACATCCTCATTCACGTCTCCATCACAACCCCACTTTTGCGCAGCTGATGCTGGCTATTTAATTGGGAATTAAAGGGAAAGCGCCTTATTGGAAGGAGCTGCACTGAGACGGTTCAGAAAAATTCAGGGCCATCACACTGGTTAAATAAAGGTGAAATAAAAATAAAATAAATGGAACTGCTAAAATATACTTGAGTATGAAAAGTAAAAGTAAAAAACCTTTAGCATTCCTTATAATAAGCAAACCAGACAGCAGAATTTTCCATGGGGCACACTCTAACACATATTTTTACAAATGAAGCATTTGTGTTTAATGAGTCCGCAAGTACATATGCAGTAGGGATGACCAGCAGTGTTTTCTTGATAAGTGTGTGAATTGAACCATTTTCCTGTCAGAATGTAACGAGTACTTTTGGGTGTCAGGGAAAATGTATGGAGTAAAATGTACATTATTTTCTTTAGGAATGTTGTAAACTAAAAGTTGCCAAAAAACATAAATAAACTCAGCAAAAAAATAAACGTCCTTCACTGTCAACTGCGTTTATTTTCAGCAAAATTAAATGTGTAAATATTTGTATGAACATAAGATTCAACAACTGAGACATAAACTGAACAAGTTCCACAGCCATTTGACTTAACAGAAATGGAATAATGTGTCCCTGAACAAAGTGGGGGGTCAAAATCAATAGTAACAGTCAGTATCTGGTGTGGCCACCAGCTGCATTAAGTACTGCAGTGCATCTCCTCCTCATGGACTGTACCAGATTTGCCAGTTCTTGCTGTGAGATGTTACCCCACTCTTCCACCAAGGCACCTGCAAGTTCCTGGACATTTCTGGGGAATGGCCCTAGCCCTCACCCTCCAATCCAACAGGTTCCAGACTTGCTAAATGGGACTGAGATCCGGGCTCTTCGGTGGCCATGGCAGAACACAGACATTCCTGTCTTGCAGGAAATCACACACAGAACGAGCAGTATGGCTGATGGCATTGTCATGCTTGTGGGTCATGTCAGGAAGGGTACCACATGAGGGCGGAGGATGTCTTCCCTGTAATGCACAGCCTTGAGATTGCCTGCAATGACAACAACCTCAGTCCGATGATGCTGTGACACACTGCCCCAGACCATGACGGACCCTCCACCTCCAAATCGATTCCGCTCCAGAGTACAGGCCTCGGTGTAACGCTCATTCCTTCGACGATAAATGCAAATCCGACCATCACCCCAGGCTGTCTGGCCCAGCGACGGTGGGTTTGTGGCCATAGATGACGTTTTTGCCGGTGATGTCTGGGGAGGACATGCCTTACAACAGGCCTACAAGCCCTCAGTCAAGCCTCTCTCAGCCTATTTCGGACAGTCTGAGCACTGATGGAGGGATTGTGCGTTCCTGGTGTAACTCGGGAAGTTGTTGTTGCCATCCTTTACTGTCCCGCAGGTGTGATGTTCAGATGTACCGATCCTGTGCAGGTGTTGTTACACGTGGTCTGCCACTGCGAGGACGATCAGCTGATCAGCTGTCCGTCCTGTCTCCCTGTAGCGCTGTCTTAGGCATTTCACAGTACGGACATTGCAATTTATTGCCCTGGCCACATCTGCAGTCCTCATGCCTCCTTGCAGCATGCCTAAGGCATGTTCACACAGATGAGCAGGGACCCTGGGTATCTTTCTTTTTGTGTTTTTCAGAATCAATAGAAAGACCTCTTTAGTGTTCATAAACTGTGACCTTAATTGCCTACCGTCTATAAACTGTTAGTGTCTTTACGAGAGTTCCACAGCTGCATGTTCATTAATTGTTTATTGTTCATTGAACAGGCATGGGAAACAGTGTTTAAACCCTTCACAATGAAGATCTGTGAAGTTATTTGGATTTTACGAATTATCTTTGAAAGACAGGGTCCTGAAAAGGGGATATTTATTTTTTTGCTGAGTTTAGTAAAGTACAGTACAGATACACCAAAAAACTCCTTAAGTAGTATTTTAAAGTATTTTTACACTACTGTGTCGAGACAATAATTCTACTGCCAATGATTGCATTGGGCTAAAACTAGAGAATCACACTAATAGCCATTCCACAAACAGCTTCCTCATATTGAGTTGCACCCCACCAGTACAGCCTCAATTCGTCAGGGCATGGACTCTACAATGTGTCAAGTGTTCCACAGGGATGCTGGGCAATGCTTCCCTATAGTTGTGTCAAGTTGGCTGGATGTCCTTTGGGTGGTGGACCATTCCTGATACACACAGGAAACTGTTGAGCATGAAAAACCCAGCAGAGTTGCAGTTCTTGACACAAACCGGTGCGCCTGGCATCACTACTATACCCCGTTCAAAGGCACTTCAATCTTTTGTCTTGCCCATTCACCTTCTGAATGGCACACAACCCATGTCTCAATTGTCTTAAGGCTTAAAAATATCATTCAGATTTTTTTTGTCACGGGCCTATACAAAATACCCCAGAATGTCAAAGTTCAATTTTGTGTTTAGAAATTTGTACAAATTAATCAAAAATGAAAAGCTAAATACTGTAGGTATTCAACCCCTTGGTTATGGCAAGCCTAAATAAGTTCAGGAGTAAAAATTTGCTGAAGTTGCATGGACTCGCACTGTGTATTTTCTAATGCCCACCTCATATCTCTATGCTATACATACAATTATCTGTAAGGTACCTCAGTCGAGCAGTGAATTTGAAACACAGATTCAACAACAAAAATCGGGAGGTTTTCTAATGCCTCGCAAAGAAGGTTTGTCAGAAGAGTGAAAATAAAAAAGCAGACATTGAATATCCTTTGAAGCATGGTGAAGTTGTTAAGTACACTTTGGATGGTGTATCAATACACCCAGTCACTACAAAGATGCAGGTGTCCTTCCTAACTCAGTTGCTGCAGAGAAAGGCACTGAAGTAAAACAGCAAAAAATGTGTCAAAGAAATGCACTTTATGTCCTGAATTCAAAGCATTATGTAAAGGGAAAATGTAACACAACACATCACTGAGTACCACTCTTCATATATAAAAAGAAAATGAATAGAGCTAGGCTCAGGCAAAATCATAGAGGAAAATCTGGTTGTCTACTTTCCAGCAGACACTAGGAGACAAATTCACCTTTCTGCAGGACAATAACCTAAAACACAAGGCCAAATATACACTTCAGTTGCTTACCAAGAAGGCAGTGAATGTTCCTGAGTGGCAGAGCTACAGTTTTGACTTAAATCTACTTGAAAATATATTGAAAGACCTGTAAGGGGTTGTATAGAAATTATCAACAACTAATTTGACAGAGCTTAAAGGTATTTTAAAAATAATAATGGGAAAATGTTGTGCAATTGTTGTGCAGTTGTGTGGAAAGCTCTTAGAGACTTACCCAGAAAGACTCACATCTGTAATCGCTGCCAAAGGTGCTTCTTAGATTAGATAGATAGATATCTGTATTTCTATCTATCTACACTACCAAAAGTATGTGGACACCTGCTCGTCAAACATCTCATTCCAAAACCATGGGCATTAATATGGAAGTTGGCTTATCAACAGCCTCCACTCATCTGGGAAGGCTTTCCACTAGATGTTGGAAGATTTTTGCAAGGACTTGCTTCCATTCAGCCATGAGCATTGAGGTCAGGCACTGATGTTGGGCGATTAGGCCGGCGATGTGGTTGCGGTCAGGGCTCTGTGCAGTCCAGTCAAGTTCTTCTACACGATTTCAATAAACCATTGCTGTATGGACTTCACTTTTTGCAAGTGGGCATTGTCATTCTGAAAAAGGAGAGGGCCTTCCCAAAACTGTTGCTACAAAGTTGGAACTACAGAATCATCTAGAATGTCAATTTATGCTGTAGCGTTAAGATTTTCCTAGCCCGAACCATGAAAAACAGTCCCAGACCATTATTCCTCCTCCACAGAACTTTACAGTTGGACCTATGCATTGTGTCAGGTAGCTTTCTCCTGTCATCCACCAAACCCAGATTCGTCCCTCGGACTGCCAGATGGTGAAGCGTGATTCATCACTGCAGAGAACGTGTTTCCACTGCTCCAGAGTCATTGCACATGGTGATCTTAGGCTTGTGTGCGGCTGTTCGGCCATGGAAACCCATTGTTTCCCAACAACATTGTTTCCCAACAAATAGTGCTTGTGCTGACGTTGCTTCCACAGGCAGTTTGGAACTTGGTAGTGAGCGTTGCAACCGTGGACAGACAATTTATATGCGCTAAGTGCTTCAGCACTTGGTCTGTGTGCTCGATTTTATACATTTGTCAGCAACGGGTGTGGCTGAAATCAATCTCTCATCTGAGAAGGAGACGGTGATCTCAACTTGACTTGCTGTTTAAATAAAATTCAGAACACCACTCGCCCCAAACAAGGTATCATCTTATACAATATTCTTATTTTTTATTTTTTATTTAATCTTTATTTAACTAGGCAAGTTAGTTAAGAGCAAATTCTTATATACAATTATGGCCTAAGAGCAGTGGGTTAACTGCCTTGTTCAGGGGCAGAACGAGATGACTTTTACCTTGTCAGCTCGGGGACTCGATCTAGCAACCTTTAAATAACTGGCCCAATGCTCTAACCGCTAGGCTAACCACCGGCCCACGAGCCGAACATGAACCACATAAAAGGATATAAGAGACAATTGAGTCATTGTGTGTGGGATGAGGGGTTGTGCTGCCTATTCTATCACTTAGCGTCCATGTCTCTCTGTTTCAGAAGCTAAGTCGTGACCCCTCTGATGAGGACTGCTTCTTCGACCTCCTCAGCAAGTTTCAGAGCAGCCGCATGGACGACCAGCGCTGCCACCTTGACGACTCGAGTGTAGAGAACGGAGAAAACGGCGAGAATGGAGGGGCTGTCTCTCTTAATGAAATGCTAGGTAGGTTAGCGAATTAGTGCTGCTGTTACGACAGTCTAAAGCTAGAGGATCCCTGATACTACTTCCATTAAGGATCTGTTGTGAATCGGTTTCGGTTTGAAAGGTGTACAAATCCAAATTCTAGGAGAAATCTATGTGAATGAGGATCCCTGAATTCCATTACTTCCATAAACTACCTTTCACGTCAATGCATGACTCAATGCATAACTCAAAGCACACATTGCCGGACATCTCTAGTCAGAAATTTGTGGCATAGATTTTTTTGGGGGGGTCAATTACAGTAAAGGAATATAATCCAACTCCCTTTTCTCTCAGATCCAGCGCTCATCACCTCGCCCCAGACAGAGGAGCTGTTTGACCTGATCGTCAGCTCCCAGAGCCGTCGCCTGGATGACCAGCGGGTCAGCGTCAGCAACCTGCCCGGCCTCAGGATCACCCATAACAACCTGGGCCACCTGTGTGTTGACACAGACCCCCAGGAGCCCAGCGATGACTTCTTCAACATGCTTATCAAGTGCCAAGTAAGGCCATGTCTCACTGCCTCAGCATCTCTATGGGTTGAATCTTAACCTTAGTCTCCCATTGACATCCATCGATGCGTAATTTAGGTAAAATACACAAATATTTGTGCTTATCTCAGGTTATGCAGGATTCATGAATTGCAGCACTCATGAATTGCAATTTTAGATGTATGTCTCTCCTTCTCTCTCACTGTCTCTCTCACTCTCATGGTCTAAACCAAGTCCTCCAGGATTGATGACCAGCGGTGCTCCCCACCAGAAGGGGGCCCCCGGGCTCCCACGGTGCCTGACGAGGACTTCTTCAGTCTGATCCAGAGAGCACAGGCCAAGCGCATGGACGAGCAGCGGGTCCACCTCCCCTCAGAAGAACATGACGGGCCCGACTCTGACCCATCCGGAGACTCCAGCTAGGGGCCCAAGCAATCAGCCCTGGGGGCAGGGTTTGAGACTGCGACCATTTGACTTGGCAATGCAAAACCAATTTTTAATTGGTCGCTAGGGTGTCATTGAAAATGTTTTGCTTGTCATCTTAGTTTTTGGTTCACAATTTGCTTTTTTTCTATTATCAAGATTTATTCTAATAGCAGTGGGCAGCAACAATGGGTATGCAAACCAGGTATTCAAAAGTTTAGTCCGGAGTCTTGGTTGAATCTTTGCGATGTGCAATTCGGTCATCATCCACTGTTTGAATGAACGTGTCTAAAGGTTTTCCTAAAACACCTTTCCAATTAAATGTTGACTGGAAAGTAGGACTATCTGACAGAATGTGGGGTGGCAGGTAGCCTAGTGGTTAGAGCATTGGACTAGTAACTGAAAGGTTGCAAGATCAAATCCCCAAGCTGACAAGGTTAAAAGCTGGTGTTCTGCCCCTGAACAAGGCAGTTAACCCACTGTTTCTAGGCCATCATTGAAAATAAGAATTTGTTCTTAACTGACTTGCCTAGTAATAAAAATGATATCATAATGATTTGTATCAATCGCAGAGTATTTTTCTGCTAACTCTTGTCAGTGTAGCCCACACTGTACATTGCACAGTACAAGAACACTGCTAGGCAATTAAATTAAATGCAACTTAATTCTCTAATTATACTTTTTTATTGTTCCCAGACCTTAAATGTGGTCTCCTGATGTGGTTTAAGCATTGTTGTGGACTTAAAACATCCAAGATGTTGTAGTTTTCCTATTAAAAACAGTGTGATTTTGACAGTGAGAACCTGGAAAAAACAAGGAAAACTATTAAATTAAACCGGGAAAAATGAATTTACCAAAACTGATTTTATAGGGCTCTACACCTGTAGACTGACTGTTCAAAATCACTAACACTACCCAGGTTTCCTTCCAACCTTTTTACGTGAGTAAAGTACATGTCAGATGAGACGTTTCATGACAGGCCAGATGTAAACAGCTAATATATCGGTAACCTTTCCAAATATTGACAAAACAAAATACGCAATACAAGGTGTGATCTTTTTGTGTCTGTAAAATGATGTGAGAAATGGCGGTGGAAACGCCTTTATGCACAAATATTGATTATCATATCAAAGTAAACTTGGAGTCACGTGGTGATATGTTGTGGGTTGCTCCCACTGCGACTTGGGAAACCATGCAGTTTATTACAGATGAAATAGCTTATGGGCTGGTGAAAGTGCACAGTAATGAGCTTGATGCTCCTATACAATCCATATTGAGAGTATTATTCTGGTGACATGATGCTTGGCTGCCATTTGACTAATAATCTGCCATTTGTCTATAATAATCTCATCATGTAGGCTATACCCGCACTGTTTCTGCAAGCTGTTGGCTAGAGGGCACGAGCCAAGACCAGAGTGGGCACATTCGCTATATAACTCAAAAACAAAATGTCACAGAACCATCAGTAGACTTGAAGACGTGATGGAAACCCATTTTTTTTATTTGGTAACCTCAAAAATAATGTGTATGGGCCGCACACAGCCTTTTATCCACATCAAGTCAATTTGATGGAAACTCATCTCTGGTGGGAAAAGTTTTGAGTATTCGCATGTTGGATGGAAACCTAGCTATTAACACAATGTTTGAGATTTTGCAAAGGTTTTATTTTCCCCTCCAAACAATCAATGTTAATATGATGTTGTCAAGTTAAAATTGAATTATTTCTGTATGGAGGGTAGAACATTATAAGCTACTTGCTCAGCGTGCATCATCCGCTTTGCCAGGACATTATTCTTTTCATTGGAGCCAGTAGCTCCCAGTTGGCACTGGCCCGGTGTGTCACTGGCAAATTTACCTGAATGTCAAGCCCTGCCCAAGGCATGCTAATTTACCAGATGGCTTTTCATTACTTGCCTGGTTCTGTATGGAATGCAGCTACATTATAAGTCACAGGTGAGGTCATTATCATGGGGTGTGACCAAATCATGTACTGGTGCCATCAACTGGTCTGCAACCCTGCCTGGGCCACCACTCGAGGAGATCCTTGAAGGGATAGGTGTGCAATAGGTGGCACCCTTTCAGCTGTTGTGAATCTGTTTAGATTTGAAAGGTGTACAAATCCAAATTCTAGGGGAAATCTATGTGAATTAAGTGTTTCGCTAGGGTTTGAGACGACAACAAGATATTTACTGTACCCCATCTACTGCCTTAAATCCGTTTTTTTTGTTTCAAACTCCGATTGTATTACTAAGTATCAGGGGTCTGTGATTTCAAAGCGTATAATGGAGAAGTGTTTGGTTTGAAGGATGACGATGATTGCTGCTGGTATTTTTGGTGACAAACAGTATTAGCTATAGTTTTCAGTGTCAATTGCATTCGGTATTAGACAACAGCTCGAGACTACAGGAATAATTATAAAACAGCACGGTTAGTCAAGGTCTAGTCATTATAGAGTTCATGTCTTCTGGAGTACAAACAGGTTTAAAACAAAAAATTATACATTTCTCAAAATAAATGGTATGTTTAATAGTATACAACATGTCAAGAATATATTGTTTTAGAGAGTTGAATCAAGCTCAAATCAAAGTGCATCTCTTCAGTTAGGCCATGGAAGTGCCAATAGTGCAGTATATAGGCAGTATACTGATTGCAATCAACAAATGTCTAATGGTAACCCCCACAATGCCATCAACTTGATCAACCTATCTCTGACCAATGACCTTAGAGCTGACAGTCCAATGGATCGGGGACTTTTTTTTAGGACGGCACAGGAGTAGATGTATAGCCTATGCATACACAATCCTGTGTTGCAGGGATCTCCTTCTACATTGCCACAGCTGTTAGTTTTCAGTTTCCAATTGTCTCGGAGGGGTTAGTTTTATATTCTGCTTGTATACTATCCCTTTGTGGTGAAACATGTGTACTACAGCTGTCCTGTGTGTCCTATTGGAAATGAGACTTTTGTCATTCCTGAGGATGAGGATGTAATCATGTGAGCAAGTATAATGCTTTTAAGCACTTTTTATTATTTCAGTGACAAGCTATACATAACTGTACAGTATATACTTTGCATATTTGTTGCAGATCATTTTGTAAAGGATAGAGTATATTTGCAAAACAATGTTAGTGCCTTTTGTATTTCTGTTTTCTTGTGGTTATCAGAGTTATCCTGTAGCAGACCCAGTGGACCAGAGACAGGTGTATACTGAAGAAATGAAACAAAAACAGCTTGTAGTAAGATCTAAACATACAGTAACGTGTTGCCTAACTGATGATCCATAATGGACATTTTTGTTGCTCTTCCTCTTTGGGACTCCATTTGTAAATGTTAGTTTTACCGTGTAGCTCTACTTTGTACCTCAAGAGTCATGACCCTATCCCAGAGTGGGCCATAAACCTAACTCTGGATGGGTCGTGATCTATATGATTCATCTCGATCTCTGTAATAAGAGGCTGACAAGGTCCCCACTGTTCCAAACAGAGCTCATTTCCTCTATTTTTCCATAACTTATAAGGGTAAACTTGGTCCAGATCTATCCGGTACGCTTCTATTTGTCACTACCATATGTACATATATTTCTTTTGTATTTATGTTCCATTTGAGGACATAAATATGTCCCGTTCTGCTTTTAATAAAATATTGATTCCAATGTTTTATGTGCTTCTGTTGTCATGTCCCATCAAGTGTTCTACACATTACCATAAGAAAGTCTGCTTTCAAACAACCGGCTTTGCTTCAACTTCAACACATTGCACGTAGGTATTGTTGTGGCTACCTTTTTGTGATTACACCTCATACTATATTGCAGAACCATTCTTAAGTCCACAAGCAATTGGTGCAGTGTATGATTCAATTCCCCCCCCCACCGAAAGACCTGGATAGTCTTTAGATATCCGATATGTAATGTTTTACATCATCATTATCAAATGAGTCTCCTCGCCCAGACAAGAACGACTCCTTATGTCAGCAACTAAAATCAAGGTCATAAAAAAGGATGGGGAGTGTCATTGACTTGCCCTTAGTTGGGCGAGGCACAGTGAACCGACCAAACATGTTGGTTTGCTTTTCTCTGTTTTCCAAAGGAGATTACAACAGTGACTAGAATGCAAAGAAAGGCAGTGCTCTTTATACAGCTTGAGTTGTGGTTCACCTTAGCACAATGGCTCTTTTCCTGTTTATTGCAAAGAAACAGATGCAACATTGTTATTTTATTGTTTGAGAGTCATTTGATAATTCTTGGCATTTCCTGCACATAAACAACATCCCCTCTATGATGTTACAGCTGAGGTTCACGATGGGATTTTTTATTTATTTATTTTTTAGCAAAGGCAAAGTAATTCCCATGCATCTCAAGTATTCTGCTGGAACAGACCACAATCCTCCTACATAGCCTCCCCCCTCCCCAGCAGTTGGTTCATTCCATATTAAAAGGAACAGCATATCAATCTGCAGTTAGCTAATAATCCCCCTCTGACTTCCTCATTAGCTTGGTCTCTCCCTAGCTTCCTAGCTCACTCTCTCTCTTCCCCTCGATTTAACAACCTCTCCTCAAGGATGTAAACTGTAAATGCAAAAGCAAAGCTTTCGTGGATCGAACACACAACACATGATGACAATAATACATTCTCACAGTAGTCGAAGGCACACTGCCCCCAAACTCCCCTCTCCTCCTCTCTCTCCCTCTTTTCCCAGAATGCACTGGTGTCTGAGCAGGCTGAGCTGTGCTATAAAAAGTGGAGGAGGGGGAGAGAGTGCTGCCGTGCAGCAGGGACACTGCTCAGACACACACAGGATCCAGAGACACACACTTGTGGACAGAGCCGCAACGTTACAGAGGTCAGTACAGAGGACAGACAGCCACACAATGGCAGCGGTGCAGAGGAATAAAAGCGCAGGAAGCGGGGCTTGGGGGATAATTGTGCCGCAGGAACACAGAGAGGGGCTTGTGAGGGAATAGTGGGCAGGGCTGCTTGACTGGCGGGAGAGAGGGTGGCACTGTGAAGTGCCGCCTGACCCTAGCTGCCACTGCTTCTTTGATGCAATGCATTTAAAGGCTATGGAAGGCTGAGGAAAAGGGTAGCTCAGACACTTGCGTACTGTATGTAGCATTGTCCTCATTCTGCTATGGTGTAAGAATGTCATAGCCAAATGAAGTGTGTGTCACTTGTGTGAGTGGACTAGACCATGCCTGGACTGCATGCACACTATTTTTTTTCATCCTTCATTGTCCATGGCAGAAACAACGTGTTGCTATGCCTGTCCGGTTGCTCATTCCCACCAACCCACTAATTTGCAATATGCCTGTGTTTACAGCATGCTGCATTGATGCGGGGTGATGTATGTCTTTTATGCTATTGGTTCTTATTAGTTAATGTTGAAGATCCAAACACGAAAAGCCCCACCGCCTGGAAGTCACACACCACACAGCTGCAGTACACATCCTTCTCTCCCTTTCTCCCCAACCATATCTCTGCAAAGACCATAGAATATCTTAACTCAGACTGGGCTGATGATGTCAAAAAGTTATCCTGCTTTACCTTAAAGGCATATCACCACTATTAAAGGAGCAGGACCCCAAGAGGACCACATACAATACAGTTCATCAACTGCTTTGCATAAGAGAGCTGTGGACACTGCAGTTGTAATGACAGATTGTGCTTATAGTTAAATACTCTATGCTACACTTACATTGGCTTTACCAGCTAAGCTAGTGCAATCGAGCCTTCCATGTGCTTTCTGCGAATGGTTGACATGGTATCTGGGAACAGCTGCAGAGAGGACAGACAGGGTCTTTTAATAGCTGAACTGCATGACTGGGGACACCAATAACACACGCCTGGGAAAGAGAGAGGTGCATTGGATATGCACAGACTTGAGATAGGGGCGAGTTGGTTACCAGATGCTTCTTGGTACAGGTTTTACGCACGTGGCTTACATGAGGAAACTGAATGGGTTGATTCTGGAGCATTCAGATGATGCTGCCCTTGGTACTGAAATGTTAATGTCTGTGGAATCATGTTGTATTCATTGAAAAAAGTCCATTGCAGGAAAGTAGTGCAATATTTTGAATGTATGCTTCTTTCGTGCGTTCTTGATGTCCTTTATCCTGGAGAAAGGAACGTGTTTGGGGATGTGGGCGAACAGACATTGAAGTCAGCATGCCAATTGCACGCTCCCTCAAAATGTAAGACGTCTGTGGCATTGTGTTGTGACAAAACTGCACATTTTTGAGTGGCCTTTTGTCTTCAGAACAAGGTGCACCTGTGTAATGATCATGCTGTTTAATCAGCTTCTTTATATGCCACACCTATCAGGTAGATGGATTATCTTGTCTTATTTATACTTGTCCCAAATGCAATGCCTTTAGTTTTAGAAATATTTAGGACTAATTTATTCCTAATTATTCCTAATTTAGGACTGATTGATTCCTAATTTATTCCTTGCCTCCCACTCTGAAACTAATTGCAGCTCTTTTATCTGTTGCAGTCATTTCAGTCACTGTAGTAGCTGACAAGTATAGTGTTGAGTCATCCGCATACATAGACACACTGGCTTTACTCAAAGCCAGTGGCATGTCATTAGTAAAGATTGAAAAAGGAATGGGCCTAGACAGTTGCCCTGGGGAATTCATGATTCTACCTGGATTATGTTGGAGAGGCTTCCATTAAAGAACACCCTCTGTGTTCTGTCAGACAGGTAACTCTTTATCCACAATATAGCAGGGGATGTAAAGCCATAACACATTTTTCCAGCTGCAGATTATGACCGATAATGCCAAAAGCCGTACTGAAGTCTAACAAAACAGTCCCCACAATCTTTTTTTAATCATCAATCTATCTCAACCAATCATTAGTCATTTGTGTACGTGCTGTGCTTGTTGAATGTCCTTCCCTATTTCATGAATGATGGAGCCGAGTTAGCTTTTTTTCCCAAAATTGTATTTAAGGTGCTCTAAGGCTTTTTACTATCATTCTTTGTCATTTATCTTTGTTTCATAGTATAGTTTCTTCTTCTTTTTATTCAGTTTAGTCACATAATTTCTCAACTTGCAATACGTTTGCCAATCGGTTGTGCAGCCAGAATTATTTGCCATTATTTTTGCATCATCCCTCTCAACCATACAATTATTCAATTCCTCATCAACCCACAGGGATTTAACCATTTTTACAGTCATTTTCTTAATGGGTGCTGCTTATTAGTAACTGGAATGAGCAATTTCATAAATGTGTCAAGTGCAGTGTCTGTTTGCTACTCATTACACACCACAGACCAACAAATATCTTTAACATCAAAACCATAGGAATCACTACAAAACGTATTGTATACCCTCTTATACACTATATTAGGCCCAGTCTTTGGAACTTTGGTTTTCCTAGATATGGCTACTATATTGTGAACACTACATCTGGGGGATCTGGGAGTACAGTGAGTACAGTGTAGTTTAATTCCGTAGAGTACATTAGAGTAAAGTAGGATGCAATACAGTACACTATACTTTACTGTATTGTAATATAGTGTACTCTGCTGTAATGTACTGTGAGGCACTGCCCAAACGTGCAAAACATAGATGTCTATGATTGCTTCAGATTTGGTCCGGTCTTTTATTGTACCAAATCTGAACCATGTCTATGTTTGGGCCAAATACAGTCAGGACTGGACCAGAAATCAACGTCCTTGGACGTTGAAATCAAAGCTGGCCTGGACTGCACCGAAGAAAGACCAAAAAAGACATCCGGTTTGGACAGGACCAAAAAGACATACAAAGATGTGGCCATTGGGAAATGGTTAGTGTAAAAAACATAACAGTCAACGTAATGGTCAATGTAACACATAGTGCTGTGTACCACAATATAGCACACGTTACACCTCATGTCAAGTTAACCATACTTCATGATATAATAATAATTTGGCGGGTGCTTGTGTTTGTCTCATTTCACACGCGAATTATATGCATGTGTGAATTGGAAATGTGTTTTTTGCATATCCAAACTCCACTTGAGACATCCTCGGAGAGTGGGGTCATGGCCAGGGTCTGCCATGATTAACGGTCGGTAACCCCAGCTGCTTGGGCAGTGCCCGATCCTCTCCTGATTGGAGGAGGTGTGTGTTTGGCATGCCAAGGAGGATGCACAGCCTAGTGAAGGCACCATAATAGGCCAGGGTGGGTGTCCCAAAGGGGCATAGAGCTGACTCAGATGCCTGGGTGACATTTACAAAGGACACGGAGTCAAGAGCTCTACATAAAACCTGCCACCCTGGACCTGGACTACTGAGTCTTCAGAAAAACCAAGGTAGAGTAGGGTAGCAGGATGGTGAAGAGGTTCAGTGAAACTTTACCACTTGTTTCTTTCTCCTCTGTGAGTGGGGTGAAATAATCCTATCAAACTCTGGCTGCCATATTGAAATGCTTTTCCAAGGGTGAAATGTACAGTATACTTGAGCCTGTCTGTGGAACAGGTCTGAGCTGTGGTTTTTTTAAATGGTGGATTATAAACAAATCACAAAGAAAATGAAAGAACATCTTCGCTTAGCAACTTAAGATGCTACTAGTTACCTGCCTACCTGTGTCTTTGGCAGTGTCACTGCAACATGAATCATAGGATATTTAAAACCAGAAATGCCCTTAGTGTGTTGTTGGTAACCTGTGAGTTTATGCACTGAAAATGATTACCATGACACGAGCAAACATTCAACCATTATTCTACTTAGTCTCTAATGAACCTAATATTCTGAGAGATTTCCTCTTAGATAAGCCAGCTGCAGTCAAAATTGTCTATATTGTAAAAATTCACCTTAATTTAAGGTTAGGGTTAGGCATTAGAGTTAGCAGTGTGATTAGGGTTAAGGTCAGGTTTAAAATAATATTGTATGACTTTGTGGCTGTGCCAGCTAGTGACCACTCTGCAGAGTTTCCTTCAGAACAGCTACTCTTCCTGGGGTCCAAAAAGACTATGGTAACTAATCTACATTAGTAGAGTCACTTAGCAGACGGTCTCTTATCCAGAGCGACATACAGGAGCAATTAGGGTTAAGTGCTTTGCTCAAGGGCACAGACAGATGTTTTACCTAGTTGGCTCTGCGATTCAAACTAGTGACCTTTCAGTTAATGGCCCAACACTCTTAACCGAACGAAAGCAGACTTCTTACTTTCTCGCTGGCTTATTGTAGGGTCAGCTCCTCCTATCCCAAGACACATTGAGTTTTACACTTATCCCTCAACAACTGATTGAAAAGCACCCTCCCTACCGCCGCCTTTGTTTCAGCCAGTCAATCAGTGATTCATGGTCAGCTCATGTCAGACCTTTTCATTTATTCCACAACAATTAATACAGGATCAGCTTTCTCTCCAACTTTTTATCCAGTTGTTTCAGGCATCATTCAAAAATAATCACACGGCTAGGCTTCACCCTCATCACATGACCCAGACGGGCAGCCACTTGAGCTGAGAGATCTGTTTACACATGCCATCCTGACGCACCCAGAAATGATTCTCCATCTTCCTCCCTCCCTCTGGCTCTTAGGAAGGCCGGAAGAAAATGCACAGGGAACAGTAAGGTTGTTATTTTATTTGGTAATATTAACTCATATTTACTGCAATCAGATATATTCAGATTCCATTCCATCATACAGTTTTTGCACAGGGATGGTACTATGCTCTGGTCGTGATTTTTTGGGGGTGTTAAGGAACATCAGGTTCTACTATAATTTCTGGTTGAGTGGTATAACCAGCTGCTGAGTGATCAGATACTGTAATGTTACTGTCATTGATTCTGTCTATCTTGAGATATGTGGAAGTAATGCTTTTGACTTTACTTGATGCTGCATTCTAATGATTCCCTTCTGTGGACTGGGTTTATTGTTCCTAAGTTAAGTTACATTCAAGTTACATAATATACAAATGGTATTGTGTTTGTTCTGAGGAAACTTTATTCTCACAAATTTTGAGAAGGTAACAATTTCAGGCGATAGTGGTTTAGACATATTCTCTTTTGCTTGGACATCAACTGTCTTAATGTCATAACTGATTAAGAGTATAGGCTTTACTGTATTACTATGAGAATTCATTCAGATTGCGTAATTTGCTGTAATTCTTTTGATATGGATAAGTAAGTATACTAACACATCATTCACCCAAAATCAATTGCTTTGGAGGACACAACAATATATATATAAAAAAAACTAAAGCTACTGACTGATATTACTGTCTTTGGTTCTCTTCAAAATAGGAAAATGAGACTTTGCATCTATTTGCATGGAGTTAAATGCAGGCTAAGAAGTGGTACTAGCTTTGAAATGTACAAGCTAACTTCTGTTTTATCTGTCTTCTATTTCAGTTAAAAGGAATAACCCTTATAGATCAAGATGGCAGGTAATTATAACAAATGAAAAATACGTCGATCTCCTTTAACATAAAACTTTTCTCATGGGGGGAGTACTTGTGTTCTAAGCATCTTGACACTCCCCCACATTGTAGAAAATATTTGGAAAACTATAGAAATGCATTTATTAATGTCTTCATTCATCCTTGTAATGGTTTTTCTATTAGACAGCTTAATGAATACATTGATTATATTGTGAGCTAAACATAATACAATTAATAAAATATATATAAAACCATTCTTAAATGATCACTTTTTGAGATTACTAATGTTACTGTCCCCAGTACAATAACAAATTCTTAAATATGTAATTTTGTCCTTATAATTGAAATACAGTAGAATTCCATTCATTCCTATGAAGGAAATCACCTCCTGGGGAGTGCCAATATGGCCGACCGGTGGCTTCAAAGCCTCTCAATGGCCAATACATCGCATGGTAATCCAGTGTATATTTACATCATTGGTCCTAAGTGTGTGCTTAAGCTATGGTGACCTCTTCTGGTGATTTACAATATTGCCACTGCTGAAAGGAACATACTGTACTGTACCTTCATAGTTTGCACAACACTCAAATGGGAAAATACATTATATGAGTTTGTAGCTATATATTGTATTGTTGTTTATTATCAGATGAGGGAACATTCAAAAATAAAGGGGTTTCTTAGCTACTACTTATCAGTGAATGATTCAGTGCCTTAAGAATGTATCCAGACCCCTTGACTTATACCACATTTTGTTGTGTTCGAGCCTGAATTCAAAATGGATTAAACAGATGTTTGTTCTCACCCATCTACACACAATACTCCATAATGACAAAGTGAAAACCTGTTTTAAGAAAATACTGAAAATGTATTGAAAATGAAAAACAGAAATATTTAATTTACACAAGTATTCACACCCTTTTGGTATGACACTCCAAATTGAAAGAAACACACATCTGTCTCTATAAGGCCCCATAGTTGACAGTGCATGTCAAAGTAGAAACTATACCATGAAGTTTAAGGAATTGTCTGTAGATGAAGCATAAGTATAAGACAATTTCTAGAGTCTTGAAAGTTTCAATTTCCCATCATTGGGAATATGGAACTTCCCAGACTCTGCCTAGAGGTGTCCAACAGGACAATGACCCCAAGTATACAGCCAAAGCAATGCTGGAATGGCTTCAGAACAAGAATGTGAAAGTATTTCAGTGGCCCAGCCAAAGCCCAGACTTAAATCCCATTGAGAATCTGTGGCAAGACTTGAAGAGTGCTGTTCACTGACACTCCCCATCTTATTTAACACGAGGTTGAAAAAATCTGCGAGGAAGAATGGCAGAAAATACCCAAATCCAGATGTGCAAAGCTGATACAGAAATGCCCAAGACGACCCAAAGCTGATACAGAAATGCCCAAGACGACCCAAAGCTGATACAGAAATGCCCAAGACGACCCAAAGCTGATACAGAAATGCCCAAGACGACCCAAAGCTGATACAGAAATGCCCAAGACGACCCAAAGCTGATACAGAAATGCCCAAGACGACCCAAAGCTGATACAGAAATGCCCCAAACGACCCAAAGCTGATACAGAAATGCCCAAGACGACCCAAAGCTGATACAGAAATGCCCAAGACGACCCAAAGCTGTAAATGCCGCCATAGGTGCTTGTACAAAGTGTTGACTCAGGGGTGTAAATACTTACATAAATGAGATCTGTTTTTCATTTTCAAATGTGCAAACATAAAAAACAACAACATGTTTTCACTTTGTCATTATGGGGTATTGTGTGTAGATAGGTGAGATTTCTATTTATTTAATCCATTTTGAATTCAGGCTCTAACAACAAAAGGTGGAATTGGTCAAGGGGGTGAATACTTTCTGAAGGCACTAGAGAGATCGGTAGGTTTACAGTGTTTTTGATGGACTCAAACACTGCATATTCTCATGTGGAATAACTCGGACCATTATGCAGAAACACCCCAAATTGCTACAAAATGTGTGACTACATTGACTTTGGCTAATCTTAGCCCAGTGCTACTGTAGCTAGGGGCCATTTTCTATGTGGTCACAAAGCATTGTAAAGTGGTTGGCGAAGGTTGCCAAGGTAACTCCATTGTCTATAAGTCCAAGAAGGCAGAGAGGTTCCATGTCAAGATGGGTTGCTCATTCAGCTGCTCCAACTCAGCAAGCTGCTCCAGACAAATTGTCCGTTCTGATGATGGTTTGTTACACATCCACAAAAACTTTTAGTCAACTTGGTTTACTGTCAGCAGCCTGCAGGTTTAACCAGTAATCGTCTAAAGTTATTTCTAGAACTACCAGCTATGTTTCTCTGTTGCCTCTGTTCCTTTTAGACAAAATCAAGGACGCCAAGATCATCTTTGTTGTAGGTGAGTGAAATATAATATATCATCTTATTTTAAAATCAACACTATCAGGCAACACAGCACAAAATGTAGGCATATGCACGTTCTACGTCTGATATAAGGTGAAGTCAACACTTCTCTTGAAAGAATACACCAAAGTATAAAGTAACAGCCCTGTGTCATAAACCAACCACCACTAAGGTTATGGCTAGATGGGATTCACCAACCAACCAATCAACACTAACCCCTGTCCTCCTTGTATGTGTCCCCTAGGTGGGCCTGGCTCTGGTAAGGGCACCCAGTGTGAGAAGGTGGTGGCCAAGTATGGCTACACCCACCTGTCTTCTGGGGACCTGCTGCGTGCTGAGGTAGCATCCGGCTCCGAGAGGGGCAAGACCCTCCAGGCCATCATGCAGAAGGGAGAGCTCGTACCCCTGGTGAGTGGCTGGGACAGTGCACATAGTCATTCCTAAAGCAGTTACTATGTAATAACATGTTAACAATGTTGTTACTACAGTAAATATAGTCTAACTACACAGGTTTAATGTATACTGTACCGTTTGTGCTGAATTCCTTGCAATAAGCATGAATAAATCAGGTTAACACTCATTTTAATTTGGATATTGTGTTCACTAGGAGTTGGAACCGGTTCAGGGAACAGAACCAAAAACAGGAAAATAATTACATTATTTGAGGAACAGAACCAATACCGAAAACAAAAGTGATCTATACTGTTCCAGAACAGAATTGTTATTTTAAAAGCATGGGTACCGGTTAATAATGTCCCGGGTATTTTTTTCCAGTCACAACAAAATACTTATGCAAAGCCCTCACTCTGTCACTCACCCAGCGTCTGTCTGTCAGCTGTAAATCTTTGCCAGTCTGTGTGAGAGTGTGTAGGTTAACTTCTCCTCCCCTCTGAAGCATAGGTTACTGTAGCCTACTGATGATGTTAGAAGTGTAATTCAAACATTTGGGAGAGATGTTTAATTAGTGGAGAATGGATTAACTTTTTCAATGCTAGTTAAGAATACTATAGTTTTCACCTTTCACATTGGATTTTTTTAAACACCAGAAGGTAAGACGTGTTTTAAATTCTTGTGTAAGATTGTTAGCTAGCTAACGTTTGCTACTGTCCAACGTTAAACCAACTGGGAAGTGAAAGACATTGAAAGTTATCCCCCAACTAAGAACGGCCGTGCACCACCACCCACAGAATCGAGAAAGAGCTATGAATCTGTCAATCCTTTCCGTGTCCGGGCCGGGTGAGGTTTCCCGTGTTGAGTCAAATTAAGCCGCAGGCTCCTCTCATGGTGGTGCCCCATAGAAGTTGCTACTCCATAGTTATAATTCTGTATAATGCATGTCATAACAAGATGCCCAGCACTTCAAGGAAAGCTTCCTCCATCCTCTCTCCTCACCCTCAAAATTTCAGTTGCATCTCGTACTCTACACTGTGACTAGCAGCATAGTGTGTGTATTTATCTTTCATTATGATATTATGAAACCATGCTGTCACGGCAAAATACAATTTGCTCTTAACAACTTTCCTATATAGATTAAATCACTTACCCGCTCAACAGCAAGCTGCTCCATCCGCACTGATTGGTGAAGTAATTTAATGTCGAGCTAAATGTAAAAACAATATGTATTTTAGAGGATAAAAAGGAACAGAAAGAAACGATATAAACTGGTCCTTTTTTGTTGTTGTTAGAACCGGTTCATAACTTTATTTTGCTAGTCTGAACAGTGAAACGGAACAAATGAAAATGATGGTTCTGTTTGGAAAATAATTTTGGTTCCAACACCTGGTGATCACAAGTTACTTTATGTCACGTTTCGACACAGAAGTGAAATTGTTCCAATATCTTTCTATGGAGGTGTGTTTCATGTCAATAAATAGTACATGTGCCCCCCCCAGGATACAGTCTTGGACATGATCAAAGACGCCATGATTGCCAAGGCCGACGTGTCCAAGGGCTTCCTTATCGACGGCTATCCCCGTGAGGTCAAGCAGGGCGAAGAGTTTGAGAAGAAAGTAAGATGAGACAGGAACATATATTCACATTCAGAAAATCTATACTTTAACATTGCTGGGCAATTAGGTTGCAGCAGTGCAAAAAATCACAGAACACAAGTAGGGAAACCTATGCATTTAAGGAGTCCCACCCTTTAGAAAATCACTATAAGCTCAACATATATCAATTTCCAGCAGTTCTTCTCTCAAAATATATTTTCCTGTAGCACATCCCCTCCCAGTTAAAAGGACTATATAATTTCAACAACCTTTTTAAAGTCGTCCTGACCATTATGTTTGTCTTCTCACAGATCGGAGCCCCCTGTCTGCTGCTGTACATTGACGCCAAGGGTGAGACCATGGTTAAGAGGCTGATGAAGCGCGGTGAGACCAGCGGTCGCGCTGACGACAACGAGGAGACCATCAAGAAGCGCTTGGACCTGTACTACAAAGCCACTGAGCCAGTCATCACCTTCTACACCAGCCGCGGCATCGTCAGGAAGGTAAGACTGGTGCCACTAGTTATAGGCTACTGTCAATGCATGAATCCACAGGAGGTTGGTGACACCTTAATTGGGGAGAGCGGGCTTGTGGTAATGGCTGGAGCGGATGGAGTGTTTAATGCATTCGTTCCGTTCCAGCCATTATTATGAGCCGTCCTCCCCTCAGCAGCCTCCACTGGTTGTATCCCAACATCAGATGTGAGATAGACAGAGAGCGAAAGAGTGTCATCGGACAGTGTTAGATAAACAGTTCTGCTCTTTTAAAAATAAACAAGTGCATTGTGACAAAATATGCATTGTGACAATACACCCAAGTGTCTCACCTCGCAGCTCTTGTAAACTCTGAAAATGTGACTCTCTCTCTCTCTTAATAAAATCCTTATCATTTAAAAATGATGATGCCACTGACATTACAATCACATCTCAGGCCTTTCTCTCTCATTCTCCTCAGATTGACTCTGAGCTGCCCGTGGATGAAGTCTTCGGACACGTTGCCAAAGCTATCGATGGCCTGAAGTAAAACGCAAACATGACTGGATATGAATTTGTTTTGGTCATTTTTTTCAAAATGTCAATTTTATGCCGAAAGAAGCTCAAATCTGCTCAGTCTCCTCCCACTGGGCACACACTGGTTGAATCAACGTTGTTTCCATGTCATTTCAATTAAATTAAGTTGAACCAGAGTGGAATAGACATTGATTGGATGTCTGTGCCTAGTTGGCTTGGCAATAATGAAAGGCCATTAAGGAACAGCACTGCCTTAATTCAACACTGTAGTCTCCTGTTTCAGTCCACAACAGACACCCATATACGGCAATATTCTCTCTCTCTCTCTCTCTCTCTTTCTCTCTCTCTCTCACTCTCTCACTCACTCACTCACTCACTCACTCACTCACTCACTCACTCACTCACTCACTCACTCACTCACTCACTCACTCATGGTTAGTGCTGATTTCAGCTCAATGTAATTACAGGACGGATCTCTCAACACTTTCCCAGACCATACATGTACAATGCCTGCCTGGGGTGGCTCTGGGCTACACTCTGATCCTGTGCCGCCATGCAGACACCGGAGTATATGGGAGAGAATGGAGACATGACTCCTTTATGGCTGGTGCTAAACGCCATGCAGTGACAGACATGGCAGCAGGCCATTACATCATGCAGGCATTCAGGATATAGTATAGTTCTCCCACAGCAGGAATAGAGTACAATAGTAACCAACCATTGTAAAAGAAAATGCAGTATGCCTATGTTCGTAGTAATTTCACTGTCTAACACTTCATGATATGTTTCATTACATCACATAACAGATAAACTGTGTCATATGTGAACAACTACAGAATAGTATGCATAACATAAAAGCTTTGCAGGTGCCTATTTGAAAATGTCACAATGTCTATCATCACGTGATGTTACTGTAGTAGGAGAGTCCACTCCTGAAGCGCAGCGCACTTTGATCGGCTGCCGGCATTCATGTGCTACTATTCCTTATGTCGTTTGTAATCTGACGGCCTGTTGGGCTTATGTGTTTTGTACAGGAGATTTGTTTTCCTTCCTTTTTTATTTCACCTTTATTTAACCAGGTAGGCTAGTTGAGAACAAGTTCTCATTTGCAACTGCGACCTGGCCAAGATAAAGCATAGCAGTGTGAACAGACAACACAGAGTTACACATGGAGTAAACAATTAACAAGTCAATAACACAGTAGAAAAAAAGAGAGTCTATATATATTGTGTGCAAAAGGCATGAGGAGGTTGGCGAATAATTACAATTTTGCAGATAAACACTGGAGTGATAAATGATCAGATGGTCATGTACAGGTAGAGATATTGGTGTGCAAAAGAGCAGAAAAGTAAATAAATATAAACAGTATGGGGAAGAGGTAGGTAAAAGTGGGTACAGCTGCAGCGATCGGTTAGCTGCTCAGATAGCAGATGTTTGAAGTTGGTGAGGGAGATAAAAGTCTCCAACTTCAGCGATTATTACAATTCGTTCCAGTCACAGGCAGCAGAGAACTGGAACAAAAGGCGGCCAAATGATGTGTTGGCTTTAGGGATGATCAGTGAGATACACCTGCTGGAGCGCGTGCTACGGGCGGGTGTTGCCATCGTGACCAGTGAACTGAGATAAGGCGGAGCTTTACCTAGCATGTGTCAGGACCCGGTTACGAACCCGGGTCTCCGGAGTGAGAAACAGTCACTTAACCAACTGAGCCACAAATAGTCAGCAGAACCCAGAAGATGAGGCAGACACAGCAGTACTTGAGACGGTGTATTTAATAAAGTAAAAAGTGAAGTCCTTCAAGAAAACATGTAACTCCACAACCTCAAAAGGAATTCCACAAGAACAAGGTAATCCACAAGGTAATCCTTCAAGACAAAAAGGTAAATCCACAAGGTGGTAGGTAAAGCATAAAAAGCCTCAAAAGATACTCAAAAATAAATAAACAAGAACAAAAAACAGAATTCCACAAGAGCGTCCACCGGGATCAACAAGAGTACACAGAATACTAGGGCTGGGTGCTAACATACAAACACAGAGCAAAGAACTGAGGGAAACTAAGGGTTTAAATACAATCAGGGGAAACGAGGCACAGGTGCAAATAATAATGGGGATCAAGGGAAAGCAAAAGGTCAAAAAGCACAATGGGGGCATCTAGTGACCAAAAACCGGAACAACCCTGGCCAAATCCTGACAGAATCCCCCCCCCTAGGAACGGCTCCTGACGTTCCTACCAGCTCTCTCGGGGTGGAGGGCCCTGAACTGACGAATGAGGTCAGGGTCCAGTATGTCTTTGGCAGGAACCCAGGAGCGCTCCTCGGGACCGTAGCCTTTCCAGTCCACCAGATACTGCCAGGACCGCTGCACCCGGCGGGAATCCAGTATCCGATGGACGGTATAAGCCGGCTGGCCTCCAATGACACGAGGCGGAGGGGGAGGTCTGTCTGCCGGGACAAGGGGAGAAAAACAACAGGTTTTAATAAGGAAATGTGAAACGTGGGATTAATCTTAAGGGATCTGGGTAAGTGTAGGCGATAAGAAACTGGGTTAACTCTCCTGGCAACCTTAAAGGGACCGATGTATCTTTGGGACAGCTTGCGAGACTCCACCCGTAGTGGTAAGTCTCTTGTGGAGAGCCAGACTCTCTGGCCGGGGCGCAGGGTAGGCCCGGGACGGCGACGTCTGTTGGCTTGTTGTTGGTACCTCTGTGAGGAATGCATAAGATTAAGACGGGTCTTCCTCCACATAAGCCAACAGCGTCTGACGAACTTCAAGGCTGAAGGCACTCTGACTTCTGCCTCCTGGTCCGGGAACAATGGAGGGGCATAGCCAAACTGACACTCGTGCGGGGACATACCAGTGGAGGAGGAGCGCAAGGTGTTGTGCGCGTATTCGGCCCAAACAATAAAGGACGACCATGTGGACGGGTTGTTACGAGTCATACATCGGAGGGTGGTTTCCAGCTCTTGATTCATCCTCTCAGTTTGGCCGTTGGACTCCGGATGGTACCCTGAAGATAGACTGGCAGAAGCTCCCATGAGTTGGCAGAAGGCCTTCCAAAACCTTGAGGCGAACTGGGGACCTCTGTCAGAAACCATATCTTGAGGAATGCCGAAGACTCGAAACACATGATTAATTACCAACTCAGCCATTTCCTTGGCAGAAGGTAACTTACTCAGAGGGACGAACCTGGCCGCCTTTGAAAACCTGTCGATTATGACTAGGATAGTAGTATTGCCATGGGATGGAGGAAGGCCAGTAATAAAGTCCAATGAGATATGGGACCAGGGTCTGTGGGGAACAGGTAAAGGGTGAAGGAGTCCTTGAGGGCGGAGGTGAGAAGATTTGCCCTGGCAGCACACGGGGCAGGCATTGTCGAAAGTGGCAACGTCTTCTCTTATGGTAGGCCACCAGAACTTACGCTGGATGAACTCCAAGGTGCGACCTACGCCCGGGTGACAGGTGAGGCGAGAGGAGTGCCCCCACAGAAGGACCTGAGTCCTCACTGCCTTGGGGACAAACAACCGATTGGCAGGACCTCCTTTCGGGTCCGGTTCGATAGCTTGAGCTCGTCTCACGGTATCCTCAACTTGCCACGAGATCGGAGCGACGATCTTATCAGCAGGAAGGACAGGCAGTCCGTGTCATCTCGAATGGCAGGAGGGTAGACTCGGGACAGAGCATCCGGTTTGAGATTCTTCGACCCGGGCCGATAGGTGAGGATAAACTGGAATCGACTGAAGAAGAGAGACCATCTAGCTTGTCTAGAGTTCAACCGCTTCGCCTGCTGGATATACTCCAGATTTTTGTGGTCCGTAAGCACTTGAAACGGGTGAGAAGCCCCTCGAGCCAGTGTCTCCATTCCTTCAATGCCATCTTAACCGCTAGGAGTTCACGATCCCCCACATCGTAGTTCCTCTCAGCCGGGGTAAGCCGGTGTGAGAAGAAAGCGCACGGATGAAGCTTCTTGTCTTCACCCCTCTGAGACAGGACAGCTCCAACACCAACCTCTGATGCGTCTACCTCCACCACAAACGGTTCATCCGTAGTCGGTAGTATCAGGATGGGAGCAGAGAGGACGCGCTGCTTGAGTCCTTGGAAGGCCGTCTCAGCTTCTCTCCCCCACAAAAACCTTGCATTGCCACCCTTAGTTAAAGCTGAGAGAGGGGCTGCCACCAAGCTGAAGTTCTTGATGAACTTGCGGTAAAAGTTTGTGAAGCCCAGGAAACGCTGAACTTCCTTAATGGATTTGGGAGTGGGCCAATCCGCTACCGCCCCTACCTTCCTGGGGTCCATTTGGACTCAACCGGGTTCCACTACAAATCCCAGGAATTGTACTCGGGATGAATGGAATTCACATTTTTCCGGCTTAACGTACAGATGGCTGTCTAGGAGGCGTTTGAGTACTTGTCTGACATGCTTTGTGTGTTCTTGAAGGGAGCTCGAAAAGATGAGGATGTCATCCAAATAAACGAAAACAAATATGTTAAGCATATCCCTAAGCACATCGTTTATGAGCGCTTGGAACACCGCTGGGGCGTTGGTCAGGCCGAAGGGCATCACCAAGTATTCATAGTGACCAGTAGGCGTGTTGAAATCGGTCTTCCACTCGTCACCAGGTCTGATCCGCACAAGATGGTATGCGTTCCGCAGGTCAAGCTTAGTGAAAACAACTGCTTCCTGGAGCAGCTGGAAGGCTGTGGCCATAAGGGGTAGCGGGTAACGGTTACGGACGGTTATGGCATTGAGTCCCCGGTAGTCGATGCAGGGACGTAATCCACCGTCTTTCTTGGCCACAAAGAAAAACCCTGCTCCCGCCGGGGAGGTGGATGGACGCATGAGGCCTGCTTCCAGAGCGTCCTTGATGTAGGTATCCATAGCAGCTCGTTCGGGTGGAGATAGGGAAAAGATCCGACCCTGGGGGGCAAGTGCCCGGAAACAGGTCGATGGGGCAATCATAAGGTCTATGGGGTGGTAGCATGGTGCCCCTCTGTTTGCTAAACACCAGTTTGAGGTCATGGTAACACTCGGGAACTCGGGTCAGGTCGATGGATTCTAAAGACTCGGGAGTAGAACTCGGGGAATTTGGGAAAATACAAGTAGCTTGGCACGTAGGACCCCACTGCTTGATAGTGCCCACAGACCAGTCGATGTGAGGGTTATGGCTGTGAAGCCAGGGGTATCCAAGGACGAGAGGGAACTCGGAACAGGAGATCAAATGAAAGTTCATCAATTCCTGGTGTTGTGAAACTGAAAGTCGCAAGGAGGTAGTGACATGAGTGACAAGTCCAGATCCCAAAGGGCTTCCATCCAATGTAGTAACCCTCATGGGGTCACTTAGAGGTTCAGAGGGAACGCCATTCTCCTTCGCCCAGACACCATCCATGAAGTTACCTGCGGCTCCAGAGTCTACCAAGGCTTGAAGGTGAAGCTTGTGGTTGTCCCAGCAAAGGGTGACTGGAATGAGCAGACGGGAGTTGGACGGATGGGAGGAGGTTATGTTTCCCGTTACAGTTCCTCCCGGTCTGTACAGGACAGAGCGTTTCCCTGGAGCCCGGGACACGTGGAACGGAAATGGCCCGGTTTGCCGCAATATAGACAGCGTCGCTCCCTCATCCGGCGGTCTCTCTCAGCCTGGGAGATGCGTCCAATCTGCATGGGTTCCGGTGGAGCCAGCGAGGATAAAGGTGGGGACTCGGAGCTGGGACTGATAGGGGCTAGAGGTCTACGGTTGAGTTCTCTCTCTCAGACGCTGGTCAATGCGTGAGGCCAACTTGATCAGGGACTCGAGATTGTCCGGTGGTTCCCGAGTGGCCAGTTCATCTTGGATAGTGTCAGAAAGGCCTTTCAGAAAGCACACCGTGAGCGCCTCGTTGTTCCAGCCACTCGCTGCTGCCACCGTGCGGAACTGGATGGCATAGTCCGTCACGCTGCGCCGACCTTGGTGAAGAGTCAGGAGCTGTTTGGCTCAGTCAGGACCACTGCTTGGGCCTTGAAACACTCGTTTGAATTCCTCAGCAAAGGCAGAGTAGCTGGCACAGCAGGAACTATGGGCATCCCACACAGCAGTAGCCCAGGCCAGGGCTTTTTCTGACAGCAGGGTGATGATATATGCGATCTTAGACCGGTCGGTGGGAAAAGACGAGGGTTGCAGCTCGAAGGAGAGAGAGTCTCCTGGTGGTGGGACAGCATGGCAACAAGGTCCTGGGAACTGGCTGCCTCTGGGTTCATTTTTGGCTCTGTGTTTCTGTCAGGACCCGGTTACGAACCCGAGAAACAGTCACTTAACCAACTGAGCCACGAATAGTCAGCAGAACCCAGAAGATGAGGCAGACACAGCAGTACTTGAGACGGTGTATTTAATAAAGTAAAAAGTGAAGTCCTTCAGGAAAACATGTAACTCCACAACCTCAAAAGGAATTCCACAAGAACAAGGTAATCCACAAGGTAATCCTTCAAGACAAAAAGGTAAATCCACAAGGTGGTAGGTAAAGCATAAAAAGCCTCAAAAGATACTCAAAAATAAATAAACAAGAACAAAAAACAGAATTCCACAAGAGCGTCCACCGGGATCAACAAGAGTACACAGAATACTAGGGCTGGGTGCTAACATACAAACACAGAGCAAAGAACTGAGGGAAACTAAGGGTTTAAATACAATCAGGGGAAACGAGGCACAGGTGCAAATAATAATGGGGATCAAGGGAAAGCAAAAGGTCAAAAAGCACAATGGGGGCATCTAGTGACCAAAAACCGGAACAACCCTGGCCAAATCCTGACAGCATGGACTTGTAGATGACCTGGAGCCAGTGGGTCTGGCGACGAATATGTAGCGAGGGCCAGCCGACTAGAGCATACAGGTCGCAGTGGTGGGTGGTATAAGGTGCTTTAGTAACAAAACGGATGGCACTGTGATAAACTGCATCCAGTTTGCTGAGTAGAGTGTTGGAAGCTATTTTGTAGATGACATCGCCGAAGTCGAGGATCGGTAGGATAGTCAGTTTTACTAGGGTAAGTTTGGCGGCGTGAGTGAAGGAGGCTTTGTTGCGGAATAGAAAGCCGACTCTAGATTTGATTTTAGATTGGAGATGTTTGATATGAGTCTGGAAGGAGAGTTTACAGTCTAGCCAGACACCTAGGTACTTATAGATGTCCACATGTTCTAGGTCGGAACCATCCAGGGTGGTGATGCTAGTCGGGCGTGCGGGTGCAGACAGCGAACGGTTGAAAAGCATGCATTTGGTTTTACTAGCGATTAAGAGCAGTTGGAGGCCACGGAAGGAGTGTTGTATGGCATTGAAGCTCGTTTGGAGGTTAGATAGCACAGTGTCCAAGGATGGGCCGGAAGTATACAGAAAGGTGTCATCTGCGCAGAGGTGGATCAGGGAATCGCCCGCAGCAAGAGCAACATCATTGATATATACAGAGAAAAGATTCAGCCTGAGAATTGAACCCTGTGGCACCCCTATAGAGACTGCCAGAGGACCGGACAGCATGCCCTCCGATTTGACACACTGAACTCTGTCTGCAAAGTAGTTGGTGAACCAGGCAAGGCAGTCATCAGAAAAACCGAGGCTACTGAGTCTGCCGATAAGAATATGGTAATTGACAGAGTCGAAAGCCTTGGCAAGGTTGATGAAGACGGCTGCACAGTACTGTCTTTTATCGATGGCGGTTATGATATCGTTTAGTACCTTGAGCGTGGCTGAGGTGCACCCGTGACCGGCTCGGAAACCAGATTGCACAGCGGAGAAGGTACGGTGGGATTCGAAATGGTCAGAGACCTGTTTGTTGACTTGGCTTTCGAAGACCTTAGATAGGCAGGGCAGGATGGATATAGGTCTGTAACAGTTTGGGTCCAGGGTGTCTCCCCCTTTGAAGAGGGGGAAGACTGCGGCAGCTTTCGAATCTTTGGGGATCTCAAACGATATGAAAGAGAGGTTGAACAGGCTGGTAATAGGGGTTGCGACAATGGCGGCGGATAGTTTCAGAAATAGAGGGTCCAGATTGTCAAGCCCAGCTGATTTGTACGGGTCCAGGTTTTGCAGCTCTTTCAGAACATCTGCTATCTGGATTTGGGTAAAGGAGAACCTGGAGAGGCTTGGGCGAGTAGCTGCGGTGGGGAAGGAGCTGTTGGCCGAGTTTGGAGTAGCCAGGAGGTAGGCATGGCCAGCCATTGAGAAATGCTTGTTGAAGTTTTCGATAATCATGGATTTATCGGTGGTGACCGTGATACCTAGCCTCAGTGCAGTGGGCAGCTGGGAGGAGGTGCTCTTGTTCTCCATGGACTTCAGTGTCCCAGAACTTTTTGGAGTTAGAGCTACAGGATGCAAATTTCTGCCTGAAGAAGCTGGCCTTTGCTTTCCTGACTGACTGCGTGTATTGGTTCCTGTCTTCCCTGCACAGTTGCATATCGCGGGGGACTATTCGATGCTATTGCAGTCCGCCACAGGATGTTTTTGTGCTGGTCGAGGGCAGTCAGGTCTGGAGTGAACCAAGGGCTATATCTGTTCTTAGTTCTGCATTTTTTGAATGCAGCATGCTTATCTAAAATGGTGAGGAAGTTACTTTTAAAGAATGAACAGGCATCCTCAACTGACGGGATGAGGTCAATGTCCTTCCAGGATACCCGGGCCAGGTCGATTAGAAAGGCCTGCTCACAGAAATTTTTTAGGGAGTGTTTGACAGTGATGAGGGGTGGTCGTTTGACTGCGGATCCGTAGCGGATACAGGCAATGAGGCAGTGATCGCTGAGATCCTGGTTGAAGACTGCGGAGGTGTATTTGGTGGGCCAGTTGGTCAGGATGATGTCTATGAGGGTGCCCTTGTTTACAGATTTAGGGTTGTACCTGGTGGGTTCCTTGATGATTTGTGTGAGATTGAGGGCATCTAGCTTAGATTGTAGGACTGCTGGGGTGTTAAGCATATCCCAGATTAGGTCACCTATCAGAACAAACTCTGAAGCTAGATGGGGGGCAATCAATTCCTGAAGGAAGTAAATATTATTTAGCAGTTGTAATCTGTTGCTGGAAAACTATACCATAGATAATAATTCAATCTCCTCGAGAGGTAAATTCTTACTTTTGTAGTGGCTAACCTAACCCAAAAATGTACTCCTCATAGTCCAAGGACCTTACATGTTCTCTTTAGAGGCAAATTGGCCCTGGCAGCCAAAACAACCAAACACTCCATGTGAAACGATTCTCTTACATATTATATCAAAATTATTTCACAAATGCCAACAGTTGCAGGCGACAGTACTTTTCAGTGACAACACATTTGTGGCTTCCGTTTTCCGTTTACATACAGGTGTTGGGAGACGCAAATAGCTAATTAGCACAGGTACGCCTCTGTCTTCCGTAAACAAGTGCTGTAACATGGAAATATGGCCATGTGGGAACCCTAACTCTATAAAGGTGTGTAGTAGATGAACCTTTGTTTTAAAAACAAAAACAAATGTATCACTGATATGAAAGAAACATTCCTTATTTTTCCAAAACTACCGCAAGCGATGCGTTTTAACGATCAGAACGAGCTTCGTAGTCTTAACAAAAATTCCCAGGCCAGAAGATACAATCGTCAATAGGCACTAAAGGTAAGTTAGTTATCGTCTAGGAATGGGTTATGGATTACCTAGTTAAACATTCTTGCTAGACACTCTAGCTCAGGTGAGATTGCAATTGTTCATAAATGTGTGCAAAACAACCTGCTTTTCAAACGTGGATATTTGGTTGTGTCTTTTGACCATTTATTAGCAGCATAGATAAAAACGTAACAAGATTTCATACTGGCAGGTGTAATTACCGATAAATCCATATCATAGATCCCAGTGACCCAGCATATAGTACCTTAGAGTCAAATTTGTGAAATTTTGTCAGACAAACTATAGACAACACACATAAGTAGGTCAATTGCTTATACAGTCTGTCTGATTTACAAACAATTTGAAGACAATACTGCACTCTAGTGGGCAAAGACTTGATGATCAAAGCTATTGCCTCATATCCCAGTGTGAGTGCAGTGTAGCTTAGTTGGTAGAGCATGGCGCTTGTAACGCCAGAGTTGTGGGTTTGATTCCCACAGGGGACCAGTATGAGAAAAAGTATGCACTCACTTAGGATAAGAGTGTCTGCTAAATGACTAAGATGTCAAATGTGTTGCAGGTGCTTCGTGTTTTTGGTTTAACTGGCCTGAAAGACCAGATGTGTTGAATTTAAGCAATTACTGGGCCTCCCGAGTGGCGTAGCGGTCTAAGGCGTCACTACAGACCCGGATTAAATCCCAGGTTTTATCACAACCGGCTGTGATCGGGTTAGGGGAAGGTTTTACTTGACTCATCGCGCTCTAGCGAATCCTTGTGGCGGGTGGGGGGCTTGCAGGCTAATAGTGGTTGTCAGTTGAACGGCGTTTCCTCAAACACAATGGTGTGGCGGGCTTCCGGGTTAATCGGCCTGGTGTTTGAAGTGCGGTTTGGAGGGTCATGTTTTGGGGGATGCGTGACTCGACTTTCGACCCCGCTGAGGAATTTCAGCAATGAGACGATCGAAAAAGGGGGTAAAAAAATTATTATTATTTAGGCAATCACTGAACTGATCAATTAGCTCAGTTGGTCAGGTGTGGTCCCTAGTTGTAACAAAATCCTGCAGTACCTGCAGCTCTCCAGGAACAGGGTTGTCTACCCCTGGCATATAGCATAAAAAAACATGCTCTCATAAAATAAAGCAGCTCTTTCAGAAACCATGAAGCATAGTTTCAAGATAGTTTTTCTGTATGACTTTATCCCTGAAACATCTCAACTTTCCCTGGTCAATAACAACCTTTTCAAAATCCATGCGTGGACCCACTTTACTGAAAGTGCTGAAGGTGGCTCTTTTACAACAAAAACAGGGTCAAGGTGAGTGAGCATGTAGACACAACAGGATGTAGAATCATTGCTACACCAGTACATCCAGTGTGTTATTGGAACTCCCCACCTCGTGTACCTCACATCTCACACACAGATCTCAGTAGGCTCACAAACACTTTCTAGCAGGTATCCGGGCTATCCTCCAAGGAGCGCTCTGCTCACGACTCCATGGCTACACTGGAAGGGGGATGAAAAAGAGGAAAGAAGCTTCTTAGGGACAGGATGTGTCCATTGGAAAGCCAATTAGAAAAGGAGTCAGTAAGCACTTTTATGCAGTCAGCAGGAATGTTAAGAATGTCACGACTGTACCTAGTTTAAAGGTAGGGATAACAATAAGGGGGGACGAGGGAGGGGGTGATGGCATGTGTGTGTGTGCCATCACATGTTAGGATACCAAAATGGGCCAGTTCAATCAGCCTTTCACATAGTAGCCTACATTACAGAAAACATATACGACAGAAAAAGTGTCAGGTTGATGTGAGCTGTAATTAACACTTAATTCCTTTCACCAGCCATCATACAAATCAGTGGAGGCTGGTGGAGTGAGAAATGGGGAGGATAGACAAATGCTTGATAGGCCTACCTCACAGGAGGTTGGTGGCACCTTAATAGGGGAGGACAGGTTTGTGGTAATGACTGGAGCGGAATATGTGGAATGGTAATACATCGAATACATCGAACACATGGTATGGAGCCAATCCATTCGCCCCGTTCAAGCCATTATTATGAGCCGTCCTCCCCTCAGCAACCTCCACTGGCACACACATACACTTGCAGCCTTAGGCCAATACTATGATTTAAAAAAAACACAACGAGGGCCTCCATGATTTAACAAATGCACTGTATGACCTCCAGCTCCAGTCTTGCCAATCTCCAACGTCATGTTTCAAAGCCCTTTGCTAACACACTGCCTTGACCCAGAACCCACGAGAGCCATAAGGAAACCTGTGAGCTGGCGCATGGACACTTTCACAAACGTCCCCCTCAGACTGATGTGCTGCTGGCCGGCGACACGGAAACTCGTGGCACCGCGCTGAAACCCGTGTCGACCTGCTGGACCAGCGATGACAGACGATGACCACAGAGCGGCGGATTGTTTCCTGTTATTGAAGGACTACAGAGAAGTAACCCCCCCCCCTCAGTGGCCCACTGCGAATAGAAGGGAAGTGTCGCTCACAGCTTATAAAGGAGACGCACCCTAAATGCCGAGGTGTACGTGCAGACTGTCTGGTGCGCCTGGGACGTTGCTATGCTAGGCTTGTGGGTGCTTATCTATCGAGCTGTCTGTGATGAATGGCCAATGTACTGTAGTCCTCCTGTGTCTACTTACTTGTAGAGGGGTGTCTACAACAAGCTGAGTGTGTGTGCATGTTTTATTTAACAGGATTTGAGTTATGTGATACATTAATGTTTTTCGTTCTTCCCTGGAGTCATGTCATGTCAAGAATGTCATCTTAGGTATCTCCCCTTTAAGTCTGGTGTTAACAATCTGAAATGTATACATTTTCCATAGTATAAACTAGTCATGATCTAGAATCATGAGGCAAGTGTTTTTGTAGGCTACATAGCATACACACAATCCTATAGTTCATTTTTTTTTCTCACAGGACTGGTACTATAGCAAACATGTATAGGCTACAAAACACATTGAGGAATAATCATATTCCCAAATTTACACATACACTACATGACCAAAAGTATGTGGACACCTGCTCGTCCAACATCTCATTCCAAAATCATGGACATTAATAGGGAGTCGGTCTCCCTTTTGCTGCTATAACAGCTTGATGATTTTTTTCCCACTACGCGCTTCAGCATTCGGCGGCCCCGTTCTGTGAACTTGTGTAGCCTACTACTTCGCGGCTGAGCCATTGTTGCTCCTAGATGTTTCCATTTAACAATAACAGCACTTACAGTTGACTAGGGTAGCTCTAGCAGGGCAGAAATTTGACAAACTGACCTGTTGGAAAGGTGGCATCCTATGATGGTGCCATGTTGAAAGTCATTGAGCTATTCAGTAACGCCATGCTTCTGCCAATGTTTGACTATGGAGATTGCATGAGTGTGTGCTCGATTTTATACATCTGTCAACAACAGGTGTAGCCGAATCCACTAATTTGAAGGGGTGTCCACATACTTTTGTATTTACTGTATAGTGTACCATTTATTTTTTTATGTATTTTTTATTTAACCTTTACTTACCTAGGCAAGTCAGTTAAGAACAAATTCTTATTTAAAATGATGGCCTACCAAAAGGCAAAAGGCCTCCTGCGGGGATGGGGGATTAAAAATATAGGACAAACAACACCACGACAAGAGAGACACCACAACAATACAATAAAGAGATACCTAAGACAATAACATAGCATGGCAGCAACATATGACAACACAGCATGGTAGCAACACCACATGACAACATGGTTGCAACACAACATGGTAGCAGCACAAAACATGGTACAAACATTATTGGCACAAAAGCAAGAAAGGAGAGACAACAATACATCACGAGAAGCAGCCACAACTGTCAGCAAGTGTCCATGATTGAGTCTTGAATGAAGAGATGGAGATAAAACTGTCTAGTTTGAGTGGTTTTTGCAGCTCATTCCAGTACTTGTACTGCAGTGGAGGCTTCGAGGGAGGACGGATCATAATAATGGCTAGAACTGAGTGAATGGAATTGCATCAAACACATGAAAAACACCTATTCCAGCCATTACCACAAACCCATCCTCTCCAGTTAAGGTTCCACCAACCTCCTGTGCTGTACTGTCCAATTCTTATGTTTTCATTTAAAATATCCTAAATTCATTTAAAGGTTGCATGCATCACTTTTACAAACATGTTCATCTGCATGCAGGCCAACAGTAGACAAAGTAATTAAAATTATTATTCCTATGCAAATCAAATCTAATTTTATTTGTCACATACACATGGTTAGCAGATGTTCATGCGAGTGTAGCGAAATGCTTGTGCTTCTACTTCCGACCGTGCAGTGTAGTCTTTCCAATAATATCTAACAAGTAATCTAACAATTTGACAAATAACGTATACACACAAGTGTAAAGGAATGAATAAGAATATGTGCATAAAAATATATGGATGAGCAATGGCCGACGGTATAGGCAAGATGCAGTAGATGGTACAGAGTACAGGATATACATATGAGATGAGTAATGTAGGGTATGTAAACATTATATAAAGTGGCATTGTTAAAAGTGGCTGGTGATACATTTATTTAATCCAATTTATAATTATTAAAGTGGCTAGAGATTTGAGTTAGTATGTTGGCAGCAGCCACTCAATGTTAGTGATGGCTATTTAACAGTTTGATGGCCTTGAGATAGAAGCTGTTTTTCAGTCTCTCGGTCCCAGCTTTGATGCACCTGTACTGACCCCGCCTTCTGGATGATAGCGGGGTGAACAGGCAGTGGCTCGGGTGGTTGTTGTCCTTGATGATCTTCTTGGCCTTGCTGTGACATCGGGTGATGTAGGTGTCCTGGAGAGCAGGTAGTTTGCCCCCGGTGATGCATTGTGCACACCTTACTACCCTCTGGAGAGCCTTATGGTTGTGGGCGGAGCAGTTGCCGTACCAGGCGGTGATACAGCCCGACAGGATGCTCTCGATTGTGCATCTGTAAAAGTTTGTGAGTGTTTTTGGTGATAAGCCGAATTTCCTCAGCCTCCTGAGGTTGAAGAGGCTTAATGACGAGTTTGGAAGGTACCATGGTATTAAATGCTGAGCTGTAGTTGATGAACAGCATTCTTACATGGGTATTCCTCTTGTCCAGATAGGTTAGGGCAGTGTGCAGTGTGAATGTGAATGCGTTGTCTGTGGACCTGTGTACCACCCCCTGTGGATTGGGGTGGTAAGCAAATTGGAGTGGGTCTAGGGTGTCAGGTAGGGTGGAGGTGATATGGTCCTTGACTAGTCTCTCAAAGCACTCCACGATGACGGAAGTGAGTGCTACGGGGCGATAGTCATTTAGCTCAGCTACCTTAGCTTTCTTGGGAACAGGAACAATGGTGGCCCTCTTGAAGCATGTGGGAACAGCAGACTGGGATAAGGGTTGATTGAATATGTCCGTAAACACACCAGCCAGCTGGTCTGGGCATGCTCTGAGGACGCGGCTAGGGATGCCAACTGGGCCGGCAGCCTTGCGAGGGTTAACAAGTTTAAATGTTTTACTCACGTTGGCTGCAGTGAAGGAGAGCCCGCAGGTTTTGGTAGCGGGCCGTGTCGGTGGCATTGTATTGTCCTCAAAGCGAGCAAAGAAGTTAAGTTTGTCTGGGAGCAAGACATTGTTGTTCGAGACGGGGCTGGTTTTCATTTTGTTGTCCGTGATTGAATATAGACCCTGCCACATACCTCAGGTGTCTGAGCCATTGAATTGCAACTCTACATTGTCTCTATACTGACAGTTAGCTTGTGTTAGCTAGTGATGATAATCAAAGAGAATTCTCTTGGTAGATAATGCGGTCGGCATTTGATTGTAAGGAATTGTAGGTCAGGTGAATAACAGGACTTGAGTTCCTGTATGTTGGTATGATCATGCCACGTCTCATAAGGCATACTTATTCTTACCAGAGAGATGTTTGTTTCTATCGGCGCAATGTGTGAAGAAACCAAGTGGCTGTACCGACTCTGATAACGTATCCCGAGTGAGCCATGTTTTCAAGAAACAAAGAACGTTACAATCTCTGATATCTCTCTGGAAGGCAACCCTTGCTAGGATTTCGTCTACCTTGTTGTCAAGAGACTGGACATCGGCGAGTAGTATACTCGGGAGAGGTGGGCGATGTGCCCGTCGACGGAGCCTGACCAGAAGACCGCTCCGTCTGCCCTTTCTGCGGCGTCGTTGTTTTGGGTCGCAGGCTGGGATCCGATCCATTGTCCTGGGTGGTGGACCAAACAGAGGATCCGCTTAGGGAAAGTCGTATTCCTGGTCATAATGTTGGTAAGTTGACGTTGCTCTTATATCCAATTGTTCCTCCCGGCTGTGTGTAATAAAACCATGTAAAATAAAAATAAAAATACTGCATAGTTTCCTAGGAATGCGAAGCGAGGCAGACATCTCTGTCGGCGCCGGAAGTCTTTGCAACAACAATATCAAAATGTCTGCTCTTACTCCATACATGGCACAGACTTGTAAACATTGTTTTCATCAAGTCATTACCAGACCACTTCATAACCATAAATGTTCAGTGCCCAAACACATGACAGTGATAGTCTTGTATTTCAGATATGTTTTTAATAAAGATCTTGTCATGTGTGATTCCATGAAGGCTGCAGCTATTGTTGCAGTAGGAAATAATGAATGTGATTTATTTCAGCTTTTAATTCTTTCATCACATTCCCAGTGGGTCAGAAGTTTGCATACACTCAGTTAGTAGTATTGCCTTTAAATTGTTAACTTGGGTCAAACGTTTTGGGTAGCCTTCCACAAGCTTCCCACAATAAGTTGGGTGAATTTTGTCCCATTCCTCCTGACAGAGCAGGTGTAACTGAGTCAGGCTTGTAGGCCTCCTTGCTCGCACAAGCTTTTTCAGTTCTGCACCCACAAATGTTCTATAGGATTGAGGTCAGAGCTTTGTGATGGCCACAACAATACCTTAACTTTGTTTTCCTTAAGCCATTTTGCCACAACTTTGGAAGTATGCTTGGGGTCATTGTCCATTTGCAAGACCCATTTGCGACCAAGCTTTAACTTCCTGACTGATGTTTTGAGATGTTGCTTCAATATATCCACCTAATTTTTGTTCCTCATGATGCCATCTATTTTGTGAAGTGCACCAGTCCCTCCTGCAGCAAAGCACCCCCACAACATGATGCTGCCACCACAGTGCTTCATGGTTGGGATGGTTTTCTTCAGCTTGCAAGCATCCCCCTTTTTCCTCCAAACATAATGATGGTCATATTGGTCAAACAGTTCAATTTTTGTTTCATCAGACCAGAGGACATTTCTCCAAAAAGTATGATTGTTGTGCCCATGTACAGTTGCAAACCGTAGTCTGGCTTTTCATGGCAGTTTTGGACCAGTGGCTTCTTCCTTGCTGAGCGGCCTTTCAGGTTATGTCGATATAGGACTCGTTTTACTGTGGATATAGATACTTTTGTACCTGTTTCCTCCAGCATCTTCAAAAGGTCCTTTGCTGTTGTTCTGTCATTGATTTGCACTTTATGCACCAAAGTATGTTCATCTCTAGGAGAAAGAACATGTCTCTTTCCTGAGTGGTATGACGGCTGCGTGGTCCCATGGTGTTTATGCTTGCGTAGAATTGTTTGTACAGATGAACGTGGTACCTTCAGGCGTCTGGAAATTGCTCCCAAGGATGAACCAGACCTGTGGAGGTCTACAATTATTTTTCTGAGGTCTTGGCTGATTTCTTTTGATTTTCCCATGATGTCAAGCAAAGAGGCATTGAGTTTGAAGGTAGGCCTTGAAATACCTCCACAGGTACTCATATGGTGTCAATTAGCCTATCAGAAGCTTCTAAGGCCATGACATAATTTTCTGGAATTTTCCAAGCTGTTTAAAGGCACAGTCAACTTAGTGTATGTAAACTTCTGACCCACTGGAATTGTGATACAGTGAATTATAAGTGAAATAATCTGTCTGTAAACAATTGTTGGAAAAATGACTTGTATCATGCACAAAGTAGATGTCCTAACCGGCTTGCCAAAACTAGAGTTTGTTAACAAGACATTTTAATGACTTCCGTCACAAATATACAACTGACTGGATAACTTATTAATTAGCCTATCAAATAAGACATTTGACAAGAGGACAATTGTTGGATATCATCATCACATCATACCATTCTATATTAGTAATATGTTTATACATAATTGGTAATGTTCATTCTGAAATTACATCCCTGGTTACATGATGTCAATTTGTTTTCATAAACCAAACAGTCTCGAGGATGAGAAAGTACAGTCTCAAGTCATAACTCCCATAGAGCGACAAAAGATGATTGTAGCAATATTGGCCTCAAGAGGGCGGTGTGGTCCCCAGTTGTTTTTGACAATAATATGTTATACTGAGGTGAGATTCTTCTAAAACCTAGGGTTCATCATCATCATCATCCCATCTGAGATTAGAAAGACACAACCCCTTTACTCTTGATGATACGTAACAGTTTAGGTTATTGCTATGTTATTACAATGTAATAAGCCATGTTGAATGGGTTATGGAAAGACAAAATGTATGCTTCTGTGATTTATACTTTATTTTCTTTCATTAGGCTGCTACCGGTCGACCATATGTCATTGTTGTCAATTCACCTGTGATGCAAAATCTCAAAGAAATCCCTATTTCCTCTCACAATATTCTGTGCTGACAAGCAGTGCGGGTATTGACGTCAGTCACCGGCATTAGCACCAGCGCGCGAAGCTCTGGTTTTTGGGAGTGGTACGAAAATCAAATCTGCGCTTCCCCGCCCGCCCAGCTACACTAGAAAGTTTATGAGCGTTTACACGACTGACTGCTCCCTTTGCACTCGTGGATTATACCCGCAATTTAAAAGGGACAATCTCCATTGATATGTGAGTTTCTTTTAATCAATGCTTTGCTGACAGCTTTAGCTGTTGTCCCTGATACAATGTATTCCCTTGATGTGTTGTTTATTTGAAGCCAATGATAGGTGACAATTAGATAAAATAACTTAACGTGAATTATAACGTTGTGAACTGTGTATTGTCAGATAAACGTCTAGCCTATAGCCGTATAATCGTACATTTCTGAAAACCAGAACTATACGTTTCACTTATTCATCCTATTTATTTCAGCCAAATAAAAACATTAATGGGTTTGCTTTTGTTTCACTTTAATAGCCTGTCTTCCGTTTACCTGAAATATTCAACTACTTTCTAGTGAACATTTTCTATAGTTAAATCGTTTTTAAGGCATTTGACTCAATAATTCGTGTTTGTCTGGTTAAGGAAGTAGCCAAAGTTACTTTTGTTTTGCTTTGGTTGCATAAACAGTTTATATAGTCTTTTCCCCCTCGCTCTATATGAATCATATAACAAGAGCAGTCTCCCCCGCTTATCAGATCTCCCTATTGTAACATTATTTAAAGAAAGCGACGCCATACTGTTTCCTGGCAGACTGGGCCAGCAGTTACTGACCACTGGATAACCCTAGAGCTCTGGGCCCCACGATAATATTCTAGGCTATCCAAGGACAGACAATCTCATTGGAAGTATAAATGTAATACGTTTGTAGCCTATCATTAGTTGCACATGCAGAAGTTGATGGCAATATCACGTGTCAAGTTTGAACTAATTATCCCATTTTTTAAAATCTGAATTTGGTATGGTAGCAACAGTTATAATCAAGCACCTTACTAGAAATGGGTGGTAGTTGACGAGAGAGAGATACAGTACATACATTTATTCGAAATGGCCTTGTTAATCATCACTAACATAGATGTTAATCAGTGTACTTCATCTGATCCTGGACGTTTAGGAAAAGGCCCTTTGGAGAGAACATTTTATCCAATAATAATCTCAGATACCACTATTCCAGATAAAAGACAGAAAAAAAGAAATTGATGCAGTTTATAATCTTGGCAACACCATCTCACAATTTAATTTTCAACAGGAAAGGTTCCTTGAGGGGATTTGTTAAGCTTGCCAGCATTTAGTGTAGAGGATGAGTATTACATTGATTAATATGCATTGACATTATATTAATTCTACTCTGATGTAGTTATATAAATGTGCAGCATCAGTAATATCAGAGGTGTACACAATTCCTTATTGATTGGATATTTGCATTATTCATCTATGACTTTGCTTGGCAGTTGGCAATCTCCTACTGACGCCCCACCTCTTTTCTCCTAGCTGACCTTTAACCTATCAAGGCTGGATTTGTGTGGTCACCCCTCTGGAGCGGAACCACTGCCACCACAGTCACTGCCGTGCTGCTATTGGACGAGGACGCTGCTCTCGCTGCCCGAGCACCTAGACACCGGCCAGTTCTTCATTGAGGCTCCCACAGATATCTGACTTCGAGATGGACAGCAGTAACATGTCACTTTTACCCCTGCTTCTACTCTGCCTTGCCATTGCCACTTCAGGTAAGACCAATGGTTGGTTGAACCTCCAACTTCCATCTCTTCTTAATGGTTGTGTAAGTGAAGAGCTGTTTGGTTGACGGCTCGTGTGCTAGACTCGACTTGGAGACTGGTGCTGAATTGAAGCCTAGAGGGTCTTTCCTTCTGTGTAAGCAAAGTTCAAAAACCAGCATTAACCTTGATTTGATCTGTCATGATTTACTTATTCTAACCTCATCTCTTTAAAAAAACAAAACAACCAGGGCTTTATTTTCACAGCTGTTTTTCAGTGGTTCTCTCAGGATTACCAGTTGATTGGATGAGTCTGTATAGAGAGGTGTAACGTGTATAGTGACTGACAATATTTCCTAAAGACTACTTTCATTAAAACTCGGAAAGTATAAGGATTAAATGAGAAATGTGTGCATCTGTTTATTATTGTGCTGGTATACGCTATAGGTAGCCTAGATTTGTCTTGGTTTGCGTGTATATTTGATATATTGGTCAAGTAAGTTTTTGGGGCGTATGATTAAAAACAAATAGGTATGTTAAATAGAGCTTGCCAGCTTGTAGTCGTAAAAAATGAAAATTAATTCTCAGGTTTGTTCAGCCATTCCTAAAAATCAATGTGGAATGAATGGGGTTTTAGGATAAACACGAGAAAATAAGGTTTGAGGTTAACACAGGCTTAGATCGTATACTTTTGTAATATCAGTCAGTTAACATGACCTTTATGAATTATGAAGAATTTATCTGCTTTATGTGCTTATTTTGATTACATAAATGTTTCAAATTCACAAGAAGTGACATTAGCTGATGGAGATGTCATAGAACAAAACTAATAAGATCTCCTAAGCCTCTGTTTACCTCTTTTATCCCAAAACCATACAAAACCCCCATAGGCTTTGGCCAACAAGCAATGGTGGTACCCTCCATTAGTTCCTACAAAAAGGTGCCATTACAATTGCTCTCTGTGGTTGCAGTGGTCAGTTGGCAGTTAGCTTGAGTATTATGTAGGAAATGGAAGAGTATCTGCAGTGTTCAGTTATGCTCTGGCCACTAACATGTGTGGATCCTTGGAGTGATGCTTATTTCAGATAGTTATGTCAGACAGAGCAGGTGTAGTTGATGCTATTCCAGTGGATCCTCATGTTTATGCACTGATATATGCACATTTGATATATTTGGCTCTAGCAGACAAAGGAAAGCAGTCCAAAACCGTTTGTATTATTTTTTAAATATGATTTCGTATTGTTGTACCATTGTGGAGAAGGAACCTGCAAGTTGCATTTTGTTGGACGGTATATAACATGTGTATCCTGTACATATGACTAATACAACTTCAAACTCCAACATAACCGAGAAATGCCAAGGCATTTATTGGAATATTCTGTGAGACTTCCAAATAGGAATACTATCGCAACGTTTCTGAACACAGCATTTTTTTACACCCATCACTAGTGAGTGGCTGAGGTAGTGGCTGTAACTGTGACTGTCTGTCGACAGTGTAGCCCCCTGTAGTGGATTCTAGTTGGGAATCTGTCGACTGATTTGGTCTCACTGGATTAAATCCCTGCTGCCCCTTTTGGGGGCATCCGTTTGGGCTCCAGACAGTAGTTGGACTCCAGACTTCTGTTCTGTAGTTCCATGGGGGCCATCAGCTGTACAGTCCCTCTCTGGGGGTGTCCCTACAGGAGGCTAGGTTGACTGTAGGCCCCATCGGCTCCCCACTGCAGTTCGTTCCCCGTGGGAGCCTGACGTGATGGTTTTCGACTCTTGGCCTCCCGCTGCACTTCCTCCCAGCCGGGTCCTTCTCCACAGACTGAAGGAAAAGTACAAAAGTGATTAGGCAGCTGCCATAGAGGGAGGGGAGCCTGAAGGAGAGCTTGGGGGAAGCTGACAGACTAGGGGGAGGGAGATGGAGGGAAGAAAGGTAAGGAGAGTAGCAGAACAGCAGGCAAGGAAGCCACTAGGACCACATCCTGAGGAAGCTATGCTGGAGGCTGGGAGGGTGTTGAGGGGTGGAGATGGTGGTGGTAGTTAGGGGTGGATTATGTAACTATCCAACAACACATCAGTGACACAGTGAGTTGATCGGGAAAGGGGTGCAGAGAGAGAGAAAGGGATGAAAGGAGAGAGACAAATACAAAGAGAGAGAGGAGGGTGAATTGAGGGATGAGGCAGAGAGATTGAGAGACAGATGATGCTAAGGAGAGGTAGAACAGAAAGAGGGGGAGGGACTAAAGAGAGAGATTGTGTGTGAGAGAGAAATACACTATGGCAAGATGCAGAGAGAGATGAAAGAGAAGGAGAGAGGGATAAAAAGAGGTGACAGACAGCTCCTTAGTAGGGTCTTGCAGAGGGAAATGACCAAAAAAAAAAAACCTGCTGCCTCTGTTAAAAATGGCATTGAGTCTAAATAGCCCACTTCCCCACACTGCAGCCAGACTGGGTTCCAGGACCAGGGAGACATAGTGACGCGACCACTTGTCGCTGCTGCAGACCGATTTCTATCTCACTGTTGCAATCAACAATTCATTTCTGACTGCCTCTTTTTCTCTCTTTGACGAGCAGTGCTGAGCAGGACTAGCTACCCAGTAGGCACACGCTGGTTGAATAAACATTGTTTCCACGTCATTTCAATGAAATTACTTTGAACCAATGTGGAATAGACGTTGAATTGATGTCTGTGCCCAGTGGGTATGCTACAGTATGTTGTTCACCTCTCTCTCTCTCTCTCTCTCTCTCTATGTCTGTTGTACCTAAAAGGGAGAGCAAGCGCTTGAGGAGTTACAATAATGTTTGCTGCCAGATAACTTTTCCTGTTTGTGTATAGATTATGAATGATGTGTGATGGTTCACTTTATCTCTGAAGTAAAACAGGGCAGCAGCAGTGTCATGTAAAACATTTCGAGATCCAAGTTATTTTTTTCCAGCTTGTGAGTTATGTTTTTCTTGAAGTTGGTTGTTAACAAGGCACCCCTCATGCGGTAAGGCATATATCAAAGCACTGCAAAACACATCCAGCTCACTCTATTTAGGCTATGCATCACCTAATGTTGATAGGCACACTTTCATCTCAGAAAGCATTTATTTTAAGAGACTTTTCATATCTAGGAAAAACATTGAGAGTAACATACAATCGTTTCTCATATGCAAGGAGATGCGTGAGCCTCAGTAATTATTCTATTACTTGGCTGTGAGGCAAAGAGAGAGAGAGAGCACTAGTACCGTTGAGCTCTTAACGAGTACACACATCATCATTTACATGGAGTACTTTAGCTTTTAACAAAAGATGACCATGTTAAATGAAAACACAGTCATGGATATTGAAGTCTCCACTCGTTTCAGCCACCATTTCTGGCCAGGCCCTGGACCTTGTCTGCCTGTCTTTCTCATCGTGGTGCACTATCCCTGGGGATTGGTAAGGCCCAGGTTGGGTTGGTCGGCTGGCAGTGGCGTGCGACCTGAATGGCTCATTAGTACATGGCGCTGAGATAAAACTCCTCATCAGAATGGCGACCACTATGTGCCCATGCCAGCGGCGGCCGTCTGCACTTGGTGGACAGATAAGGCATGGCGTTGTGTAGCTATTATCTCTGGCCAGTCTGCCCATACTCAGCCAAGGGTCTGCCCAATCAGAAGGAGTCTGTCCCTTTAAAAATGATTTTTGGGGTTATCTTCCCCAAATCCCAGAGAGAGTAGTACTTGGGTTGGCTGTTTGGTACCTATTCTTTATTTCCCACTATGCAAATTCATAAACTATTTAGTATGCTATGTTGATGTGCTGCTTTCTTCAGGCAGAACAGAGATAGTTGTCAGCTAAGGTTCTAAAGGACAGGAAAGTATCATTGAACAGTTGATGCTTTGAAGCAATGACGGATGTCATGGGCTTTAGTTGAAGCTTGTTGCGATATGTCTCACAAATCTTAAAAAACGCGATTGAATGGTGTTCAGAATTGAAACAACGAAGGGTAGCTACAGTCACTTGTTATTTGACCCTAATGGTAGAGCTATGCAAGCCTGGGTGTATAAAGTTGAACCTTCATGTTGATTCAGGTGTCATGCTGCTTTTTCTGGATTCATGTGGTGAAGCGCTCAAAATTCTCTTTGATTTATGACAAACTTGGTGTGTGTGCTTGTGTGTGTGTGTGTGTGTGTGTGTGTGCACGCATGAGTGTGCTCCTGTGTGTGTTGGCGTGTTTATGTAGGGGCCACATTGAGGGTTATAGAGAGTCCCTCTGAATGTGATGGAAGGCTTTTGATATAATCTTTTCCCATTATTAATACATTGAAAAGTAGCAAGTGTGATCAAGGGATGGGCTTTAATTAAAGGCCCTATAGTGCAGATGTTTGTCATATGACTCCCACAAATCCCAAAGCCATGCTCAGGCGTCTTAACAGTCTGTACTCATCTTCCTGAGTGAATATAATCAAGCTTGTTGACAGCTTTCCACTCTCACACTATTTCATTACTCTTAGAGGAAGAAAAATAAAACTTTGCACTGCAAAGCAGCACAATCTATCAGAAAGTATCAGAACCTTCATAGCTATGCTATCTATGATGCAACGATCCCAAAGTGGGCTCGTTAATATTTTCTGGGAAATCAGTGGAGAAAAACGGGGTAATGTCTGTTGGTTCTATGAGCAACATATGCTGTGTAAAGCGACATCAATCTTGAATGATTGGAAGCACCCAGTGTGCAATGCGTCTCTGCCGCTTCCATCTGCTCGGTGGAACGGAGTTAGCACAGCGACCGCTAAATTAGTCTTTCCCTCCAAAAGCCACGTTTGCTAATTAATGCCTGGAAGATGAATAGACTCTCACTATAGAGCAAATTCACAATGTCTCGCCGTTTAGTGGTAAATTAATTTGTTCACACTGTGACCAACCTGAAGACTGAGAGCTAATAGAGTGTTTATGGAACACCTTGTCAATTTGAAGGAAGAGGCAACCAAAGCAACGAAACTGCAGACGCTTATGCTGCCTGGAATATGACAGATATATGTTTCTGTATGTGTGTGTCTGTGAGAGAGCGAGAGAGCGATATAGAGAGAGCCTGTAGTGTATCAATGGGGAACGGCAATGTATTTAACATTCGTCATATCTAAAGTTCCAAGCATCACCATTCTAGAAAAGAACTGCTAGTATAGTGAATGACAAGAGCACACTAAGTTTTTCAACATCAAAGCATCAGATTGCCTTAGGAACAGCAACAGACAGACAAACCATAAAGATTAATTGAGAGACAGCTCTCAAGCGTCTAAGAAATACATGAGTGTGTGTGTGTGGGTGAGCCATAGGCCCTCCATGGATTTGTTGTACTACTTCTGACATGAGGAGATATCTGACAAGAGGTGTAAACAGAGCCAGTTATATATGAAGACACGCTGTCTACAGACCAGCTTTCACATACTCAATGCCAGTGGTGTAAAAATACTTGAAAGTACTACTTAAGTATTTGGGGGGGGGGGGTATATGTACTTTAATTTACTTTTTTTTCACAACTTTTACTTCACTACATTCCTAAAGAAAATGATGTACTTTCTACTCCGTACATTTTCCCTGACACCCAAAAGTACTCGTTACATTTTGAATGCTTAGCAGGAAAAGGGTCTAATTCACACACTTATCAAGAACACATTCCTGGTCATCCCTACGGCCTCTGATCTGGCGGACTCACTAAACACAAGCTTCGTTTGTCAATTATGTCTGAGTGTTGGAGTGTGCCCCTGGCTATACGTAAATAAAAAAAATAAGAAAATGGTAAGGTCTGGTTTGCTTAATATTAAGGAATTTGAATTGATTTACACTTTTACTTTTGATACATGACTATATTTTAGGAATTACATTTACTTTTGAATCTTAAGTACATTTAAAACCAAATACTTTTTGAATTTTACTCAAGTAGGATTTTACTGGGTGACTTTCACTTTCATGTGAGACATTTTCTATTAAGCCATCTTTACTTTTACTCAAGTATGACAAATCATGTTCTTTTTCTACCACAGCTCAATTCCATTAACACACCTAAATAACCACACACACGCGTGAGCGTACACACACACACACACACACCACACACCAGGGCTGTCCCCGATGTTGGTCGACCAAAAGTCGGCTGTTCTTTCAACCCAATTGACTGGTTGAAACTTTACCATTTTACCAGCTTTTCTGATGCTTTAAGAACACTGTTCGTTGAAATAAGACACAAATGACTCGAGGGAGCCAGAGATCCAGAGAGCCAGAAAAAAATGTAAATAAAAAATATATTTAAAAAAAAACTTACCTGACCATCCTCCTCCTGCTCTTATTGGCTTTCGCAGATTCTGGCTTTACTCTGCTGAAGTTGCCGGTCATAGGCTCCATGAGGAATCGGCAACCTTTTTGATGTGGAATGCCAGTTTATCTTATCATTTCTACTGATATGCGTGCCAGTTATGGTTTTCATGTGTACATTTTCATGGAACAGTTTCATTAAATTTATAATAAGGTCTTCATATCTCAAAATCATTGTCATGTGGTTAATCCTAATTATATCCAAATCTAAAGGAAAATTATACAAACCTAAAAGATAGTTGGCAATACAAGTTATGTAAAAACCGCCTATAAAGCCAACAAATGAAAACATTGCAGCCTGCAGATAGAAAATATCCTATTAATCAAATTGGCTACACATGGCCTGTCTGCAGCGAACTTGAAACATTGTATCAACTATTACCTTGAGTCAGCCTGAAGCTCCCTCTAGCAAACTTGCAACATTGTTAAAAATATTCTGGGCCCTCAGAGTTTCCGGTGCCAGTGAGCTTGGGACAGACACAGCTGTAGGCTATTTGCACGTGATAAAAACTAATCAGGTAGGCCTATTTCATGACGCTTCCACTGCATCAGAGCATAACATTTCCCCTTTCACGCTGAGTGGTCAAATGGGAGAGAGCTGGAAAGATTTTTCAAATACATTGAGGAACTATTGGTGGTGCGTTAAGTCAATCAGAAATACTATCAGATTCCCAAATGGGCACATTTATATTCCTACATTTGCACGCAGGCCAGTTAGCCAACAGGCCTACTTCTATCCGTAATCAGGTGCGCGTCCTTACTCAAGATTGAAAGGAGCGATCTAAACAAAGACAATGACTAAATTGACAAAACCCGTAAATTGAATAAAATAAACCAAAACTCACAAGTGTAACATAGGTTGTGCGCTCTGCAAACAACGTGTCCACTCCGACAGTGAGAACGACAAAAGACTGTAATAATAATATATTGAATGCATTAACAGAAATGACCATAACCAAACAAAGATTACACAACCTCCCCCCACTGCCACATACACAACCTCCCCCCACTATCACATACACAACCTCCCCCCACTGCCACATGCACAACCTCCCCCCACTATCACATACACAACCACCCCCCACTGCCACTGCCACATACACAACCTCCCCCCACTGCCACATACACAACCTCCCTCTACTACCACATACACAACCTCCCTCTACTACCACATACACAACCTCCCCCCACTATCACATACACAACGCCCCCCACTGCCACTGCCACTTACACAACCTCCCACCACTACCACATACACAACCCCCCCCACTACCACATACACAACGCCCCCACTACTAAATCAAATCACAACCTCCCCCCACTATCACATACACAACGCCCCCCACTGCCACTGCCACTTACACAACCTCCCACCACTACCACATACACAACCCCCCCCCCCCCCACTACCACATACACAACGCCCCCCACTACTAAATCAAATCATTTAGTAGTGGTTATTTATATAGCCCTTCTTACATCAGCTGATATCTCAAAGTGCTGTACAGAAACCCAGCCTAAAACCCCAAACAGCAAGCAATGCAGGTGTAGAAGCACACAACGTCCCCCTACGACCACATACACAACCTCCCCCCACTACCACATACACAACCTCCCCCCACACACATTAGTAATAAAAGTGATAGTGATAATTAGGGACTTTTTTTGTAGACTGTTGGGATTTTGTTGGCGTGGGGAGAGAGGAGGAGAGAGGTGAGACACAGTGTTGTGCAGTGTAGGGGTGAGAGGCCAGGGGACACTGCGGGCCCCTGCAGAACGCTGATAAGAGCTTGTTTACCTTCCTGTGGATGGTCAAGCCTCAGTCTGCGGCCGCGGAAACACCAGGACAATAGGTGTGTGGAGCTGGAAAGGCTGGGGCAGGCCAGACCCCCCCCCCCCCCCCGTGTGCTCCGACCACCCCCCTACCTCTCCCCTTCCCCATCATGGCTCCTCCGACCCGGGACGCAAACAGTTTACTCTGCCTCAGTGAGACAGTTGCCCCAGACACTGCTCTGTGTTTGCCAGGGTTTACCCTAGATTTACAGATAAGGTGGGGTTTAGATGTGATGCAGACACCATTTTTGGAACCAGTTGAAATACATTTTATACAGAACAATTGATTCATGCCATGGCAATACATTATTTTGTCATTTTTAACATATATTATGGCATGTAATATGCTTTAGTTGATCGGTCACTTATCATCATGGTACTTTTGATGCAGTAATATACAGCAATTAGTTAATTGGAGAGCCAAGCCACTCATCTTGATGACAGCTCTAGAACTTTGTGCATAAGGGTGTAAGTGGGGAAAAAAGTTACCCACAGACCACATTTCTTTTGGAACATTGAACTGTTGACAAAATAGATTAGGGAATTGCTTCCAAAGATGTGGTAAATAGTGAGCCTAGATAAAATGGAAGAAAAATTGTTTCCTCCTAATTATTTTTTTAGCAGGAAAGGGGTTGTAGTGAGAGTAGTAAAGGACTACTGCTCGACTAAAATAGAAACAGTTGTCATCAATGTGTAAGATTTCTTGTCAGGGTCCTGTTGTAGGTGACAGACTTTTGGCAGACTACTGTATTCATGAATTGCAATCAAATAAAAGAACTCTGTTGATTCCCCAAATCAAATTCTAATGTCTAAATTAAAAAGTGAATAACCTATCTTAAATAAAGGTGAATGTAGGATAGTACAAGTCCAAACTGCTTCATCTGCGTTTCCTGTCCCTCCCTGTCAAAGTGAATAGTGGTTTGATCTTTTGACTCTGCGAGGAGACTCAATAAAGGAAGTCAGTGTTTCCAGGATGTGGCTTGTTGCAGGCAGGGTCACAATGCCTCTCTTGAATATATAACCTTTAATGTCAGAGTTGTGTGGGGTTTTTTTTCCAGCAAAGGTCCTCTTTCTGCTGAGTCGGGAGATCCACCCTACAGAATACTGACGATGAACCTTTCACCCCCCAAACAAGAACTGGTAGTCCGATCCAAGTCAGATGAGCCTGATGGTGAAGTCATGCGTTTAGTATTTCTGCTTTCTGGCAGTTTTTTCTAGGAAGGAGCCGTGTTGGCTTTTTCTGCTACAGGATGTTTTTGTTCTTAATACATCAACAGTATGCCTTGAAGAGTTGCAAAAAATGTTTACAGGATTGCCAATAAAAAATAACACATTTTTTTGCTGTTTAGTTGTTAACTTCGTCAGTGACATCTGTAGATATTAAACATTTATCACAATGTTAGGTATAAACGTTAATATTAAACAAACTATTTCTGTCCCCAAAAAATAAACAGTGGTCTACTGTCCTAAGGAGACATACACTCACAGCCACAGATGGTAGACTTGGAATGTACCAAGTCGAGTCAGAGGGATAACTTTGTGTACATTACAGCATTGAGAAATCTCCCCCTCCTAACTCGAGCTCCCGCACCACCCACCGTAGTCCGCCCCTGCATCAGACAGGAGACACATGCCTGATTGAGCATTTTCTTTGGCCCAACATCAGGTTTGGGAGTTGACCAGAACAATGAGACAAGAAGGGACAGTCCAGAGATAGACACAGACAGGAAAATAAAGTACAAGGGAAGGAGGAGAGGTATGAATGGCAGATTCAGCGACATGGCCAAACACATTTCAAGCCAAGGACTTCCATACTCAGATAAACACTGTGATACAACACTGTGAAGCATGAGGCTCATCATCATTTCCTATACATCCTCTATCATCTAGAATCATTATGATGGATTCCTTCAAAATCCCCCTGACTCCCCCTCACATCTATATGGGAATCACCACCATCGTGGAAAAGAAAATTGGAGGCGCTGCTGATAAAAATAGATAAAGACAGAGGAGGAATGGAACGGCGCTTCTCTATAGCTCATTTAACAGCAAACCGCTTAATGAGGCAGTTGGCATTTCCGGGTCAGGCAGAGGGGTCAGTGTGACTATGGTTTATATCCTTAGTGATCGGTAAATAGGATTAGGGGAGTATCAGTGTGTGCGTCTGTGTGTGTGTGTGTGTGTGTGTCTGTGTGTGTGCTTTGCAGACACCAGGGGGTGATTTACGCAAAGTAGTCTGCCCCTGCCGACGCAGTCACAGCCTGTTGACTCTGTCACAGTGGAATGAGACGGTGCTTCTTTATGGGAGGTAATCTGGCTGTTGAGTGGACATTAACGCACAGGGGCAGAATAACAGGAAGCCGGTACTTGACCAGAGCAGAAGAAGAGGGATGATGAGAAAAGACAGGGAGGATCTCTCACTGCACAGTGGGGAAAGAAATAAAGAGTTAATTAACGAAAAGATGAGAGGCTTGAAAGAAAGAGCTGTTTGTGTGGTGGGCATTGGCTTGACTTTACTCATACCCCTTTTCTCTCTCCCTTCCCTCCCTCCCTCCATCCCTTCCCCTCGTGGTGACGACAATGTCCTCTGCCAGGGCTCTCCGTCATCATCAGGCCAGCCGTCTAAACAGGGCATTTCCTGTTGCCCTCACAAAAGTTGTTGTTTCCTGTTCACCCCCACACCCCCCTTCCCCTCTCTGTCTCTCTATCCTTCCATGGCGCTCATCAACCATCAACCCCTCCCCCAAATGCTTTGCACCTTGTAGCTACAGTAGATACGGAAAATCCTGAGTCTTCAGACATGGGCCCGTATTCAAGAGTCTCGGTATGAGTGCTGATATAGGATTCGTTCTTCCAGTTAGATCATAATCAATAAGGTTATATGGACAGGGTGACCTGATCTTTGATCAGCACTGCTACTCTGTGATGATTTGTGCATAGAAACGGACCCTGGAACTGAGAAGCTATGATTGTCTCTTAGGTGTTCATAACAGTTTGGATCTTTTCTAATAACTTCTCAGATGAAACTATTATACCGGTCTAAATAAGAGAATGTAACGAGCTGAAAATTCTCATCAGTTTTCCCAAAGAGGGTTGTCCTCTGCATAGTAGTATGAAGTACTTGAGTAAAAAATACTTTAAAGTTCACTTTTTATATTTCTAACTTTTACATTTACTCCACTACATTCCTAAAGAAAATAATGTACTTTTTACTCTATACTGTACATTTTCCCTGACACCCAAAAGTACATTTCGAATGCTTAGCAGGACATGAAAATGTTTCAATTAATACACTTATCAAGAGAACATCCCTGGTCATCCCTACTGACTCTGATCTGGCGGACTCACTAAACCCAAATTCTTAGTTTGTAAATTATATCTGAGTGTTGGAGTGTGCCCCTGGCTATCCGTAAATAGATAAACAAGAAAATGATGCCGTCTGGTTTGCTTAATATAAGGAATGTGAACAAATACTTTTAGACTTTTACTCAAGTAGTATTTTACTGGATGACTTTCACTTTTACATGATTCATTTTCTATTAAGGTATCTTAGTATGACAATTAGCTACTTTTTCCACCACTGCCTCTGTGCTCAATAATATAATCCCTTTCCATAATGGGTGTCAGTGGTGATATTGTATTCCGTTTAGATGCATGTCTACTGATTGTGATTCAAACTCTCAGACCAGGGTTGTCTCTGTATCAGTCCTATGACACTATCTGAGTCACATCCTATAGGGTCAGGAGACAGACAGTCTGAGGTGGGGGGCATCAGGGCCCCAATCAGATTTCCCATCTCTCACTAGGCTGGGCGGGACTTGGTCCTAGTGCTGACTGTTGATTGGGTAGGACACAGCCCCTGACCCTGCTCTTCCTGAAGAAGGAGGCGGTTTACTGGTAGGCAATATTTATTGAGCACCAACAGGATACTCCCCTAGGGGACAAAATAAAAGGAAGAAAAAGAGCAAATACATCATTTCAATGGTTCCCTTCATCTTCTGCCCTGACACACACAGCCTCACATGCAATAAATCAGCTGCCCTTGTGTCTGTGTGACAGAGAGCAGAGGTTGGGGGGGAAACTCCCTGCGGTGCAGTGTGGTGCAGTCAGGGAGTGAGGGATAGTAGGGAGGAAACGAGTGGACTTGATTTAATGTTGCCCATGTAGCCGTGAGGTCCCAGATAAACTTGACCTACCAGCCGTGCCGATCAGACCGGTAGCCCCTCCCACCCATTTAGCATCCATACTTCTTACTTTATCTCCTGATTAGAAAACACGGCAGCACTGCTTCCAAATGCCCCGCCATGCAACCCTCCTCCACTACCATAGACAGTCACTGAAGCAGGAGTGATGGAGTGCATGTGGAGGAATCAGAGATGAATAGAACAGGAAAGCAACACCCTCCATAGGCTAGTCTAGGCTGTAGCCAAGAGGGTGATTTAATATGCGTTTCAGATCATGCATTATATTGCTGGTCTACCGAGCTCTTTGTATGTTGCCTATAATGTGTATGAATATATCTTACTAATGATATAATGTGTTTTAATGTATTTATTGTTGATGCATAAAACATTTCAAGGAAATTCATAATGCATTATTCATATGGTCATAATAGAGGGTGTTAGCGCTACCAGCTCTCCTTGGTTTTCTCTCTTTATTGTACCTATGTTCTTGTACCTAATGCATTTCACATCGGCAGTTATTTTTATGCAGGGTTGCAAAACTACAAGTAATTTAACATATTGTCCATGAGTTTCTCGTAGATAGACCATATTGTTTAAGAGAAAATAGCTTAATTTAATCAACAATTTCAATTACCTTTGCAACTCGTCCAACTATTGACTTTTTCACAACTGCCACCAGTTTGACACCAAAACATTGACCACAAATACATACTGTCATAGTAAAGCAAGGCAAAGGTAAACATATCGTTCCCCACGAATGATGCAACGCCCCCCCTTGGGCCAATCAGTGTACTTTTGTAAATGCCAGATCTCTATGGCTAGAAGCATCATTCAACCAAATTTCGTCAAAATCGGCCAGTGGTGGGCCTCACGGGTGGCGCAAGGCACTGCCTCGCAGCGTTAGCTGTGCCACCAGAGACTCTGGGTTCGCGCCCAGGCTTTGTCGCAGCTGGCCGCGACACACAATTGGCCTAGCGTCGTCCGGGTTAGGGAGGGCTTGGCCGGTAGGGATATCCTTGTCTCATCACGCACCAGCGACTCCCGTGGCAGGCCAGGCACAGTGCACGCCAACCAAGGTTGCCAGGTGCACAGTGTTTCCTCTGACACATTGGTGCGGCTGGCTTCCGGGTTGGATGTGCGCTGTGTTAAGAAGCAGTTGCCAAGGTTGCCAGGTGCATAGTGTTTCCTCTGACACATTGGTGCGGCTGGCTTCTGGGTTGGATGCGCACTGTGTTAAGAAGCAGTGCGGTTGGGTTGTGTTTCGGAGGACGCATGGCTTTCGACCTTCGTCTCTCCTGAGCCCGTACGGGAGTTGTAGCGATAAGATAGTAGCTACTAACAATTGGATAACAAGAAATTGGGGAGAAAAGGGGGTAAATTAAAAAAATCGTGCCTGTGGTGTTTGAGATATTGCGTAGGTTTGCTGGATATCCCTGAGCATACAGTATGCCATATTTCATCACTCTGAGTCAAACAGATCAAGAGATAGTGTGGTAAATATGAATATTCTTGCATATGTTGAGTATTGACAGTGTTTGCAACATGTGTACCATATTTTGTTACAATACGAATGTCCTTGACTGATTTATATGTATTTATCTGCCAGCCACATGAACGTTTATTGTTTTTTTAGGTACTAGATTGGAAAATATTATTTGAGAGAACTTTGTCCATAGACGCCACTTATCAAGTTTCGTGCCGACCGGTCATTCGCTGCCAGAAGAGTAGCGTTTTAAGTGTTTTTCACAAAATGTTAAATGGCGGAAAATCCATCATGGCGTGTCCCTAGGCAAATTGGTTCCTTGTGCGGAGAGCAACCTATGTACCGAATTTCATGACTAGGTCAAACAGGGTGAGGGCCGTGACCTTTCAAACTTTGCATTTTCAATCTCTTTTTATAGCACCACCATCTGGCAAATCAGTGTAATTTTGTGACTTGAATGCTTCCAGCTATATACCCTCCTTTAGAAACCCTACTCGTAAGCATAGGCCTGTTTTACAAGTTTAAACATGGCATTTAAGGCTTTAGCCACTTGCCAGGTCATCATTGGCCACAATTGTAAATAAGAATGTGTTCTTAACAGATGTGCCTGGTTAAATAAAGGTTCAATAAAATGTATTGTCCTAGAATGTGTGACCTCTCTACTTTGCTTATCCAGGTTTGCCCCTTGTCTCTCCCCCAGCATCCCAGCAGACGTGTGAGCCAGTGAATGTTCCTGACAACCAGAATGCCTGGATCAGGGTGAGGGAGATGCCAACAGGCTGCTGGACCAGCTACACCACTAAGGACAGTAAAGAGGTGCACATCCTCAGCCTGCACTTCCTTCCTGGGGTAAGGCAATCTACATACTGTGTGTATGTACTGAACTACTGTGGAAACCCACCACTAGAATTAGATGCATCCAGTACACTCATTCTGAATAGTCCAGTACATTGAAAACACAGGTTGATTGATACCAGATGAGCATTAACACACTAGGCTAGTTTACACAAGAGATTGATGTCAGATGAATTAGCTAGTTTTCCCATGTGGCTGAGAGTCAACATGACCGACACCAGCTCTGCTCAGCCTGATCAGTACAAACACATGCCAGACATAACATGGAGCCAGGGTCTCCCCTGAGGTGACTGGGGTTCCTTACACTACACAAAGCAGTGTGAAAACACACAACCTCATCCAACAGCCTGCATGGGGAATGGGGCTAAGTGTGTAGAATACAGGTTGATTTCAAAGTTGTACCCCAAATTGCATAACAATATGTAATTCCAATTATAGCCAACTGTCCCAAGATCAGTGCTTCGGAGGAATGTAATCCTACACTGCTATTTCACCCCAGACTTAATTTTCATTCTTTGACAGTGTCTGGTCAGCACGTATTCGTAATTTCTTATCAATGATCTCTCTCTACCACACACAAACACTTTCTCTCATCTCATTGACTGTTTGTCCCTCTTGAGATGCCGTAGCCAGTACACTTCCTCAAAATATTTTGAATTACTCTAAGATTACTCAAGAAATCTGTATTTAATTTTGACGTTTTTGCTGAGTTCTTAGTTGCGCAATTTTACATCTAACTAAGATGTTTGGTAGAATATTTCTCAAGTGAAAGTCTGTCGTTAAATGACAACTTAATTGAAGAATCCCTACTGTTGACCAATTACTGATGAATGGGCGTAGACATCGGATACCGAACTTCGACAAGCCTCAAGAAAATAAATTCTGTGCTCGAACAGCTGGAAAAATCCTGCTGAATGCTGTCGAACACCAAAACAAATCAAAAAATGTTGTCATAATATACACTGAAGGTACAAAACATTAGGAACACCTGCTCTTTTCATGTCATAGACTGACCACGTGAATCCAGCTATGATCCCTTATTGATGCCACCTGTTACATCCACTTCAATCAGTATAAATAAAGGGGAGGAGCCAGGTTAAAGAAAGATTGTTAAGCCATAAGACAATTTAGACAGGATTGTGTTTGTGTACCATTCAGTTCATGTATGGGTATGATAAAATATTTAAGTGCCTTTGAACGGGGTATGGTAGTAGGTGCCAGGCACACCGGTTTGAGTGTGTTGTTCACGCTCAACAGTTTCCCAAAGGACATCCAGCCAAGTTGACACATCTGTGGAAAGCATTGGAGTCACCCGGGCCAGCATCCTTGTGGAACACATTTGACACTTTGTAGCATCCATGCCCTGACGAATTGAGACTGTTCTGAGGGCAAACTCAATATTAGGAAGTTATTTCTAATGTTTTGTACACTCAGTCTATGTGCGAACTGTTTCGACTGGGGCTGCCCAGTCGGAAGCTTTATACTACGCTGTGTGCTGTGTGTGTGTGGTGGCAGCTAACCTCCCTGACAGCTACTCTAGCAAAGGTGAGATAAATGCGTACACAACAAACCCCTTTCTAAACATATTCTTTGCTGGGTCTTTGGCCCATTTATTAGCAGCAAAGATAAAACATTTCATACCGGCAGATGTCAGTGCAGTAGTTTCCATAGTTCATAGTGAATGTGCAAAGAATACAGGCCTATAAACATCAAACCAAATCAGAATGAGCATCTGTACTTTTCACAAAACCAATAAACTGTATGTGTGTGTCCTTCCATTATACAGACTAATTGGTCAGAAGTGGGGTAGAAGAAGTCATCCAGACATGCAAGGTATCTGTTAAACATGGCAAGAATACAGGCCTATTAATATCAAAAATATCAAAGATGAGCATCTGTAAGCTTCAACAATCAGCATGCCATCTTGATAGCAGAATACAGTAGCAAAATGCTCCCAAAAAGCTGAGCTTTGTAGAGACACACATTTGAAGAAACGCAAAAAAACGTATATGGTCAAACAGTGTAGATGACAGCTTGCTTACCTTCTCACTCAGGCAATTCTTGCGTTTGCTCAGTTGCTCCACAAAACTTCTTCCAGACATCAGTCAACTTGTATACTTTAAGTTGGTACTGAAATCGTTTGTGATTGGACAAGATAACACCTCCTGAATTGAGGTTTAGTTTGGGGTTTTGCAGAGCATTTCAGTGCTCACCTACCTGCATGCACTCCACACAGACAGAAAACAATTCCCTCCATCCTAAACAAAAGTTCACACGACCCCCCCCCCCGCTCTCATCATCACCCATCATCACCCCTCACCCCCTGCCAGGCACTGTAAACAACTATGATGGAATATTAAGCCCCCTAAAGAGGAGAGGTGGTGACAAAGGTGTTTGTGGAAAGGGAGGGGTCATATAGGAAGTGTGGCTGCCTGGCGGCCTGTGTATGGGTTCAGCCTTGGAGGGGGATGGAGGGATAGAGGACGGAGGGAAGAGGGGGTGGAAGGCAGGAGGGCTGGACATGTCCCATTCAGGCACGAGTGTGAGGGCCTTGGCTCACAGCCGAGACTGGACCGTCGGAGCCGGCTCGGGTTAGGGGAGAGAGACAAAGAGTAACGGGAAGCTGTTATGCACCAGCAAAAGCCTTTGAAAAAGTTGCTCTCGAGAAGCTCTCTCTCTCTCTCAAAAAAGGAAAACAATTGTATCTGGAAAGCACAGGAACAAAAATAGCAAGGGCGAGTAACCAGGGATGGCAATGTGCATTGTTCAAACTAATAAAGTGACGAGAGAGAGTGATGGAGAAAGTTAGAATAAGGGACAGTTCTTTAGTAAAGGCCATTGATTTTTGGTTTAAAGTGAAATGAATGTTTCCCAACTGATTTGCAAGACTAAATCCTGTTGACTCATATTAGTCACAGACACATCCTTGACTCTATTGACTCAAACTGAGTGAATCAGTTGCCCATATCAGACTGGTAAACTGTCAAATAACAGGGAAATTAGTCACACATTTACTGTATATTGTGTGCTTTTCAAGAACTCACCCATTATTTAACAATATGATTAGCAAACAGGATAACAACTCACCTAAGACCCTACTATGTTTAATCAACCCTACTATGTTTAATCAACCCTACTATGTTTAATTAACCCTACTATGTTTAATCGAACGGGAAGTGTATAGTCTAGTTGTCAGAGAAGTACTTAGTCTTCTAAGCTATGGACACTTCACTTGTTGAGGCAACTAGAGATCAATTTATATAATGAATCCCAAGAAGAAAGAAGACATGTATCTCTCAGCTGACTGATTATTGAGTTATTCTTCAGGGAGTTTTGATGATAAACATTTTCGGACACTGCTAAAAAGACTATGCAAGCAGTGTGCTTTAATGATAGACAGTTGGCAGGGAAACTGATCATCTTTTTCAGACGTATTGCCAGACTCACTGTCCCTACTAGTATCACACACACACACACACACACACACACACACACACACACACACACACACACACACACACACACACACACACACACACACACACACACACACACACACACACACACACACACACACACACACACACACACACACACACACACACACACACACACACACACACACACACACACACGTCACCCGTGATACAAAGTCAGTGTTCGACGTCCATACATACATACATACCGGCCACTAGCGGCGACAGTGCTGTTACCTTAAAGCAGTGGTGTAAAGTACTTAAGTAAAAAATACTTTGAAGTACTACTTGAGATTGTTTTTTGGAGTATCTCTACTTTACTGTTTAGATTTTTGACAACTTTTACTTGTACTTCACTACATTCTTAAAGTAAATAATGTACTTTTTACTACATACATTTTCCCTGACACCCAAAAGTACTCGTTACATTTTGACAGGAAAATGGTCGAATTCACACACTTATCAAGAGAACATCCCTGGTCATCCCTACTGCTTCTGATCTGGCGGACTCACTAAACACAAATGCTTCATTTGTAAGTGGTGTCTGAGTGTTGAAGTGTGCCCCTGGCTATCTGTAATTACATAAAAAAACAAGAAAACCATGCTGCCTGGTTTGCGTAATATAAGGAATTTGAAATGGTTTATACTTGTACTTTTACTTTTGATACCTAAGTACATTTTAGCAATTCCATTTGCTTTTGATACTTAAGCACATTTAAAACCCAATATTTTTAGACTTTTACTCAAGTAGTATTTTACTGGGTGACTTTCTCTTTTTCTTGCGTCATTTTCTGTTAACGTATCTTTACTTTTACTCAAGTATGTTAATTGAGTACTTTTTTCTACCTGCCATCTTTGTGGGCCTAGTGGTTAGAGCATTGGACTAGTAACCGAAAGGTTGCAAGAGCAAATACCCAAGCTGACAAGGTAAAAATATTTTGTTCTGCCCCTGAACAAGTGTTCCTAGGCTGTCATTGTAAATAAGAATTTGTTCTTAACTGACTTGCCTAGTTAACTAAAGTTAAAATAAAAATACATTTGTCCATTATAGACATAGTCCCAAAATGTGATGTTTTTTGTATTTTGAAAGTTACATATCTTGAAAACTTGATTGCTAACAAGCAAAACATTCAAATTTCAACAATGGAGTAATGAAACAAATACCAAAAATAATAGTTTTTGGGTGGTGTTTTCCTTTAACCCTAACCTTAAAACCTTTCAATTAATGCCTCAACTTATAACCTGGAATTCTTTGAAAGCATCTACCTCTGGTGCCAAAGATTGCATGTTCAAATTCAGCAATAGAATTTTTGTTTTGAGCCAAACCCTAACCTTAACCCTAACCTGCCTGGCATTTCAAATGGCCTGTTGACAGCAGCTAATGTGGTGTGTTGTGTGTGTGTCTATGTGTGTTGAACATGGCCCTTGCATAGGCCTTGCGTATTAGCCCTGTGGTAGGCCTCAGACAATACACTGGTGGTCTCCTCCGACCAGCTCCAAACATCAGGGGTCCGATTATTTCATGTCGGCCCCTCGCCTCAGCCCAGCGTGGCCCTCTCGGAATGCATGCTGTCAGCAGCAGGCAGCAGACAATCAATTTAATAAGAGCGAGCAGATACGAACAAAAGACACTGTGTTCCTCAGCACACTCATCCACACAAAGAAAAAAGGCCAGCAGCAAAGAAAATCCAGCTCCAAAACAAGCAGGAGATTAGAGATGATTTTTTTGCGAACCGCCACGTCAGGATAAAATATAAATAGTTAATTCCCCAAAAGCACCTCTTCAGAACTGTGTTTTAGAGGTATTTAAGAGGTCCTCCACTTCAGTATTCACAACCGCAAACCTTTTACCTTCCTCTCCTCCCTACTGACATACAAGGGAAGTAAATACCAATTCATTTATGGTAATGAATTGGCAAGTTCAAAACGGAATATAAATATCCTGTATCTTTGTAAACTTCACTAGCTTATAACGCATTCTTGACTGTGGTCAATATTGCAAGAACATATTTGACTTACCAGAAGTTGAAGCCCAACACTGTTCACCTGTTGTCTACTGGTCTGCTGGTCACAGATACATTTAAAAACCTGTAGAGGTGTGGATCAGAAAACCAGTTAGTATCTGGTGTGACCACCATTTGCATCATTCAGTGCGACACATCTCCTTCGCGTAGAGTTGATCAGGCTGTTGATTGTGGTCCGGTGTAATGTTGTCCCACTCCTCTTCAATGGCTATGCAAAGTTACTGCTCAATGGTTAGTATGTCTGGTGAGAATGCAGAACATGGAAGAACTGGGACATTTTCAGTTTCCAGGAATTGTGTACAGATCCTCGAGACATGGGGCTGTGCATTGTCAATTTGAAACATGAGGTGATGGCGGCGGATGAATGGCACGACAATGGGCCTCAGGATCTTGTCACGGTATCTCTGTTTATTCAAATTGCCATTGATAAAATGCAAGAGCACACTTCTCCAGCGTGCCAGTGGCCATTGGAGGTAAGCATTTGCCCACTGAAGTCGGTTACGCCGCTGAACTGCTTTCAGGTCAAGACCCTGGTGAGGATGATAAGCACGCAGATGAGCTTCGCTGAGACGATTTCTGACAGTTCTGACTGAAATTCTTCGGTTGTGCAAACCCACAGTTTCATCAGCTGTCTGGGTGGCTGGTCTCAGACGATCTCGCAGGTGAAAAAGCCGGATGTGGAGGTCCTGGGCTGGCGTGGTTACATGGGGTCTGCAGTTGTGAGGCCAGTTGGACGTACTGCCAAAATCTCTAAAACGATGTTGGAGGTGGCTTATGGCCGTTTATTGTCCCCAGCACAAGGTGCACCTGTGTAATGACCATGCTGTTTAATCAGCTTCTTGATATGCCACACCTGTCAGGTGAATGGATTATCTTGACAAAGAAGAAATGCTCACTAACAGGGATGTAAAAAAAATGTGCACACAACATTTAAGAGAAATAAGCTTTTTGTGTATATGTACAATTATGAAAAACACTTCAAATGTTACATTTATATTTTTGTTCAGTGTAGAATATGCCTCTCTGACCCTCTGTACAACTGGCTTCCAGCCTGCTGAATCCTGTAGCTGCCTAGTGGAGCTTTTCTTTGTGAGCTAAGCATGTGTCGGGGCCACTGCCACTCAGAAAGAGGCTATTTAATCTCCTCCAGGACCTCTGAAGCAGATAGTGTGCACTACAGGAGGGCATCCATGCACATCCTGTCCTCTCTCTGTCAGGGTTGGGAGTCCACTGTATGGGGCCGGCCAGGTGGACATGTTGACTCTGCTGTCACTGGAGAGGGGAGAAGAGATTAGTGGAGTGGATATGGCTAAGCTTGTCACCTCCACTTCTCCTGGTACCCCAAGCCTCTCACCACTTCTCCTGGTAACCCAAGCCTCTCACCTCCACTTCTCCTGGCACCCCAAGCCTCTCACCTCCACTTCTCCTGGTACCCCAAGCCTCTCACCTCCACTTCTCCTGGCACCCCAAGCCTCTCACCTCCACTTCTCCTGGTAACCCAAGCCTCACACCTCCACTTCTCCTGGTAACCCAAGCCTCTCACCTCCACTTCTCCTGGTACCCCAAGCCTCTCACCTCCACTTCTCCTGGCACCCCAAGCCTCACACCTCCACTTCTCCTGGTAACCCAAGCCTCTCACCTCCACTTCTCCTGGTACCCCAAGCCTCTCACCTCCACTTCTCCTGGTACCCCAAGCCTCTCACCTCCACTTCTCCTGGCACCCCAAGCCTCACAGCAGGAACTGATGCTGTACTGGGATCACTGGTGTTGGAATGGTGTTGGATTGGATTCACTGGTGTTTGGCTGGTGTTGGATTGGATTCACTGATGTTGGATTGGTTCCATTAGCTGGTTCTGCTAGTGTTGTGCTGGTTTGACTGTAGTATTGGACAGGTGTTGCTGTAGCCTGTTCCTCTACTACAGACTCCTTGGAGCTTCAGTCAGAACTGTCTGTCTGCCAACACCTGCCACTTGGGGTGAATATGTCACATTTCCATATTGCGCCATAATTCCGCAGTGATTTATAGTAGATAACTTTCCCAACCCTAGAGAGACTACATAATGTTGTGTCTTAGATCAGCTGTCTCTATCAAATCACACAAGTGACCTACCATATAGGGAATTCTTTGAATCTTGTCATCTCTGGAATTGAAGAAGTGAAGAAAGTGGTACATCATTTGGCATGCGGCCCATCCTTGTATTTTTCACACGTATTGTGCTGATGTGATGCCTCTGGAAGGGAACAGAAATGCACTTTTCTCAATGACTTTCTCTGTGGGAGAGACAGAACACAATAGAAACCCTTGTGTTGAGCTGTCAGGCGACAATTCAATCCCAAGCCTGGTCCCTTCAAAATAAATGAAGGTGTTAGATTACATTTGTGTCTTTCGAACGCCATGTGTTACCCCACCACAGGATCATTACATTGCAGTGTGAAGTCATTGTATTTTGATGATGCCATGCACTGACTCAGTGAAATGTAATAACACTATTGGAGAAGTAGATTTTTCAGCATGGAGGTGTGCAGTCCATACACGTGTGAGGGGAATAGATTGGGAACCAGGTTTTGTGTGTGTGCAGTATTTGCTAGTCATTCAGACACACATGGAAGCAGTAAGCCTCATCCTATAATCTGTCATAACGTACATTTAGAATCTATGCCAGCTCACAATTTATCAAGAGACTCTCATAAACAATGACATTGCATAATTACCCTTATAAAAGGCCTATAAGGTGACCGAACAGATGAGATCTTAGAATCCTACAGTAAACATTGCCCTCTCTGTGACCCCAGTGTGATCTCTCACACAAAATGTTTATACTGCTTGATTCTTATTTTGTAATCACAGCAAAGTTCCTTTGGGGATTAAAGCCACCACCACTTCCCCTGCAACCCACATGCTTGTGCTATAGCTACTGTACATACCATGCATGGCTCAGTTTTGAATGTACAGCCATTGTTGATGTGGTGGTTAAGTTGACGTGTACTGTACACTCAGATGGATGGTGGGGTGGGTGATTGGGGGTGTGTAAGAATTGATTTTCTTGCAGTAAAAAAATGTGGGGTGAATTGTGATAAACATGATATCAGGCTTTTCTTGCATTTACAGTCATCACAAACTTGAATGTATTTTTCTTGAAATTTAACGTGATTCTTCTGTCCTCTCTAGGCTTCCACCATGTTTGCACTAAACATGACCACTGCCAAGCCAATGCACCTCATCATCACCACAGACTCAGAGCAGGTCATATACTTTCTGACCAATGCTAACGTGGATGTCAGCTTATACGTAAGTATACCATCTCTCCTCATTTAAAGTGTTTCCTTTTGCCACTTGTTTCCTTTGGGGTTGTGTATCAGTTAGTGTAAGGGCATTACAGTATGTCAGTGTATGAAAAGTACACAAAAGTTATATGCAAATTATTACTCCAGGAATTACAGTATATCCTAGCCGGGAGAAAAGCATAGATACTGACTTCTATTAGACACCTTAATGCCCAATCGCCTACAGAAATAGAGAGGGACTCTGAATAGGTATTGCCTGATAGATAGCTGGCTGCATTGCCTGATACTTCGCTAATGGGGGCTTGGCAAGGGCTAGGAGTCTAGCCTGGCAGCTCTGCTGTTCCTGCCAGCTGAGCTGCTCCACTCTACTCTTCCACTCTACTCTGCTCTGTTCAGCTCTAGTGTTTGGAGCCAGGGGTGGGGGGTGGGGGGGAGTAGAGCCTCACTGCCAGGCTCCCTACTTCCATAGTTAACCAGGGGAGAAATGCTTTTCTGCAGGCCCAGATGGGCTCTCCAAACCAGCCACAGCTGTGCAAGCCCCTGGGACAGTTTGGAGGAGCAATTACCCTTGTTTGTTGAGTTTCCCAGTACCGAAGAACCTGTGTGTATTTTATATCTGGTACACATGATAAAAATGCTTAAAGTGTGTTGGAGTAGGGAGCAACCTAATAGTCTCTGTCAGACACTGGGGATGTGTAGTGTTATAGTGGAGACATTAGCTTGAGTATTGTGTTCAACCTATCTACTAGATTTACACACGTCAAGTGAGTTTTTAGAAAGAAAGGACTCCTTCAGAGAGAGATGGTGTGTCTCAAAGGGTTTTGTCTTATCAACCGAATTTTGAAAATGAAGCAGAAGGGACTGATAGGATGTTGTCTTTTGGAGTTTGACAGTAAATTATAGTACTATTGATTTTGGATCCCTGCCAAGGACTCAAACCACAACTTATCTGTGGGCACCCATTCTCTTGAAACAGAACTCTTGCTTTTTATCACAATGAACACAAGTACCAAGCTGAGTGGAGAGTTCAGACCAAGTCCACAGCCCTAGCCTCCTCCTCTTGATCTCTGCTTCTCACACAAAGGGTCAAATAAATAACACGATATTTGATGTATTTCGACCCCCTTCTATCCTCTACTTAAAATTTGTCGTATTAAGGTGCTGTTAAAACTCAGTAATCTTCCACGATAAATAGGATGATTCAATGTTTACAATACTGTCAGCAGTCTGTGACAGTAGGATAGCCTATCGTGTCCTGCAGAGAGGGGGACCATTTTACATGAAGAGGGGATGTGTGTGTGTGGGATGGGAGGATGGGATAGTGTGTAGTGGATCACTTGGGAATGTTACCATTTGAATGGAAAAAGGAAGTGCGTCACGAGGCTGACAGATCTGTTGGCTACAGGCCCAGTGTTCTATCCAGCTGTAACCAAGACAGGGAAGAGTCACCACACACACTCAGATGGGACAGAGTACATTTGCGTACATTCACAAAAGGCCACCGACCTGTGGGTTCATCGTCAAGGTTCAAGGTCTCACATCCTCAGTTGTCCCTCCTCCTTTCCTCCTTGTTGTAGATCTTGTTGTTTGTTCTCCCATCTAATATGGGGTGGTAGTTTAGCTTCACACCAAGACATGATTACACAGTGTGCGTTTCTCAAAATGCATACTACCGTGCTCCAAGCACGCAAATTGGAGCACGGGAGGCTTTGCATACGAGTCCAAATCAAAGTCTGCGAAACGGAGCACGGAGGGCACTAATGGAAGGCATACGCCGTTTCTACATATTTTGAAGCATGCATCGATGCAAGCTTCAACGGAAAGTGTGCAAAGACAAATGAATGAAATGTTGCCTATTCACATCTCATATGTTGTCTGACAACAATATTTTATCTTGATTAAAAGGACATTTTGAAATGTTTACCTGCCTACGTACCGTAGATCGCAAGCCCATAATGAGTCAATAGGGTTAACTGGCTAGCTACTACTGTTCGATAGCCAGATATCCATGAAGAATTGTTAGCTGATTATGATTCACGTAGCTGAGAGTTATGAAGTAAAACGTTTGGTTTGTCTATATCTTGTTTCGTCTATTGTTGCAATTGTCCTAGCTGGAAGAATGTTCAGTGAATGTGAAGGTGCAGCGTGAGGTAATATAGTAGGGCAAGTGTGAGTGCTTCTCAATTGTAATGTTTTATGCGTTCTCCACACTCTTGTCTTCGCAAGAACGTACTCGAGAGAACTTCATCTGAGAATTCACTCGGAGCATGAGAGTGTGGAGCACGGTAGTACGCATATTGAGAAACACCCAGTGCTCTCTCTTCTATGTTATGTAAGAGTTGATGACCCCTCTGGCATTGTCCCCCGCACACCCTCGTGCAGACAGTTCACGATGTATCCTTGGAGCCAAGGGGACAGAGACAGACAGATAGGCGAATGGCCTTGACCTCGAACCTAATCTATTTTGGATGGGTGCCTGTTCTAAACAGCCCACCAGATAGCTCTCTCTGACAGTGACTTAAATCCCGCTGACTCCTCTGTGATAGCAACGACACAGACACACAATGCTGAGTGTCACGGCTACACACAATACAGTGTCTGCACAGCGTCTGAGCGATATGGCATCTAGCTGTCACTCCAGTGTTCTCCACGGGGTTAATGATGCAGTACGAGAGGAGAGGAGAAGAGGGGAGTAGAGAAGAAGAGGAGAGAAGTGAGGTGAATCAGAAGGGAGGACAGAGAAGGAGAAGAGAGGAGATGCGAGGAGTATAGGACAGGAGGATGCGTGGAGCTTGTCATCCCTGGCTCATTCAACCCCTCTGGATCAGGCCAAAGGAAGGAACTCTAATCTGAGAAGTTTCTGAAAGTGCCAGTAGACAATGCCACTTCTTGATCAGACTACTTCCTGTTGTGCGTTATGTCCCCTGGCCGTGCAGCGTTGAACTCTGACCCCCAGGAGACAAATTCATGTCAAAGTAGTTCCTTCTATCATTCGCTGATCCTTCTCACTCTCTTTCTCTCTTCCTTACTTACTTCCTTCTCCGCCCCTCCTCCTCTCCCTCCATTGTGATGTTTTTTATGTTCTCGTCTCTGTAGTTTCCCGTCTTTCTATTTCGATCCACATTAAACAAAATATACACGCATGAGAAGGACCAATCAATCACACAGGTTTACTTGGCTCTCAGCAGAGCGTTCTGACTGGCTTTATGGGGTCTGGCTGCAGCTGGCAGGCCTTAACACACACATACACACACACTGACCGCTAACATGGGAGGTCCACAGAGAGAACAATCAGTGGTCTTCTTTCCAGCCCTTAGTTTTCACCCTAAGACCTCGACCACCAGGAAATATATGGAATTATTCCTCAAACGCCAAAATCATTGCCAACACAATGGCTGCTGCTCTCTCCCCCTTCCCTAGCCTCTTCTTGGAAAAACACTGAGCACATACTGTACCTCCTGTGAGTTTGTGCAATGCAGCGTAGCTAATTGTTTGTTGTTGTTTTTATGCTATCCATTATCCTGAAATTAATTGTAACAACACATCGGACCTATATAAGTCCCGCCAGTCCAGAACAATTTGTCCATCTGTGTGCTATATTAGCTGGAATGCAACGGGAATAATGATGAGAACATTAATGGGGGAGAAAATGAAGCCATTGTTGCGACAGGATCCAAAGGGAAATGGATATCTGCTCCATCCATATGCTCTGTATAATATATAAAGGGATTCTATTCTCAAGCTCTTGGGCTAATAATCTAATTGTTTTTTTTTAATATGCTTATAGAAGTATAGTTGTCTTTATACAAATATTTGATTAGCAGATGAGTACAGATTGGGCGCGACTCTTAGGTTACACCAGAATGGCACATAACCGACCGATACATTAGAACACCTACTGGAGTACTTCATGTACAGTCCATTATTTCCCTGGCCTGTTTGGGAAACAGGGGAATGTGTGCTAGGGGAATGTGTGCTGTAGTGTGCATGCACTAGGCTGGATGTATATATTTATACCCGTATGGAGCCAGATTCCAGCCGACTCCATTGACGCACAGAGTTAAAAAGGTCCCCATTTCCCGGCCCCACTCAGGAAGCGAAGGAAAGACCTTGGCTCCAATGGGGTTGTTCAACCGGGCCTTTAGACACTTTAGCATAATAAACATTCCTTTTCAAATGGCTCTGCACTGCTCAGAGAATAAAGAAAGCGAGAGAGAGAGAGAGAGAGAGAGAAAGAGAGATGGAGAGAGAAAATGAGAGATGGAGAAAGAGGGAGAACAAGATATAGACAGACAGAAAGAGGGAGAGCGAGAGAGAGAGAGAGAGGGGAAGAGGGAGGCTTGCTTTGATGTGGCTGTTGTCAGACACATTGTGCAAACATGAGGTAGCGGTCTCTAAATAAGGCGCCGACTCACCTAATGCCATGGTAACAATGAGCAGACAAACAGAGCTGTCTCACCCTCATAGAGGTAGAGTGGCTTAATGACTTAGGGTTGTACTGTACATAAACAAGAATCCCCCCCACGTCCATAAAGGAAATTAAAAAGAATGGAGTGGATCATGTTAACAGACAGATTCAATCAAACTTGCCTTATATATGTAGTGTGTTTGTTTATGAACTACTGCCTAGGCACACACCTCTTCTTAATAATCGAAATGTGAGGGGAGTCTACCTGAGAAGATAACTTAATAAGTAGTATGTACATTTTTATTCTGTGGTCTAGTTTGACCAGCGGACTGTGCTGCATTATTGCAATATAGGTTCAATTGAAGTGAACCCATAGTATCATAACTTACATACAGTAGACAGATAGTCAAAGAGACCTGAAATGCAATTTCTAATGTATTTTCCTTTACTCTCCAGATGGCCAACAACTCCAATATAATGTTTTATGGTTCAGGAGGCAACATCCATAGAAAAGCGCTGCCCACAGGCAATGAAGATCTAGTGAGGTGGGCCACCGAGGAGTTTGGTGGGGTGACGTCTTTCACCACCGTCCAGAACCCAACGAGCATCGCTTCCACAGGGAGAGAGGGTAAGACACTGTCAGATACATACAACGTACCTCAAACTTACACAACTCCCACAAACTGTCTGTTTTTGATGTGACTGAAGAATTACAGATGATGTAACAAATCTGAATAATAAACATGAATGATTTTACAGGAACAAGACTCCTTCCAACTGGCTCCAACAACTGTACACTTGAAAATGAATGGCACTCCCTCAAGCACTATCTGACATTCAAATCAAACATACCTTCATCGATCAAGTCCTGCTCGAACCAGCCTCTCAACAGTCACACTGAGAAAGAACTATATATCGTTAACATCCCTGAGGATGTCAGCATTCGGTAAGACACCGAAAAGTCTCTTGGCTGAAAACATTAGCAACACTTTCCATGATAGTGGCCTTATACGGGTTATTGTGTTGGTTGTTGGTGCTCTTGAACAGTAAATCAACACAATTGTATTGTTCCAGCTATGTCTCTGTGCACGTCATCAGTGAGAGGCAGATCAGTCTGTTCCTAAGAGGTCCCCAGGGTACCACGTGGAGCATCCATGACCCACAGCACACCAGCTTCTTTGTAAGAACCGGATAACATCTACAGTTGACTAAATTGTAGTATCAATGCCTGAAACTGAATCACCAATGACTCAGACATTTTGTCTGCATTTGTCTGGTCATCATTTCAGGCTCAGATCAGTATGCATTATACTCTATGACAAAGGTGTCCTATATCAATTGGAAAATAACCATACAGTACTATCTATTATATCAAATTCTGTTCATTTGATATCTATCTCGCCCAGTCTAACAACGTGATCATGCTTGCTGCCACCAACATGATGCATACGATCCCTCCCACGGTCGCCATCAACACAGACAGTGCCGATGCTGTACAGAAGAAGGCCTTGGACCATTTCAAAGCAAGCACCATCACAAGCTACTCTGAGATCCGAACCGAGGGCACCATGGTCACACTGGTCCTGGGGAATAAGGACCACACACAAGGTAAAATACAGTTATAGTCACAGTGAGCATACTCAATATTGGCCTCTAGCAAGGGTAGCATTACAAGGGAGTCCCTGTAAATTTGACAATTGTTCCGATTAGTTAATGTATGAAGTTAATGCAAATTCCAACGCAGAGTGACCAGTTCTACAATCATAAATGCTCATACTGTTGGTTGGTATAATGGTGCCAAACTGCAATAAAATATGCTTTATCAAGCTTTCTCAGTAATTGGTAGCTAACACTATGCCCCTGTTGCCAGCAGGCTCCTGTACTAGACTAGCTAACTAACTTAGCCAACATTATTATTATTTATGATTTTATTAAAACAAATATATGGTACACCTATCCTGTAGTATCATGTACAAATGGATTCTTACTGACAGGTGAACGTTGTGTCTTGCTGTCTCAGTCACAGAGACTGCACCCACCGAGACCACCCCATCGCCCGCTAGCCCCCCTCAGATGCCTCTGATCATGCAGCTGTACACCTCTCCAGACTACCGCTCCCCCCTGGACCTCAACGCCAAGGTGCAGAGCGACAAGAGGATCTACGCAGAGGTGAGACCATTTTTTTTTCAGTCCAACACCTTCCTGCTCTTTCTAATCCTCTCCCAGTTCCCCCGCCGTGCCCAAATTCTCATCCTCTAAGCCCTGCACACCTTCAAATCTGCATGACTCCTAACACACAAAGCAAAAGTCTCTTCAATAGAATCTCAATCTACAGGTATTAATTAATGTTTGGGGATGTAGCTCCATCCAGGAGAGGACTGGATGTACCTACAGTACATAGTATCGTCATATTGCTATACAGTATAACACCATATATGATATAGTGACCATACAATGTAGTTTGCAGTATGTACTTGGGAGCAAATGCATCCACCAATGTCTCCTACCAGGCCTGCTCTAGGCCACAACATAACATCCATACTGTGGTGTATGCAAACATTTCTAGCACTCCAATTATTCCTGTCCCCACTCATCCCTCTCCTCCAGATCTCAGGGAGGATGCTGGGGGAGATTGTGCTGACCATCGAGGTGATCAACTGCTCGGTGCGCTCCAAGGGCTCATGCCCGGTGGTCAGAGACATGCCCTTCAGGTCAGAGATGTGCTCCTCCACCATGTGCCCCAACAGTACCAGGGTTAGCTTCTCCCTGGAGCTGCTCCATGACCTGGCGTCCACTAGCTGGGACCTGGAGTGCTCCGTCAATCTCTGCTTCAGTGAGGTATGTACAGTTGAAGTCGGAAGTTTACCAATTAGCCAAATACGTTTAAACTCAGTTTTTCACAATTCCTGACATTAAATCCTAGTAAAAATTCCCTGTCTTATGTCAGTTAGGATCACCACTTTATTTTAAGAATGGGAAATGTCAGAATAATAGTAGAGAGAATGATTTATTTCCGCTTTTATTTCCTTCCTCACATTCCCAGTGGGTCAGAAGTTTACATACATTCAATTATTATTCGGTAGCATTGCCTTTAAATTGTTTAACTTGGATCAAACATTTTGGGTAGCCTTCCACAAGCTTCCCACAATATGTTGGAGGGAATATTTGCTAATTTCTCCTGACAGAACTGGTGTAACTGAGTCAGGTTCTTTGCTTGCACACGCTTTTTCAGTTCTGCCCACACATTTTCTATGGGATTGAGGTCAGGGCTTTGTGATGGCCACTCCAAAACCTTGACTTTGTTTTCCTTAAGCCATTTTGCCATAACTTTGGAAGTATACTTGGGGTCATTGTCCATTTGGAAGACCCATTTGCTACCAAGCTTTACCTTCCTGACTGATGTCTTGAGATGTTGCTTCAATATATCCACATCATTTTCCTCCCTCATGATGCATCTATTTTGTGAAGTGCACCAGTCCCTCCTGCAGCAAATCACCCTCACAACATGATGATGCCACCCCCGTGCTTCACGGTTGGGATGGTGTTTTTCGGCTTGCAAGCTTCCCCCTTTTTCCCCCAAACATAACGATGGTCATATTGGCCAAACAGTTCTATTTTTGTTTCACCAGACCAAAGTACATTTCTCCAAAAAGTACGATCTTTGTCCCCATGTGCAGTTGCAAACCGGCTTCTTCTGTCTTTTTTTATGGTGGTTTTGGAGCAGTGGCTTTTTCCTTGCTGAGCGGCCTTTCAGGTTATGTCGATATAGGATTTGTTTTACTGTGAATATAGATACTTTTGAACCTGTTTCCTCCATTATCTTCACAAGGTCCTTTGCTCTCGTTCTGGGATTTATTTGCACTTTTCGCACCAAAGTAAGTTCATCTCTAGGAGACAGAATGCGTCTTTTTCCTGAGTGTTATGACGGCTGCGTGGTCCCATGGTGTTTATACTTGCATACTATTGCTTGTACAGATGAATGTGGTACCTTCAGTCATTTGGAAATTGCTCCCAAGGATGAACCAGACTTGTGGAGGTCTTCATTTTTTTTCTGAAGTCTTGTCTGATTTCTTTTGATGTTACCATGATGTCAAGCAAAGAGGCACTGAGTCTGAAGGTAGGCCTTGAAATACATTCACATGTACACCTCCATATGACTCAAATTATGTCAATTAGCCTATCAGAAGCTTCTAAAGCCATGACATAATTTTCTGGAATTTTCAAAGCTGTTTAAAGGCACAGTCAACTTAGTGTATGTAAACTTCTGACTCACTGGAATTGTGATACAATGAATTTAAGTGAAATTTTCTGTCTGTCAACAATTGCTGGCTGGAAAAATCACTTGTGTCATGTACAAAGTAGATGTCCTAAACAACTTGCCAAAACTATAGTTTGTTAACAAGAAATATGTGAAGTGGTTGAAATATGAGTTTTAATGACTCCAACCTAAGTGTATGTAAACTTCCAATTTCAATTTTAGGTGTGTGTTGGGGGGAGGTGTGTGTGTGCATGTAGGTGTGTGTTTTGGGGGGTATTGCTTTTTTTATTTACTTCTATGAGAAAGTCTTTCATTATTGAGCATTTTTCATAGATCCTTGAATACATTTTTCTCTGACAAATTGATTTCAACCTCATAACAGCACCAACGGTTCCAGAAAGTGTACATTTAGAGCTAGACTGAAAATGAAATATCATACACAGAGAATATGCTTCAAGGGATAATGTGTGCCAACTGTTGCTCACTAAACATTGTTCATTCTAAACTGTAGCTTAGTCAACAACCCAAATATTTAGTGAACTTTCCCTTTCACCTTAAAGCATGTTTTGAGTTGACTTTAGTAGGTTTTAGTATATTTGCCAACAAAGCAATATGAATAATGTGTGTCTCACTCTCTTCGTATTCTCTTGTAGAAATGTGGAGATGGAGGAAGAGTGAAGAGGAATTTGGAGGTCACCCAGACATACATCCCACCACCAAGTGAGTTCAGTTAACTCCAAATCCTTCCAGCTCTGTTGTTGTAGTGTCGTTTGTCCTTCTGGCAACTCAACCCTTACCTTTTCTCTTATCAGCTTTGGCATCAGTCAACATTTACAGTACAAATGATAACCTCAATGTTGGCCCTTAAATGACAGAATTCATAAATTAAAAAGTTTAAACATGACTCTTCTCTATCGTTGATATGACCCCCCCGACTACCCCTATGCTAAAATGTGCCATCTTCTTTCCTGTGGAAAACCAAAAGAAATCCAAATGAAATCAGCACTAAAACTGCTGTCAAATGCAATAATAGAAGAGCCACCGCATTGTCCTCTTCAGCAATTCCCTTCTCAGAACATTCATCATCCATCTCATTCCAGCCACAGTAGCTGCTGCCAGTCTGTCCGTCTGTCTCAGTTGTTTCGCCTTCCAACGAGCTCCACTTCAACGTTGGGCCCGTTGTCATGGCGATGATGAGTTCAGGATATACAAAAAGAGAGGGGTCGTAGAGGGGATGCGAGGTGGGGTGGGGCCTCTTCCCTAGGAAGGCCTGCAGCCTGACTTTGTGGCCACAATCAGCTAGTAATGACCCTCAGGGGGATCCATTGTGTCCGAGGTCTGGCCGAGCGGCTGTCCGTCACAAAAAAATTACTGGAGCTATTGTCAGAAACCCCCGAAAACAAAGAGGGGAAGGTGTCACTCTTCAAAGGGGAGGACAATCTCTGGGCAGATGAGTCAGAAACTAACCTTGCATTCCTCAACCCTCTGCAAGCCCATTATTTTGGGGTGAAAAAGAAAAGAGAACCCCAGGTTCATGTTTTGGCTTGGAACATAGCTCCCCAGCTATGGCTTGGGACATAGCTCCCCAGCTATGGCTTGGGACACAGCTCCCCAGCTATGGCTTGGGACATAGCTCCCCAGCTATGGCTTGGGACATAGCTCCCCAGCTATGGCTTGGGACATAGCTCCCCAGCTATGGCTTGGAACATAGCTCCCCAGCTATGGCTTGGAACATAGCTCCCCAGCTATGGCTTGGAACATAGCTCCCCAGCTATGGCTTGGGACATAGCTCCCCAGCTATGGCTTGGGACATAGCTCCCCAGCTATGGCCAACAAGTAATTGTTTCCTGCAATTTCCTCATGCAGGAGAAGAAGAGGATACAGGTTGGAGCATCAGCGGCTTGATGGTGATGGGTTTGGAGGCGACACAGCCAGACCACCGCTGCTCATTTTTGGTTTTGCATCCTGTTTTACTGGCCAGCCCATTCTGGTTCTTATGTAATGGAAAGGAGTTGTGAGCGTGTGGAGGGACTCAGGGACTTGTGATGGAGAATGGTTGAACGAGAATCAGTGGCAAGGGAACAACGTTTCCTCCCATTAAACTGCAGGCAACTCCTCATTGACCTAAGCGCTCCTTTTTATCCACGCCTGCCAAGTGACTACACATTGCACACACCAAACAACTGGAGCCAGCCAACTTTCTGGGCTCTCAGTTCTGCTTCAGAATTCTGGCCTGAGTTTTGGAATTGAGCTTTTTTTGACAGTTGAAGCAGGCTGACTGCTGATGTTGTTGCTGGGGGTCCCGCCTGCTTTCATTGGCCAGGATGTGAATCCCCCTCAGTTGTCCATGCTGTTTGGTAGCTGTCCCCCAGAGGGCTCTTTGGAGTAGTAGTGTCGTAGTACAGGCCTGCTGCTGCCCGTCTTCTCCACCTCCTCCCCACCTACAACAAGGCTTCTGCTTCCTGTCTCTGTTTGTTCAGCTTTGCTGTCTAACCCAAACACACAAATAACAAGTCGGCCCATTTTGGAAAACAAATAAAAGACTGTAAAGTAGGTTTCTGTTTAGACATGAACTGGGACAAGGGCCTTTGTGTCTGTATTGTTAGTACAGTAGTAGATCATTAATTATCCTCCTATAAAGATAGCTTACAATCACTTACAATCTAATTCATTAGACTTTATTGAAGGATGTATTCTCCACATTAGTTTCATTTCATTGGCACACAAGGGTTTCAATATATTGTGACAGTAGAGCAGTGATGATTAAGTGATTTTAATAAGGTGAGGCGATGAATCATCTTGATTTATTATTTAAAGAACATAGACTATAACATAGACACCATAAATAACAATATTAACCAGATAGACATGGCTTGGATTGTGGCAAGAGATGCAGCCAAACAAACAGAATGCTGTCCCTCACCCTTCCTGCATCCTGTCTTTCCTTCAGGAAAAGAGAGAGCGGTCGGTAGCCTAGCGTAGCGCTGTGCCTAGCATGTAGCGCAGTGGCACAGGATGCAGGAGGCTTAAGGTGGCAGGTGAGAGAAACTGCACAGGGTAAGAAACAGGATGGCTTCTGCCCAGGGGATTAGCTTCCTCCCAAATTCTCAGGATCCATGTTGGAAATGTTCACTAGTAAGGAAGCAGAAGCAGTGTGCCATGGTGTGCATGCATTTTTGCACATATTCTCAATTGCTAGGATGCACACGTGTGTGTGTGTGTGTGTGTGTGTGTATGTGTGTGTGTGTGTGTGTGTTAGTGTCAGAGGCCTGTGTCAACGCAGCACATGGCCAAGGCCTGTTTTCTGGCCTTTTTCAGAATAGTTGATTTGAGAGTTCTGCCGAGAGAGAGCAATTCTTTCTCACCCATTGGCTCCAGTTGTTTTGTTTGCATCTACGTCTGTAATTGCTGCAACGGCTTGTGCGGGACTTTGCCACACACAGGCTGCCATGGTGGCACTGCCAGGGCCACGCCCTGGGACTTCACATCGCATGATGAGAAAGCCAGAACTAGCAAGTACACAACAGCGATAAGCATTTGCTTCCACAAACAGATTTGGCCTAAATTGTGCAATGTGCTTAAGACAACAAAACAAAAAAATGTATGAGCTTGTAATGTTAACTGGTTGTGTGCTGAAAATAAGGAAATCATAGGAGGAATAATAATGGTTTAAATTACAAGCATTTCGCTACACCCGCAATAACATCTGTTAAACATATGTATATGACCAATACAATTTGATTTGATCTGTGTGATTCCGCTGATCTCCAACGATACTACAAAATACCCCATTGTAAGACATGCATTCATGTGTTTCTTCTGTGTGTTCTAGCTGTGTGTATTGACTTTGGTCTGTCAGCCGTGCTGGGCATTGCTTTCGGAGGCTTCCTGATCGGAGTTCTGCTTATTGGAGCTCTGTGGTTCATCAAGATCCGCACAGGTGAGTCAGAGTCCCACTATTTATTTTGTGTTGTTACAATGACATACTTCAAAAGTGTTTTAGAGGTCTTTTTCTCTTGATGTGCGATCTCTCTTAATTTTACCATGACTTCATTTTAAAATGGTATTATTCTGTTTTATGGGATCTAGGATACCCCACCGGACTGGATGTCGGGTCGACTGCAGTAAATCTCTCAGGTAAGATGCTAGTCACTGTTTATGGTTGATGCCAGTTACAGTTAAACATAAAGAGCTATATTTTCCATGAATAGGGAATGGTAATGTAAAGGAAAACCCGTCTCCTCCTCCTTTTCTGATCTCTCTCATGGTCTTTCTCCCTCAATCATTCATGCAATCAATCAACCAACAAGTAAAATAGTCTTTATTAGAGGCAGAGGCAACTGGTTTCCACCCCAGAGGCAACAGTTTTGCAAGCTGAAATTTGGTTTGCCATGAATCAAAAAGCATTTTTTCTCTCCCCAGGATGTCCTTGCTCTCTGACCAGCAAACGGCAACCCGTTTCTACGAACCCCTCCCCCTCTGAGAACAGTAGTGCTAATGCCAGCATTGGCAGCACTCAGAGCACGCCAACCAGCAGCATGGCATGAGATCATCAGCACCACCGTCTCCCCTTTCCGACACCACGAGGGGCCTTGTGCTATTTGGTCGCTCTTTCACCATGCTTAAGAAAGCATTACCCCCCTCTCTTTAGTCGCACCACAAACACGCACCCGCTCTCACCCGTAACCTCACCTGAAAGTGGTGAGGTCGGGGGCGGGAAGGGGTGGAAGGAGCAGGAATGGGAGGGTGGGGGGCGGCTCTAGTCTAGTCCAGGCACCTAAGATTCACCTCTCTCGCCTCCCAGCAAAAGTTCCAGACGGAAAGTCAGCGAGGGTGAAAAAAAAGACCCCGGCTCCCAGCAACAGGAAAAACAAAGCATATCCCCTAAGAACTAACAGGAAATTCATTGCATTCTTCTCAATAAATTGTGCTTCTCTGATGGCGGCACAATAAGAGTCAGTCAGTGAAAAAAAGAGACAAAAGATTGACTTTTAAAAACATTATTAGAGAAACTGTTTTTGTCTCTCGACATCCATAGTTGTTATGATTGGAAATGTCAGTGCCCCTTATTGTAGGCAATTTAGAGATAGATTCAGGACTGACACCTGTTCTATCACATTGACTGTAGTTTTAATTAAAATTGTATTACTGTATATGGGTGGCTGGAAGACACCTTGTCAGATTTGAAGACTTTAGACAGATCAACAAAGCTAAAATATCCAATGTTCTCCTCCAATACCAAGGGGTGTCTGTCTTTATATGAGTCAGGAAAGATTGGGAAAAGGCTACCTCTTAATTTATGTAGATGTCGGATTGTTAAGCACAAGCATGAGAATGGGTTATTCTGGTGAGCTAGTCAGATACCTTATTTTTTTGTTTCTCTTTCATTCCGTTTTCACTTGAGTTACAATGCATTCGGGAAGTTTTCAGACCCCTTCCCTATTTTCCACGTTTCGTTACATTACAGCCTTTATTCTAAAATGGATACAAATATTTTAAAAACTCATCAATCTACAAACAATGCCACATAATGACAAAGTTAAAACAGGTTTTTGCTCATTTAAAACAAAATGATTTACTTATTGACATAAGTATTCAGACCCTTTGCTATGCGATTCTAAATCCAGCTCAGGTGCATCCTTTTTCCATTTATCACCCTTTTCTACAACTTGATTGGAGTCCACCTGTGGTAAATGAAATTGATTGGACATGATTTGGAAAGGCACACACCTGTCTATATAAGGTCCCACAGTTGACTGTGCATGTCAGAGAAAAAAACGAAGCCAACGGGTTAAAGGAATTCTTCTTGGCGCTCCGAGACAGGGTTGTGTCAAGGCACAGGTCTGGGGAAGGGTACCAAAACATTTCTGCAGCATTGAAGGTCCCCACGAACACAGTGGCCTCCATCATTCTTCAATGGAAGAAGTTTGGAACCACCAAGACTCTTCCTAAAGCTGGTCTCCCAGCCAAACTGAGCAATCGGGGGAGAAGGGCCTTGGTCAGGGAGGTGACCAAGAACCCGATGGTCACTCTGACAGAGCATCCGAGTTCCTCTGTGGAGATGGGAGAACCTTCCAGAAGGACAACCATCTCTGCAGCACTCCACCAATCAGGCCTTTATGGTAGAGTGGCCAGACTGAAGCCACTCCTCAGTAAAATGCACATGACAGCCTGCTTGGAGTTTGTCAAAAGGCACCTAAAGGACGCTGACCATGAGAAACAAGATAATCTGGTCTGATGAAACCAAGATTAAACTCTTTGGCTTGAATGCCAAGCGTCAACTCTTTGAGGAAATCTGGCACCATCCCTACGGTGAACAATGGTGGTGGCAGCATCACACTATGGGGATGTTTTTCAGCGGCAGGGACTGGAAGACTAGTCAAGATCAAGAGAAAGATGAACGGAGCAAAGTACAGAGAGATCCTTGATGAAAACCTGCTCCAGAGAGCTCAGGACCTCAGACTGGGGCAAAGGTTCACCTTCCAACAGGACAATGACCGTAAGCACACAGTCAAGATAACCCAGGAGTGGCTTTGAGACAAGTCTCAGAATGTCCTTGAGTGGTCCAGCCAGAGCCCGGACTTGAACCCGACCAAACATCTCTGGAGAGACCTGAAAATATCTGTGCAGCTACGCTCCCCATCCAACCTGACAGAGCTTGAGAGGATCTGCAGAGAAGAATGGGAGATCATACCCAAATACAGGTGTGCCAAGCTTATAGCATCATACCCAAGAAGACTCAAAGATGTAATTGCTGCCAAAGGTGCTTCAACAAAGTACTGAGTAAAGGGTCTGAATACTTATGGAAATGGTAATATTTCAGTTTTTAATTTGTAATATATTTGGGGAAAAACAGTTTTTGCTTTGTCATTATGGGGTTTTGTGTGTAGATTGATGAGAGGAAAAAACGATTTAATACATTTTAGAACAAGGTGGTAACGTAACAAAATGTAGAAAAAGGGAAGGTGTCGGAATACTGTACATCATATTGTTTTGCTCCAAGCCATCTGTTACATACAAGCAGAATTTATAACTAAATGTCCATGCATGTCAATGTTACCTAGGAGCCTTTGCGTATGAATAGTTTTTATAGTCCATTTAAAAAATATATAATATTTATCTGAAATTGTATTATGTCTAGCTAGATAGAGACACATTTTACTTTCCTCAATGCAAACTAAAGTCAACCCCAAAGCAAGTTTTTACCAAAAACATTGTGAGATTTGTAAAGACCAACAAAAAAAAATATGAAAAATTAAGATTTAACATCGAAATGATTGAACTCAGGAAAAACTATATTTGGCATTATCGTAATTTCGGGACAAATGATTGATGTTCAGTGCCAAGAAAAATGGAAATCAGATGTGATAGATGGTTGAACCGTAAATGTAAACCCATTCTGTGTGTAATTGTACAAATGTAAATGTATTATTATTGTATTGCCTCTTTTTACCTCTTTGAAAATGCTCTCACAATACAAAGAAAAGCTTTGTGATTATGACCTGCTGGGTATAAAGACATTCCCTTCAAACATTCCATTCAGCCATGTCTCTGAAAGAAACAGCAATACTGTACCAAAAGTATACAGTTTGTATACTAATTGTTATGTTTTTATTGTTATGATTGTACTAGTTATTGTTCATTACACAAACTTATATTTGTTGAGTAATTAATTATTAATTAGTCATTCATTTGTTTTGATACTGTCACCAAAAGCAGCCATCTTAAAACCAAATGAGCTTCTTCAACCAAAACACATGGAATGGACCAATATGTTTTTTTCCCCCCCCCTAAATAATTATGTAGCTAACTAATAATGCATTGTGTGTGTGTGTTTCTATGTGCATGTGTGAGTGAGTCAGTGAGTGAGTGAGTGAGTGAGTGAGTGAGTGAGTGAGTGAGTGAGTGAGTGAGTGAGTGAGTGAGTGAGTGAGTGAGTGAGTGAGTGCGTGAGTGAGTGAGTGCGTGCGTGCATGCAAGTGTGCATGCAAGTGTGCATGCTCTAACTTATTCCGTTCAAATATATACATATATAGATATATATTAAATCAAATAGCTTACTACACACCCCAAAACTTTTCAAATGTTCAAATCAAGAGGCTATTGCGCAGAAAAATGTGGACAGTCGGGTGCATTGCAAATTCAGAACCTCTGGACAGCGACATAATAAACTGAAGCACTGATCATTGGGAGCGAGATCAGAAATAGGTAGCCTCGCCTACAAAACTAAAACACCCCATATGTTCAAATGAAAAGTCCTGATTTAACATGACATTAATTACACAGCCACATCCTGAGTACCCGGTGCCGACACGTTCAGAAATCAAAAGATGGTTTGTGCAATAGACCGCTGCGCCACTCGGGAGGCCCCATTGAAGCTATTATGAGCCAAAACTTTTAACCCACAATAGTCAGCATATAAGGGGAGCACTGGCGTCCCACTGTTTTGAACCTCCACAGGCAAGCAACTGTGAATGAAGGGAGTGTTGTAGTATCAGACAGTCTGTGACAGCTAGACTCTCTGAGAGTACTGACAGAAAGCAGGGTAAATCAGATGGGCTGTCAGTTAATCTGGTTGTTAACCCAGCAGATTCTGGCCCAGCCTCTGACAAGGGCTTCCTCTGCTCATAGATACACATGAGCCAAGCAATCCTCAACACACGGCACTTGTCCCTTTCTCACAATGCTAGACACTCGCAAGGCGAGGCGAGCAGACTGTGTGTATGTGTGTGTTGAAGACAGAATATGTGCATGTATTACGAGAGAGAGAGAGTGTGTGTGTGTGTGTGTGTGTGTGTGTGTGTGTGTGTGTGTGTGTGTGTGTGTGTGTGTGTGTGTGTGTGTGTGTGTGTGTGTGTGTGTGTGTGTGTGTGTGTGTGTGTGTGTGTGTGTGTGTGTGTGTGTGTGAGTGAGAGAGAAAGTGAGTGAGTGAGTGTTTGTCTTTCTGGAGGTGTCTTTGTTTATATCCAGAAAGGAGAGGGACTTAGGAAGTGGTTATGAGCTTTTTGTTATTGAGTGATACACTCAACGCAGCTCTTGAGTTGGGAGGCTCCCAAAAACGTACAAGGTCTAAGTGTGGAAGAAAAATATCATCCAATATTTCTTGCATCATATGCAATTGAAATCACATAAAAAAGGGGATTACTTTTTTTGTTTTATCACATTTCTTTGTAACTAATATAACATGTAAAAACGGAATACATTGAAACTCATCTGGACAGACAGGAATAATAACATTACCAAGTATCTTAACCCTTGAAATATATTCACAGGAATGCATTTTTCTGTTATCTATTTTTTTCCTATAAGCAGCAACATGAAGTAATTTCCCTCATTTTGATCTGTACTGGGCTGCTGTGTTAGAAATAATGCCTTAGATTAAAGGCTTGTTTGTGCCTGGGTATAATGTGTCTATACAGGATGTCACTCTTCAGGATTGTTAACAACATTGTTAGTCTGTCATCTTAACAAAATTACTGCTCCAATTCTATGCATGGATGAAAAAATGCAGGGAATTCCATAACCCTGGCTAAAGTGCCTTTTATGGTGCACTGAACAAATACAAATGATACCGTATGTTGTCTTTTGAAAAGTATATATGTTTTTTGTGTGTATCAACCGTCTTAATAAAATTAGTTTAAGAAACTGATTGTGATTCTTATTGTGATATCTTCACATCCATTATGATTCCTTTGCTGGCTTACATGTAAGAGCAAGGTCAAGGCCAGAGGAGAGTTAACATTGCAGAACATACTGTAGCTGCTGTGAGACTCAAGCATAGAAAGAGAAGCAACTCAAGCATCTGCTATGCCTTGGGTGTCCCACAATTTTATGCTGCATTCATAACCAAGTGGGATGGTGGTATTTACCTCATACGACTAGGAGAAATACACTTGAATGCCCCTCTAACTCGTAATTACTAGTGGGGAACTCATCTATCATCCCTGAACCCTCCCACATTCTGAAATCTCCTGGTAAGGAAATTACCTCAATAACAGCATTTTCAGCGTTTAAATGAAACAAAACATAATTTATATAAAGCAATTCATTAATATGGTTTTTGAACACAATCATTTGTTTACAAACACGATAGCTGTACTTTTAGTTTATGGTTGAAAGAGCTCATTGGCCATTAGCCAATCAACGTTTCTCAACGAGAAATGTGAATGCAACTGGGATTTACGACTTCACAACTGGTAATTACCACATTCTCACTTGGTTATGAACACAGAATAAGACATACCGTATCAGAGAGCAATTATAATATGGCAAGCTGGGCCGAGCACTTTCACAGCCAAGGCAAGGAGCGTCACACGTGAAGCCAGCAGAAATGTGCTTTTAGTCTTCAATTTAACACTTCTGTTCATGATGAGACGAAAGGAACAATTATGCGTTTTTAAATTAGAACAGTTGGAAATAGTGTATTGTTAAGTAGCACACATTGATTAATTTGTTGATTAGGAGTGGTCTTCAAGGATTAGTTCTATGTCTATAAATGGCAAAGTTTACTTTTCTGCCTGTGTGGTTGAAGGTCAGGATTAAATAGGATATAACACACACTCGCACACTTTTTACTGTATGACAACGTTTACATTCATATAGTGGACTAAACTCCACTCCAAGTTAAACAGACTTCACCAACAGAGTGGAGCAGAGACCAGGCTTTGTGGAATCTAGATCAGACGACATCCATTTGTCTAAGGTCAATACAAAACGTAATCATGTACCTTGTACCTATGTTTGTCCTCTGTAGTTGCATGCCTTTAATTGTTTGCTGAAATCCTTACTTTTACAATAAACGTTAATCAAATACAACCAACTTTTTTCTAGTTTTTGTTGATGTAATCGGCGCTAGATTTCATAAAGGCTGGTCTCTGCTCCACTCTGTTGGTGAAGTTCATCATAAACTTTCGAGTTTAGTCCGCTAACATTCATACTGCTTGTTTGAGGATGTCAATGGATGTATAAAGCAGATGAGACACTAAACTGTCAGGATTTGGCCAGGGTTGTTCCGGGTTTTGGTCACTAGATGCCCCCATTGTGCTTTTTGACCTTATGTTTTTTCCCTTGTTCCCCATTATTATTTGCACCTGTGCCTCGTTTCCCCTGATTGTATTTAAACCCTTAGTTTCCCTCAGTTCTGTGCTCTGTGTTTGTATGTTAGCACCCAGCCCTAGTGTTCTGTGTTTTCTTGTCGATTCCGGTGGATGCTCTTGTGGAATTCTGTTTTTGTTTTTGAGTATCTCTTGAGGTTTTTTTGTGCTATTCCTACCACCTTTTGGATTTGCCATTTTGTATTGAAGGACTTCTCTTTTTTTACTTTATTAAATACGCCGTCTTAAGTACTGCTGTGTCTGCCTCATCTTCTGGTTTCTGCTGACTATTCGTGGCTCAGTTGGTTAAGTAACTGTTTCTCACTCCGGAGACCCAGGTTCGTAACCGGGTCCTGACACTAAACACTTGAGTCTCTGACTCAAGCTAACATATAATCTGTTGAAAGTTGTCTGTGAATGTTGACATAGTTAATGACTGAAACATCTGCATTAAAGTATTTTGGCTTGATTAATTTGTTTGCAGCAGAAAACGTATGTTGGATAGTAGCAAGTTTTTCCACATTTGCTTGCTAGTGCAGTGGGTTTTAGCTATCTATTGATTAGATACTGAATGTGAAACTTGACTCAAGTTGGCAGCTATTTTGCTACATTAGTTAGCTAGGAAGCTAGATAACCTAGCTAAGTGATGTTAGCTGGCTGCTAGCCAATTAGCTAGCTACAATATTCTAGCTTACAATGTTAAGGCTGCAATATGTAACTTTTTGGGCAACAAGACCAAATTCATATAAATGCAATAGATGTGTTCTATGTGCACTATTTCTAAGCTTCCAGTTCTTAAGTATCATTTTTGCATTTTTTTACTTTCGGTTTTGTACACCAGCTTCAACGATCTGAAAATACTATATCTTTGGTTATGGAAAATATGTTTCACAGCAGTTTAGATGGTACAAGGATTCTCTACACTATACTTGTTTTGTCAAGTAAAATTAGGCGAACTATTCAAATTTTAGCAACCAGGAATGGCGGAGTATTTCTGCATAGTGCATTAAGATAGCAAGTTTTCACATTTGCTTGTTTTGCACTGGGTTTTAGCTATCTATCTATTGATTAGATACTAAATGCAAAATGTGCCTCATTTCCAGCTATCTTGCTACATTAGCCAGGAAGCTAGCTAATAGCTGCGATATTCTAGTTTAAAATGTTTAGATAGCAAACTAGCTGCAGTATTTAGCTACCAAAAGCACGCTTCCTACTTGTTAGCTAAGCTAGCTCAACTTTCTTTTGCCCTGGGGTAACCTACATTTACATTTAAGTCATTTAGCAGACGCTCTTATCCAGAGCGACTTACAAATTGGTGAATTCACCTTCTGACATCCAGTGGAACAGCCACTTTACAATAGTGCATCTAAATCATTAAGGGAGGGGGGGTGAGAAGGATTACTTATCCTATCCTAGGTATTCCTTGAAGAGGTGGGGTTTCAGGTGTCTCCGGAAGGTGGTGATTGACTCCGCTGTCCTGGCGTCGTGAGAGAGTTTGTTCCACCATTGGGGGGCCAGAGCAGCGAACAGTTTTGACTGGGCTGAGCGGGAACTGTACTTCCTCAGTGGTAGGGAGGCGAGCAGGCCAGAGGTGGATGAACGCAGTGCCCTTGTTTGGGTGTAGGGCCTGATCAGAGCCTGGAGGTACTGCGGTGCCGTTCCCCTCACAGCTCCGTAGGCAAGCACCATGGTCTTGTAGCGGATGCGAGCTTCAACTGGAAGCCAGTGGAGAGAGCGGAGGAGCGGGGTGACGTGAGAGAACTTGGGAAGGTTGAACACCAGACGGGCTGCGGCGTTCTGGATGAGTTGTAGGGGTTTAATGGCACAGGCAGGGAGCCCAGCCAACAGCGAGTTGCAGTAATCCAGACGGGAGATGACAAGTGCCTGGATTAGGACCTGCGCCGCTTCCTGTGTGAGGCAGGGTCGTACTCTGCGGATGTTGTAGAGCATGAACCTACAGGAACGGGCCACCGCCATGATGTTGGTTGAGAACGACAGGGTGTTGTCCAGGATCACGCCAAGGTTCTTAGCGCTCTGGGAGGAGGACACAATGGAGTTGTCAACCGTGATGGCGAGATCATGGAACGGGCAGTCCTTCCCCGGGAGGAAGAGCAGCTCCGTCTTGCCGAGGTTCAGCTTGAGGTGGTGATCCGTCATCCACACTGATATGTCTGCCAGACATGCAGAGATGCGATTCGCCACCTGGTCATCAGAAGGGGAAAGGAGAAGATTAATTGTGTGTCGTCTGCATAGCAATGATAGGAGAGACCATGTGAGGTTATGACAGAGCCAAGTGACTTGGTGTATAGCGAGAATAGGAGAGGGCCTAGAACAGAGCCCTGGGGGACACCAGTGGTGAGAGCGCGTGGCGAGGAGACAGATTCTCGCCACGCCACCTGGTAGGAGCGACCTGTCAGGTAGGACGCAATCAAGCGTGGGCCGCGCCGGAGATGCCCAACTCGGAGAGGGTGGAGAGGAGGATCTGATGGTTCACAGTATCGAAGGCAGCCGATAGGTCTAGAAGGATGAGAGCAGAGGAGAGAGAGTTAGCTTTAGCAGTGCGGAGCGCCTCCGTGATACAGAGAAGAGCAGTCTCAGTTGAATGACTAGTCTTGAAACCTGACTGATTTGGATCAAGAAGGTCATTCTGAGAGAGATAGCGGGAGAGCTGGCCAAGGACGGCACGTTCAAGAGTTTTGGAGAGAAAAGAAAGAAGGGATACTGGTCTGTAGTTGTGGACATCGGAGGGATCGAGTGTAGGTTTTTTCAGAAGGGGTGCAACTCTCGCTCTCTTGAAGACGGAAGGGACGTAGCCAGCGGTCAGGGATGAGTTGATGAGCGAGGTGAGGTAAGGGAGAAGGTCTCCGGAAATGGTCTGGAGAAGAGAGGAGGGGATAGGGTCAAGCGGGCAGGTTGTTGGGCGGCCGGCCGTCACAAGAAGCGAGATTTCATCTGGAGAGAGAATGGTTGAATACACAAACCTATACAACATTGCTGCTTTGAGGGCATCTATGAATGTTTCTCTTGCAAATATGACATGTCTAACATTAAGTTAGCAGTGTGGCAGTGTGAAACACGTGTGCTACCTGAATCTGAAGCAGCGTGGAACACAGTCGGACATGAGACCTCTACACTGTTCATCAGGTATTTTACAACGTGGTTATGTGGAATTGTATTATCCACAAACTGTGACTTAATCATTCACTGTTGCATTAATACAAGCTAAGTTACCGATGGCAGTGATTGGCCACATGTTAGCCCTTTCTAGATTCTAATTTGAGCTACTACTACAAGGAGCATGTGGTGTTAGAAAACTATTAATTTCTTTCAGATTGTCCAAACAGATCCTTTGATGCTGTTTGACATCAAATCCTCCATCACTATTTATCCCTTATTTAACTAGGCAAGTCAGTTAAGAACAAATTCTACCCCGGCCAATACCTCCCCTAACCCGGACGACACTGGGACATTTGTGCGATGGGACTTCCGATCACCGGAATCAGAGAGTCCGGAATCAAACCAAGGTCTGTAGTGATGCCTCTAGCACTGAGATGCATTGCCTTAGACCACTGCGCTACTTGGGAGGCCACTATAGCCATCGGTGAACCAAGTGACGACTCCAGCCCTGAACCTAGTGACACTGAAGATTGATCCTGGAACTCATCCAACTCAATGCAAAGGTAAGATATAACAAATACAATATGAATAATGGTTGAATACACACACAAACTAATTGTGACCTGTTTCAGGAAGCTAGGCGTTTGCCATCTGAACCAAACATTGTAGAGTATTCTGATGACCGTGATAGGGAAGAAACGTTGATCAATAGTGTTGTTGACACGGATGAAGTTGACCGAGTTTGGAAATCAGTGGAATGCCCAGTGGAAGTAGAGTATGAGAAGGAGATGGAGAAAATTCTGGCTTTTGATTTGCATCCGTAACAGAGAGGGAGAAAGATCTGATGATTCTTATGAAATTGCACATGGTCAATGTGAATGGGAGTAACTTAATACAATGGGCCAAGCAAGCAGTACAAACACAACAGAAATGACACAGGATGTCTGACTTAGTTAAAGAGGTTCCAGTCTGCCGTGAAGCATTCATTCATGTCTAGCTACATTTTCAGATATTATATGTTTCTAATTTTGTCCAAAAGTATTTTTCATTGCAAGTTAAATCGTACTGTTAGCTCGCTAGCTAACATTAGCTGCCTGGCTCACTAGCAAACATTAGGTGTATGATCTGTTTAGTAATATTATTAGTATCTCAAAAAGCCATTTGCATTTCTAGTTATAGCCTGTTACCTAGCTAACATTGAACTTAGTTGGTTAGCTTTAGCTATCTGCAGATTCATACTACAGCATTTCATGAATGGTGGCTAGCTGTGAAAATAAGATTGTATTTCTAGTACTAGTACTGTATGGATTGGGATTATGGTTCATTGTTTATCTAGCTACAAAAGACTCCACTTGGCCAGATAATTACATGACCCATAAAGAGATGGGAGAGGCTTAAACTGTAGCCAGGTGGGTGAGAGAGACATTGTGTCCCCATGGAACAACACATTTCTATGATTGTTGGCACTGTGACAAAGGTATGTTGAAGACATAGTTAAGTGTCAAAGAGTGTTTAGTGTCCAAGTATTGTTTTGCTTACAAAACAGGTCTGGGGAAGGAACTTGATGCCTTGTCAAGGGAGAAGGCGTGCAAGGACTTGAGGCACTGGAAGCTGTCCATAGTGAATCATCAGTAGTGGACGGCAGATTCAACTCCAAGTGGTAATCTGGATGTGAAGGAGGCCAAGTGCGACCTGGCCAAGATAAAGCAAAGCAGTGCGACAAAAAAACAACACAGAGTAACACATAGGATAAACAAAAGTACTGTCAATAATACAAGAGAAAAATCTATATAGCTTTATCTATATAGCTTTACCTAGCAAAGACCTATAGATGACCTGGAGCCAGTGGGTCTGGTGACGAACATGTAGCAAGGGCCATCCGACAAGAGCATACAGGTCGCAGTGGTGGGTGGTATATGGGGCTTTGGTGACAAAACGGAATGCACTGTGATAGACTGAATCAAGTTTGCTGAGTAGAGTGTTGGAGGCTATTTTGTAAGTGACATTGCCGAAGTCAAGGATCGGTAGGATAGTCAGTTTTACGAGGGTATGTTTGGCAGCAAAAGTGAAGGATGCTTTGTTGCGAGTTTACAGTCTAACCAGACACCTAGGTATTTGTAGTTGTCTACATATTCTAAGTCAGAACCATCCAGAGTAGTGATGTTAGTCGGGCGGGCGGGTGCGGCAGCGATCGGTTGAAGAGCATGCATTTAGTTTTACTAGCTTTTAAGAGCAGTTGGAGGCCACGGAAAGAGTGTTGTATGGCATTGAAGCTTGTTTGGAGGTTTGTTAACACAGTGTCCAAAGAAGGGCCAGATGTATACAGAATGGTGTTGTATGCATAGAGGTGGATCAAGGAATCACCCGCAGCAAGAGCGACATAATTGATATATACAGAGAAAAGAGTCAGCTCGAGAATTGAACCCTGTGGTACTCCCATAGAAACTGCCAGAGGTCCAGACAACAGGAACTCCGATTTGACACACTGAACTCTATTTGAGAAGTAGTTGGTGAACCAGGCGAGGCAGTCATTTGAGAAACCAAGGCTGTTGAGTCTGCCGATAAAAATATGGTGATTGACAGAGTCGAAAGTCTTGGCCAGGTCGATGAAGATGGCTGCACAGTACTGTCTTTTATCGATGGCGGATAAGATATCGTTTGGTACCTTGAGCGTGGCTGAGGTGCACTCGTGAACAACTCGGAAACCAGATTGCACAGCAGAGAAGGTACGGTGGGATTCGAAATGGGCAGTGATCTGTTTGTTAAATTGGCTTTCAAAGACTTTAGAAAGGCAGGATGGATATACAGTGGGGCAAAAAAGTATTTAGTCAGCCACCAATTGTGCAAGTTCTCCCACTTAAAAAGATGAGAGAGGCCTGTAATTTTCATCATAGGTACACTTCACGACGTTATTCCTCTCTCCTACAGCGTCCATCATAATTACATGCACATTGCCAATTATGCAAATTAGGTGATGACGTAATTTAGCGACTTTAAGGACAGCCAATAGCGACTTTCCTTACTGAAGAGTTGGCATCACTGAGTGGGATAATAAGCTACCCTGAAAAGCAATAGGCTATTGTTAGTAAGGTAGTTACCCTCTTCATTAATAAGCATAAATCTGTCTGGTTGCAGGGTACTATTATCCTGTTTTTTTGTGTGCATACTAGGTGCACTTAGCGCAGAAGAAAGTATAGCTACCTAGAGAAACATTCATAGGTGCCCTCAAAGCTGCAAGGTTGTGCAGTTGCCTCCAGGGCAGAAGAAAGTAGAGCTAGCTAGAGACATTTCTATAGGTGCCCTCAAAGCAGCAAGGTTGTACAGTTGTCCCCAGGGCAGAATAAAGTAGTGCTAGCTAGAGACAGGTTCATAGGTGCCCTCAAAGCAGCCAGCAAGGTTGTACTGTACATGTGTACACATTCCAGTCCCATGTTTCCCTATCAATTTCAAATAAGAATTAAATCCCATATGCCCTAATCTCATCCTACACAACATAACTTCCTCCATTCTGTTCCCATTACATGACACTCCCATACATGTTTCCGTGTATTATTAAAATGTATCCCATTGTCTCTAGCAGCAATCTAACTCATTTTTCCTGAATGAATGTTTTCATTTCTCCTCTACCCAACTGTACCTGTATATCCACAATATTATTTTTCCCTGATTTTTTGTGTGCTATTACAGTGCCTGAATTGAAAATGGATAACATTTAGATTTTTGGGGGCACTGGCCTACACACAATAATGTCAAAGTGGAAATATGTTTCTTTTTTACAAATGAATAAAAAATGAAATGCTGACATGCCTTGAGTCGATAGCTACTCAACCCCATTGTTATGGTAAGCCTAACACAGTTCAGGAGTACAATTCTGCTCAACAAGCCACATAATAAGTTGCATGGACTCACTCTATGTGCAATAATAGTGTTTAACATCATTTTTTAATGACTATCTCACGCCTGTACACCACACATACAATTATCTATAAGGTCCCTCAGAATGAGGACCGAATTTCAAACACAGTTTCAACCACAAACACCAGGGAGGTTTTCCAGTGCCTCGCTAAGAATGGCACCTATTGGTAGCTGGGTAAAAAAAAGACATTGAATATCCCTTTGAGCATGGTGAAGTTATTAATATATGCATATTATTAGTAGTATTGGATAGAAAACTCAGAAGTTTACCAAACTGTTTGAATGATGTCTGTGAGTATAACATAACTCATATGGCAGGCAAAAACCTGAGAAAAATCCAACCAGGAAGTGGGAAATCTGAGTCTTGTAAGTTTTCAAAGCTTGGCCTATCGAATACACACTGTCCATGGGGTCATTTTTCACTTCCTAATGTCAACCGTCTTTAGAAACTTTTTTGAGGATTCTACTATAAAGGAGGAGCTCATGAGACCTGTGTGAGTCAGTGGTCTGGCAGAGTGCCTTGGTCTCATGACGCGCGGTCATGAGAAAGATAGCTCTCGTTCCATTGCTTTTCTTCAGACATAGGAATTCTCCGGTTGGAACATTATTGAACATTTATGTTAAAAACATCCTATAGATTGATTCTATAATTAGTTTGACAGGTTTCTACGGACTGTTATATACATTTTTGAACTTTTCGTCTGACGTGCTGCTGGACCTGCACGCACGTTTGGATTTGCTTACCAAATGCCCTAACAAAAGGATCTATTTGAACATAAATGATGGACTATCGAACAAATCAAGCATTTATTGGGGACCTGGTATTCCTGGGAGTGCATTCTGATGAAGATCATCAAAGGTAAGTGAATGTTTCTAATGTTATTTTTGACTAATGTTGACTACCCAATATGGCGGATATCGCTTTGGCTTCTTTGTTGTCTGAACGCTGTTCTCAGATTATTGCACGGTTTGCTTTTTCCGTAAAGTTTTTTTGAAATCTGACATAGCGGTTGCATTAAGGAGAAGTATATCTCTAGTTCTATGTATAATAGTTGTATCTTTATCAATGTTTATTATGAGTATTTCTGTAATTTGATGGGGTTCTAAGCTAAATCATTGCATGTTTTAGAACTACTGAACATAACGCGCCAATTTAAAATGAGATTTTTTTATATAAATATGCACTTTACCGAACAAAATATACATGTATTGTGTAACATGAAGTCCTATGTGTCATCTGAGTGTCATCTGATGAAGATCATGAAAGGTTATTGATTCATTTTATCTCTATTTGTGCTTTTTGTGGCTCCTCTCTATGGCTGGAAAAATGGCTGGGGTTTTCTGTGAGTTGGTGGTGACCTAACATAATCGTTTGTGGAGCTTTCGCTGTAAAGCATTTTTGAAATCAGACACTGTGGCTGGATTAACGAGAATTTTATCTTGAAAATGGTGCCTAATACTTGTATGTTTGAGAAATTTGATTTATGAGATTTATGATGTTTCGTATTTGGCGCCCTGCAATTTCATTGGCTGTTGGCGAGGGGTCCCGCTAGCGGAACAGGGTTTTAAGCTTGGCACATCAAGCCACTGGGATTTTTGCCCATTCTTTAAGGCAAAACTGCTCCAGCTCCTTCAAGTTGGATGGGTTCCGCTGGTGTACAGCAATCTTTAAGTCATACCACAGATGCTCAATTGGATTGAGGTCTGGGCTTTGACTAGGCCATTCCAAGACATTTAAATGTTTCCCCTTAAACCAATTGAGTGTTGCTTAAGCAGTATGCTTAGGGTCATTGTCCTGCTGGAAGGTGAACCACCGTACCAGTCTCATCTCTGGAAGACTGAAACAGGTTTCCCTCAAGAATAACCCTGTACTTAAAGCCATCCATCATTCCTTCAATTCTGACCAGTTTCCCAGTCCCTGCCGATGAAAACATCCCCACAGCATGATGCTGACACCACCATGCTTCACTGTGGGGAATGTGTTCTCGGGGTGATGAGTGGTGTTGGGTTTGCACCAGACATAGCATTTTCCTTGATGGACAAAAAGCTCAATTTTAGTCTCATTTGACCAGAGTACCTTCTTCCATATGTTTGGGGAGTCTCCCACATGCCTAAAGCCCAGCTTTGTGGAGTGTATGGCTTAAAGTGGTCCTATGGATAAATACTCAAATCTCAGCTGTGGAGCTTTGCAGCTCCTTCAGGCTTATCTTTGGTCTCTTTGTTGCCTCTCTGATTAATTAATGCCCTCCTTGCCTGGTCTGTGAGTTTTGGTGGGTGGCCCTCTCTTGGCAGGTTTGTTGTGGTACCATATTCTTTCAATTTTTTAAATAAAGATTTAGTGGTACTCCGTGGGATGTTCAAAGTTTTGGATATCTTTTTATAGCCCAATCCTTATCTGTACTTCTCCACAACTTTGTCCCTGCCTGTCACGCCCTGACCTTAGAGAGCTTTTTATGTCTCTATTTTGGTTTGGTCAGGGTGTGATTTGGGTGGGCGTCTCTGATTGGGAATCATACTTAGGTAGCCCTTTTTCCCTCCTTTCAGTGTGGGTAGTTAACTTTGTTTGTGGCACTTAGCCCTGTTAGCTTCACGGTTGTTTTCCGTTTCTTGTTTTGTTGGCGACATTTTAAACAAAAAGAGAAATGTACGCTCAACACTCTGCACTTTGGTCCACTTCCTTGTTTTCGAGAGCTCCTTGGTCTTCATGGTGTCGCTTGCGTGGTGGTGCCTCTTGATTAATGGTGTTGCAGAACTCTGGGGCCTTTCAGAACAGGTGTAGTCAAAGCAGTCACTCCCAGTGTCTTTTCCATGTTGAGCTCCCACTCCCACCTCTACCCTGCTCCCGCCTCTGCACCATTTTGATTAGACGCCTGACTGAACCAATCGTAATAGTTTCTGCCCTTATGGGGTCTTACAATAACTAAAACGCTTACCAGCACTTCAACAGGGCAAACCATATTATAGGTTGACATATACAGTACCTGAACCCATTCACAGGTATTGAAAATAAGTAAGTGAAAACACGTTTGTTCAATTTTTTGTTTAAATGACAACATCATTGTTGATGATTGTGAACTACAAGAAAAGAAGGACCGAGCACGCCCCCATTCCATCGAGGGGGCTGTAGTGGAGCAGGTCGAGAGCTTCAAGTTCCTTGGCGTCCACATCACCAACAAACTAACATGGTCCAAGCACACCAAGACAGTCGTGAAAAGGGCATGACAAAACCTATTCCCCCTCACGAGACTGAAAAGATTTGGCATGGGTCCTCAGATCGTCAAAAGGTTTTACAGCGGCATCATTGAGAGCATCCTGACGGGTTGCATCACTGCCTGGTATGGCAACTGCTCGCGGCCTCCGATCGCAAGACACTACAGAAAGTAGTGCGCATCTCCGGGGCCAAGCTTCCTGCCATCCAGGACCTCTGTTCCAGGCAGTGTCAGAGGAAGGCTCTAAAAATTGTCAAAGACTCCAGCCACCCTAGTAATAGACTGTTCTCTCTGCTACCACACGGTAAGGTGTACCAGAGCACCAAGTCTAGGTTCAAGGGGCTCCTAAATAGGTCCTAACCCCAAGCCATAAGACTCCTGAACAGCTAATCAAATGGCTACCCCCCCCCCCCGGAACGCTGCTGCTACTCTGTGTTATTATCTATGCATAGTCACTTTAATAACTCTATCGACATGTACATATTACCTCAATTGCCTCGACACCTGTGCCCCCGCACTTTGACTCTGTACTGGTACCCCCTGTATTATAGCCCAGCTATTGTTATCTACTGCTGCGCTTTAATTATTTGTTATTCTTATCTCATACTTTTATTTATATATATTTTCTTAAAACTGCATTTTTGGTTAAGGGCTTATAAGTAAGCATTTCACAATTGTATTCGGCACGTGACAAATAAAATTTGATTTGATCACTGCAGTTGTTGGTACATTGACTCACATAAGGAGTCCAAACTCTGGAATTATTTTGGACAAAATGCAAATGTTTGGTTCTAGAAACAGAAGGTGTTGAATGTTTAAGGTTCCACCAAATATTTTGTTTTCAAGGCTCACACAATGACTGTTTACAGACAAACACCCCACTAGCCAATGTCATTGGATGTTTTGTCTGGGTGTAGCTGCATAGAATTAGTGTACTGTATGTGTGAGTGTGTGTGTCTGTGTGTGTACAGACCGTGAAGGGCAGTGCCTTTAGTAGAGCACTGAGCCATCCTCATTGTCACTCCTGGGATGTTTCACTGGACACCATTGTGCTTCTTATTACTTCCACTTAAACATGCAGTAACACTTACATGACAGTACCTATCAAGTAAAGATAGCCGCTGTACTGTATTACTGGAAACACTGACTGGATATAGGTTCACAGTACGGTCTAGTACATGATTTTATCTGTGAGTTGCACATTAGCCCATAGCAGTAGACCATAGAATGATATATGTTATGTTATAAATTCCAATACATACTGTATATATATTACACATTTGGAAGTGCTTAAGATCTGACTGCATCTTTAAAATGTACCACAAGGCTTGGTTTCCCATCCACCTACACATCAATATGGTCCTTTGACTTGAAACTAGGAAATAATTGAAACGTGCTAGAAATGTAAAATTTCCCAATAACATTTTGTACCACCACGATAGTACAGTTCCAGGTCTTTTCACAACTTTTATTAGAGGTTTTATAGAAGTATTCACCACCCTACACATTAGTCTTTCCATGACAATATCCTTCTCTAGTCCATAGGACATGGTTGAAGCTATTCCATTTGAGTAAGGCAAACAAAGCAGGAAATTCTTAGAAGTTCCCAGACTGCAGCATTACATTTGCCCTCAGAAAGTGTCTACTGACTTGCATTTGTCTGAATGCACCTGACTGATACAAATATTGGCTCTGTCATATGCTCTTTACATCAGCCTTTCTGAAACTATTGGTCGGTCGCAGACCTGTTAACGGTGGGTCGTGACGTGTCAGAGTAGTAGTAGATGTGAGTTTCTGTTTCAAACAATCCCCTGGCCTTGTACACAGCTAATTGCTAACATTCGCCAAAGCAAGCTAGCTAATGTTACTGATTCAGGAATAAAAAACATGTGTATTGTATTTTAACAGCAACAGTTCCAACCTAGACTTTCCTTCAACAATAATTTCTACAGTAAGATGTACAGTAGGCCTGATCATCTGAACTGTTACTTTCTGTTGCACTATAAAAAAACTGAGCCTGTGTGTACTGTATGTTATTTATTATTTATCTGTGCGATGTGATCAATCAGTTTATTCCAGTTCAGAATGAAAATTATTTAAGGTATTTTAACAGCAACAATCCAACCTAGACAGATATGTTTTTAATGGGGGAAAATAAACATGAATAGATATTTATATGGATATTTAATTTAATTGTTTTTTTTGTGTTTGCCTATATCGCATTTGTTTTTAGGCATAATGGCAATTAAATGTACCAATATTTATGCATAGTTGCATATTTTCCTAAGCTTGGGTCCCAGGAAAACACAGAATTTCTCATTTGGGTCCCAGGCTGAAAAAGAACCCCTGTCTTACATTGATAGGCCTACTTCATGGTTTACATTCCATTGGGATTCATAATTTTTTTATTTGAATTTAACTAGGCAAGTCAGTTAATAACAAATTATTATGTACAATGACGGCCTATCGGGAAACAGTGGGATAACTGCCTTGTTCAGGGGCAGTAGGACAGACCTTTACCTTGTCAGCTCAGGAATTCGATCCAGCAACCTTTCAGTTACTGGCCCAAAGCTCTAACCCCTAGGTTACCTGCCGCACCAAAGGTGTAGAAGTTTATCATAGGTAAAATGACTTGTTAGGGTTTCTCCATATGGCATTCACCTACTTAGTCCTTTTAGATAAGCGGTTATGAAAGAAAGGGTAGGAAATAAAATGGCTATATACTGTCAGAGTACTCAAAATTGTATTACCTGCCTGCCTGCAATTTCTAGTGATAACCACCAGATGCCGCCAGATAGTCCCATGTTGCAGTATCCTCCATCTCCAGTGGGTCTCTGAAGATGACAACATGTAAAGGAATGCATGAGGAAACAGAGTACAGGATGCTCTGGATGTTGTCGGTGTTACAATGTGATGTCATGGACAGATAGCCAACTGTTTATAATTAGAGAGAAAAATATGAACAGTTGACATGCCATATATAAATGACTAAGTTTCTAAACAGTCCAAAAGTAGAGAAATACTCAAGAGCAATTCTCTAGAAATGGCTCTGTTACCAATATCATATTGGATATGTTTCTCTCAACAGATTAAAACAGTAATATTATAGATTTTAGTAAATCTGTAGGTGATAAACTCTAAATGTCCCCTCTAAATGCCCCATGCAAGTTCCAATGTTGTCATTGAACTAGTAGGCTAGCAAGGTTTTGATAGATATCTTGCAAAATTATCAAGGGGAGTCTTAATTAACACATATTTTATTCTGATTTAGCATTAGCATTAACGTTAGCTTGCTTACTGGGTATCCACTTCATTCTTTTTGCTGTTAGAATTTTGTTCATAAATGTACACACATTTCTATTATCAGGAAACAAAATTAAGGATTCTGCGTTTTTCAAGCTGAAAAGGAAAGGTATCTTGCTGCGTTTTGTAAATGCAGATCTAAAAATGTAATGCCTCTTATTATAAATTATGCTCGGCTTCAGTCGGGGTTTTCTCCAAATCATGAATGTAAAAGGACACGTTTTGTGATTCAGTTGCACCTATCCACTCGGATGAAATGTCTTTGCTCTCTTCATTGTGTAGGCTACTTTTCTCCGGTAATATTATGTTCCTCAAGTGTAGTTTTTCTCCGGTAACAAGTTGAAATGCAAGATTTGTCACGACTTCCGTCGAAGTTGGCTCCCCTGCCTGTTCGGGCGGTGCTCGGCGATCATCGTCACCGTCCTACTAGCCGCTACGATCCCTTTTTCGTTTGTCTGTTGGTTTTGTCTTATTAGTTTCACCTGTGTGTATTTTGGTATAATTAGCTTCCCTATCTGTAGTAGTTTGACCCGTCCTTGTTTTGTGCGGGATTGTTTTTTGTTACTCTGTTGAAATCAAATCAAATCAAATTTTATTTGTCACATACACATGGTTAGCAGATGTTAATGCGAGTGTAGCGAAATGCATGTGCTTCCAGTTCCGACAATGCAATAATAACCAACAAGTAATCTAACTAACAATTCCAAAACTAATATCTTATACACAGTGTAAGGAGATAAAGAATATGTACATAAAGATATAAATGAGTGATGGTGCAGAGCAGCATAGTCAAGATACAGTAGATGATATCGAGTACAGTATATACATATGAGATGAGTATGTAAACAAAGTGGCATAGTTAAAGTGGCTAGTGATACATGTATTACATAAGGATGCAGTAGATGATAGAGTACAGTATGTAAGTATACATATGAGATGAATAATGTAGGGTATGTAAACATTATATTAGGTAGCATTGTTTAAAGTGGCTAGTGATATATTTTACATCCTTTCCTATCAATTCCCATTATTGAAGTGGCTGGAGTTGAGTCAGTGTGTTGGCAGCAGCCACTCAATGTTAGTGGTTGCTGTTTAACAGTCTGATGGCCTTGAGATAGAAGCTGTTTTTCAGTCTCTCGGTCCCAGCTTTGATGCACCTGTACTGACCTCGCCTTCTGGATGATAGCGGGGTGAACAGGCAGTGGCTCGGGTGGGTGTTGTCCTTAATGATCTTTATGGCCTTCCTGTAACATCGGGTGGTGTAGGTGTCCTGGAGGGCAGGTAGTTTGCCCCCGGTGATACGTTGTGCAGACCTCACTACCCTCTGGAGAGCCTTACGGTTGTGGGCGGAGCAGTTGCCGTACCAGGCGGTGATACAGCCTGCCAGGATGCTCTCGATTGTGCATCTGTAGAAGTTTGTGAGTGTTTTTGGTGACAAGCCAAATTTCTTCAGCCTCCTGAGGTTGAAGAGGCACTGCTGCACCTTCTTCATGATGCTGTCTGTGTGAGTGGACCAATTTAGTTTGTCTGTGATGTGTATGCCGAGGAACTTAAAACTTACTACCCTCTCCACTACTGTTCCATCGATGTGGATAGGGGGGTGTTCCCTCTGCTGTTTCCTGAAGTCCACAATCATCTCCTTAGTTTTGTTGACGTTGAGTGTGAGGTTATTGTCCTGACACCACACTCCGAGGGCCCTCACCTCCTCCCTGTAGGCCGTCTCGTCGTTGTTGGTAATAAAGCCTACCACTGTTGTGTCGTCCGCAAACTTGATGATTGAGTTGGAGGCGTGCGTTGCCGCGCAGTCGTGGGTGAACAGGGAGTACAGGAGAGGGCTCAGAACGCACCCTTGTGGGGCCCCAGTGTTGAGGATCAGCGGGGTGGAGATGTTGTTGCCTACCCTCACCACCTGGGGGCGGCCCGTCAGGAAGTCCAGTACCCAGTTGCACAGGGCGGGGTCGAGACCCAGGGTCTCGAGCTTGATGACGAGCTTGGAGGGTACTATGGTGTTAAATGCCGAGCTGTAGTCGATGAACAGCATTCTCACATAGGTATTCCTCTTGTCCAGATGGGTTAGGGCAGTGTGCAGTGTGGTTGAGATTGTGTCGTCTGTGGACCTATTTGGGCGGTAAGCAAATTGGAGTGGGTCTAGGGTGTCAGGTAGGGTGGAGGTGATATGGTCCTTGACTAGTCTCTCAAAGCACTTCATGATGACTGAAGTGAGTGCTCGTTTAGCTCAGTTACCTTAGCTTTCTTGGGAACAGGAACAATGGTGGCCCTCTTGAAGCATGTGGGAACAGCAGACTGGTATAGGGATTGATTGAATATGTCCGTAAACACACCAGCCAGCTGGTCTGCGCATGCTCTGAGGGCGCGGCTGGGGATGCCGTCTGGGCCTGCAGCCTTGCGAGGGTTAACACGTTTAAATGTTTTACTCACCTCGGCTGCAGTGAAGGAGAGACCACATGTTTCCGTTGCAGGCCGTGTCAGTGGCACTGTATTGTCCTCAAAGCGGGCAAAAAAGTTATTTAGTCTGCCTGGGAGCAAGACATCCTGGTCCATGACTGGGCTGGATTTCTTCTTGTAGTCCGTGATTGACTGTAGACCCTGCCACATACCTCTTGTGTCTGAGCCGTTGAATTGAGATTCTACTTTGTCTCTATACTGACGCTTAGCTTGTTTGATCGCCTTACGGAGGGAATAGCTGCACTGTTTATATTCGGTCATGTTACCAGTCACCTTGCTCTGATTAAAAGCAGTGGTTCGCGCTTTCAGTTTCACGCGAATGCTGCCATCAATCCATGGTTTGTGGTTTGGGAATGTTTTAATCGTTGCTATGGGAACGACATCTTCAACACACGTTCTAATGAACTCGCACACCGAATCAGCGTATTCGTCAATGTTGTTGCCTGACGCAATACGAAACATGTCCCAGTCCACGTGATGGAAGCAGTCTTGGAGTGTGGAGTCAGCTTGGTCGGACCAGCGTTGGACAGACCTCAGCGTGGGAGCTTCTTGTTTTAGTTTTTGTCTGTAGGCAGGGATCAGCAAAATGGAGTCGTGGTCAGCTTTTCCGAAAGGGGGGCGGGGCAGGGCCTTATATGCGTCGCGGAAGTTAGAATAACAGTGATCCAAGGTTTTGTCCGCCCTGGTGGCGCAATCGATATGCTGATACATTTTAGGGAGTCTTGTTTTCAGATTAGCCTTGTTAAAATCCCCAGCAACAATGAATGCAGCCTCAGGATGTGTGGATTCCAGTTTGCAAAGAGTCAAATAAAGTTAGTTCAGAGCCATCGATGTGTCTGCTTGGGGGGGAATATATACGGCTGTGATTATAATCGAAGAGAATTCTCTTGGTAGATAATGCGGTCTACATTTGATTGTGAGGAATTCTAAATCAGGTGAACAGAAGGATTTGAGTTCCTGTATGTTTCTGTGATCACACCACGTCTCGTTAGCCATAAGGCATACGCCCCCACCACTCTTCTTACCAGAAAGGTGTTTTGTTTCTGTCGGCGCGATGTGTGGAGAAACCCGCTGGCTGCACCGCATCCGAGAGCGTCTCTCCAGTGAGCCATGTTTCCGTGAAGCAAAGAACGTTACAGTCTCTGATGTCCCCCTGGAATGCTACCCTTGCTCAGATTTCATCAACCTTGTTGTCAAGAGACTGGACATTGGCGAGAAGAATGCTAGGAAGTGGGGCGCGATGTGCCCGTCTCCGTATTCTGACCAGAAGACCGCCTCGTTTCCCTCTTTTACGAAGTCGTTTTTTTCGGTCGCCGGCTGGGATCCATTCCGTTGTCCTGGTTGAACGGCAGAACACAGGATCCGCTTCGCGAAAGTCATATTCTTGGTCGTACTGATGGTGAGTTGACGCTGATCTTATATTCAGTAGTTCTTCTCGACTGTATGTAATGAAACCTAAGATGACCTGGGGTACTAATGTAAGAAATAACACGTAAAAAAAAAAACTGCATAGTTTCCTAGGAACGCGAAGCGAGGCGGCCATCTCTGTCGGCGCCGGAAGTAGCTCGTTGTGGTTTTCATGTTTGTATTCTCCGGACTGTTTGGTCCTGTGTTTGGGCTGGTCTGTTTTATACGCCCTGTATGGCGCCCTGTATGGCGTGACCATTTTTTGGCTGGAGAATAAATCACGATTTACTGAACCCTGCTCTCTGCGCCTGATTCCAACCCACCACTCCTAGTAAGCTGTGACAAGATTAACTTCAAGAAAAACATTAAGGAATTGTAGCTGGCTACATTCTGTCTATGATCAACATATGCTATGTTCAGTAGTTCCAAAAACATCCAGTGATTTTGCAGAGAGCCACATCAATTTACAGAAATTCTCATAATAAATGTTGATGAAAATACACGTGTTATGCATGGACTTACACTTCTCCTTAATGCAACCGCTGTGTCAGATTTCAAAAAAGCTTTACAGAAAAAGCAAACCATGCAATAATCTGAGTACGACGCTCAGAGTCCAAACATGCCAACAAGATAGCCTCCATAATGTGCAGTCAACAGAAGTCAGAAATAACATTATAAATATTCACTTACCTTTGATGATCGTCATCAGAATGCACTCCCAGGAATCCCAGTTCCACAATAAATGTTTGTTTTGTTCGATAATGTCCATCATTTATGTCCAAATAGCTACTTTTGTTAGCGCGTTTTGTAAACAAATCTAAACTCAAGAAGCGCGTTCACTAGGAGCAGACGAAATGTCAAAAAGTTCCGTTACAGTCTGTAGAAACATGTCAAACGATGTATAGAATCACTCTTTAGGATGTTTTTAACATACATCTTCAATAATGTTCTAACTGGAGAATTACTTTGTCTGTAGAAAAGCAATGGAACGCGAGGTCGCTCTCACGTGAACGAGCATCACGAGCTCAAAGCATTCTGCCAGAACTCTGACTCATTCCCCTCTCATTCGGCCCCACTTCACAGTAGAAGCCTCGAACAAGGTTCTAGAGACTGTTGACGTCTAGTGGAAGCCTTAGGAAGTGCAACATGACCAATTTCCCACTGTATCTTCAATAGGGAATGAGTTGGAAAACGACCAACCTCAGATTTCCCACTTCCTGGTTGGAATTTTTCTCAGGTTTTTGCCTGCCATATCAGTTCTGTTATACTCACAGACATCTTTCAAACAGTTTTAGATACTTCAGAGTGTTTTCTATTCAAATATACTAATATTATGCATATATTAGCAACTGGGACTGAGTAGTAGGCAGTTTACTCTGGGCACCTCTGGGCACCTTATTCATACAAGCTACTCAATACTGCCCCCAGCCATAAGAAGTTAAGACATGAAGCTCAGTCAATTTGGAAAATGTCAAGACCTTTGAAAGTTTCTTCAAGTCCTTCAAGCGCTGTGATGAAACTGGCTCTCATGAAAACTGCCACGCTTTTGCAAAAAAAAAACTTGCAAAACAAAAATTTGTGCTTAAGAAACTAAATAAATACTGCACACTGACCAACAAAACTTGGGGTCAGAGTTTACAGAGCTTCTTTGCTAGATTCATGATGGTCTTCTAAGACGAAGCAAGGAAAGTGAACATAAAAATGCAATGTAGTTTTAATGGAATTTGCAGCTGTTGTTGGTAAGTAATGCATCTGCTGGCTTCTGATATGACTTACTGCATATTTAAATAAATACAACATTTTAGGGAAAGGTTAACACACAGCATTTCATCAGACTGCTTCTCTAGTCTACCAATATTTGGGGTAAGGAATCATTTTCCTAGATCTTACCAGCTCGAATCTCCAGTCTGAAGACTCCGCTCCCTAAAAAGCAACGTTCTGGTTTTGGGCATTTTGAATTAAGTGACGCCACTGTGAGGAAGGAGAAGGGATAGCAGACGAACAGGAGTGGGAGTTCCGATTGAAGATTGATGCCGCATGGAGAACGACAGACAAGGGGTAGTGTTTTGAGATGGAGTTAAGCCGGGATGTTGGGAAAAGAGGAATATTGGGACAGGGACAGAGAAAGGTGGATTTCTGAGGAGGAATGGAGGGGAAAAAAGAGGTTGAAGAAAATGAGGAAAGCAGAGGTTGGATTTGAATTTGAGGAAGATGGTGGTAAAAGTGGGGTGTTGAAAATTGGTTTTAAGTGCAAACAGTGAGCCGTGCGCCAGACCGAGTTCTGGAGTTGAAATGGAAGTGAATGTGGGTGAGTTAAATGAGGTGGTAAGTGTGGTGAAGAGCTCGGAACGCGATCATGGTATCGAGGGACATGACAAAGAAGAATCTGGTCCAATAGGAATAAGTGGATCCTTGCATTTTGGCAGATCCATTTGTGGTTTCACCAGCCCATCGTGAATGCTAGATGCTAGATTAGTTAAAATCAACACACCCTCAGTGGGTCTGCAGAAATTGGAAGCATGTCTCTCATTCATTCAATTAAATTCAAGTGGCTTTATTGGCATGGGAAACATGTGTTAACATTGCCAAAGCAAGTGAAGTAGATAATATACAAAAGTAAAATAAACATTAAAAATGCACTCATAGAAGTTCCAAAATAATAATGACATTACAAATGTCATATTATGTATATATATACACAGTGTTGTAAATGGTTAAAGTACAAAATAAAACAAACATGGGTTGTATTTACAAAGGTGTTTTTTCTTCACTGGTTGCCCTTTTCTTGTGGCAACAGCTCACAAATCTTGCTGATGTGATGGCACACTGTGGTATTTCACCCAGGAGTTTATCAAAATTGGGTTTGTTTTCAAATTCTTTGTGGATCTGAGTAATCTGAGGGAAATATGTGTCTCTAATATGGTCATACATTTGGCAGGAGGTTAAGAAGTGCAGCTCAGTTTCCACCTCATTTTGTGGGCAGTGTGCACATAGCCTGCCTGTCCCCCCCCCCTCCTCCGATAGGCTTTGGAGATAGTCAGTCAAGATGCTTTATGTTGGTTTGGGATAGTACTTCTAACTTTTCCAAATCAAAAACAGTAGTCAGTTATGTTGCAAAGTTTATTTGCCATGTGCTCAGAATACAACAGTTGTATAACAGTACAGTAAAATTCATACCTTGAGAGCTCTTTCCCAACAATGCAGTGATAATAATAATAATAATAATAATAATAATAGTATAGATAATATAATAAGAAATACAAGTAAGAAGAGAAACCACACATGAACTACGATGAGAGTTTAAGAACAGGAGTAATAGTGACCAGTAGCGGGATAAATAGATAAATACTTATGGTAATTGCAAACTATAATCAATGGACAGCAGCATAATGGAGTAATGCATCTAATCAGTAATCATTGTAGCAGCAGCATAGATTGTTTCTGAGTGGGTAGAGAGCTGTGGATGGGCATAGAGTCAGTGTGGCTAGTCTGTGGGAGAAGGAGAAAAGTAATTGTTAGCCAGTCAACAGTTATGGCCAGGGGATCGAAGCTGTTTAGGAGTCTGTTTGTCGGAGCCTTGATGCACCGGTACCACCTGCCGGACGGGAGCATGGAGAACAGTCTCAGACTACTCTGGCAATTTTTGGGGCCTTTCTCAAGACACCATCATTTCATCATAATTTTCCACCAAGAATGATGTGGTCCATGTAAAAAGCATGTTAAACATTCTTCCTCCCAAGGTATTCCCTATGTGAGAATTGCCAGAAAAATCAAATAAACCCAAAATATTTTCTGCTACTGGCGTGGAATCTCCCATAAACTAGATGTAAGCATGGCTGCAGCTACTTTCTCTCCCGGCTTGAGCTGCCTCTCGCCAAGACTTTTACACCCTGAGGCACTCCAGTCCAGACAAGGTTGTCTACTGCCCTTGAGCTTCTGTACAGACAGTGTACATATGCATGCACGTGTACACACACAGACAAGCACAGATGCACGTGCGCACACACAAATACACACACAAGTGCGCACACTAACACACACATATTACACACACACCTCACTGCACACTCATAGCTGGGATTTGGGTAATCCTCTAATTTATGGGCTGTGCTATATGCTCGAAGCAAATCCAAATTTAGTCAAAATACACACAGACTTCTTGGCTGACGTGTGACCTGACTGAATGTTCTTGGGAATGATGAGGCCACTTTTCTTGCTCCTCGTCCTCCTCTTCCTCCTCCTGTCTCTTTCCTCCTTGACTCCTTTCTCTCCTTTCCTGTCCATGTCGATGGAGCTTTGATGTCACTACAATTAGTGTCCAATTACCTATTTTTGGTGGCACTTTGGATTACATAGAGCCCATAGCGTAGCCCATAGAGTACTTCTGGTGGAATAATGTATGTAGGCCTAATTGGACTGTAAGAAGCTAGTAAGTATACTACATTTGAATTGCAGTGCTGATCACTTTAGCTGTCACCTTTTTGTATTTTCTTGGTTTAACAATGGTAAAACAAATATAGCTTAACTCTCTGCGTTTACTAGAGACAAATTACATAATTATTCCCTTTTAGAATAGTAATTCCCAGTCACCCTTTTGTCACCCTGTGTTCTACTGTATTCCAGAGCAGCCTGGACTTCTCCATTGTCCAGTGTCATCACAGGTTTCTGTATCATAGATGTGACAGTGTAGCGGCACACTCACCGGAGCACTGATTGATGTCTGGGGAAGACAGAGTGTCTAGGAGCAATACATCTCACATCAGAGTCCAATTCATTTTCCATTTGAGAGCTATTTACCAGCAGGCATTACTCTGGATGCCTTGCAGAATGTTACAGAGCCATGTTAGACAACAGTATTTTTTTTGCTGTTAAATAGATACAAAAGTTAATGAAATTGATTTCAGAAACTGTTGATGTTTGAGGCTCTACCTTTTAAGCAGAACATTGTAGAAAATTGCTCCAAACTGGAATCAGAAAACTTTGACAAAACGTAGGTAGTTAAGATACTCATACAACCTCAATGCCCCTCAGGAAACATATCTTAGTTTGTTGGGTGGATGCAAAGTTTAGACGAGGCTCTATAAGAATAGAAGTAGCTGCTGTTCTGTCACTAGAAGTTAAAGTTGTGTATCCAAGCCTTCAATTATATTACACATACAGTGCCAAGTATTCATACCCCTTGACATTTTCCACATTTTGCTGTTAGAGCCTGAATTTAAAATGGATTAAATAGAGATTTTGTGGCACTATGTTTGGAAATATGTTTTTAGAAATGTTTACACATTAATAAAAAAATTTAAAGCGGAGATGTCTTGAGTCAATCAGTATTCAACCCCTTTGTTATGGCAAGCCTAAATAAGTTCAGGAGTAAACATTTGCTTAAGTCACATAAGTTGCATGGACTCACTCTGTGTGTAATAATAGTGTTTAACATGATTGATGAACCTAATCTCTGTACCCCACACATACACTGAAAAAAAATATAAATGCAACATACAACATTTTCCAAGATTTTACTGAGTTACAGTTCATATCAGGAAATCAGTCAATTGAAATAAATAAATTAGGCCCTAATAAATGGATTTCACATGACTGGGAATTCAGATACAGTATGCATATGTTGGTCACAGACACCTTCAAATAAAAGGTAGGGGCGTGGATCAGATCCCCATTTGCCTCATGCAGCGCACATACCTGTATCTCCTTCGCATAGAGTTGATCACGCTGTTGATTATGGCTTGTGGAATGTTGTCCCACTCCTCTTCAATGGCTGTGCGAAGTTGCGGGAACTGGAACTAGCTGTTGTGGATCCAGAGCATCCCAAACATGCTCAATGGCTGACATGTCTGATGAGTATGCAGGTCATTGAAGAACTGGGACATTTTCAGCTTCAAGGAATTGTGTACAGATCCTTGCGACATGGGGCCGTGCATTCTCTGACTGAAACATGAGGTGATGGCGCCGGATGAATGACACGACAATGGGCCTCAGGATCTCATCACTGTATCTCTGTGCATTCAAATTGCCATCGACAAAATGCAATTGTGTTCATTGTCCGTAATTTAAGCCTGCCCATACCATAACCCCACCACCACTTTGTTCACAACGTTGACATCACGTTGTGATGCAAACTGCTCGCCTACACTACCCCATACACACTGCCTGCCCTCTGCCTGGTACAATTGAAACCGGGAAACACACTTCTCGAAGGTGGCTGATCTCAGACAATCCCGCAGGTGAAGAAGCTGGATGTGGATGTCCTGGGCTGGTATGGTTACATGTGGTCTGTGGTTGTGAGGCCGGTTGGATGTACTGCCGAATTCCCCAAAACGATTTTGGAAGCAGCTTGGGATAGATAAACTAACATTAAATTCTCTGGCAACAGCTGTGGTGGAAATTCCTGCAGTCAGCATGCCAATTGCACACTCCCTCAAAACTTGAGACATTTGTGGAATTGTGTTTGACAAAACTGCACATTTTATAGTGGCCTTTTATTATCCCCAGCAGAAGTTGCACCTGGGTAATGATCATGCTGTTTAATCAGCTTCTGATATGCCACACCTGTCAGGTGGATGGTTATCTTGGTAAAGGAGAAATCCTCACTAACAGGGATGGAAGCAAATTTGTACACACCATTTTAGAGCTGTAAGCCTTTTGTGCATATGGAAAATTACTGTGATCTTTTATGTCAGCTCATGAAACCTGGGACCATCACTTGTTGGGTTAATATTTTTGTTTAGTATACAATTATCGTTAAGGTCCCTCAGCCGAACAGTGAATTTCAAACACAGATTCAACCACTAATACCAGTGAGGTTTTCCAATGCCTCGCAAAGAAGGGCACCTATTGGAAAATGGCTGAAAAATATGATTAACAGATATCCCTTCAAGCATGGTGAAGTTATTAATTACACTTTGAATGGTGTATCAATACACCCAGTCGCTACAAAAATATGGGCATCCTTCTGAACTCAGTTGCCGGAGAGGAAGGAAACTGCTCAGGGATTTCACCAATTACACACACACACACACACACACACACACACACACACACACACACACACACACACACACACACACACACACACACACACACACACACACACACACACACACACACACACACACACACACACACACACACACACACACACACACTGTGCAGTAATTAGAATCAATAGAGCAGCTTTAAGTAATACAGTCGACTGTGTACTCACCCCTCACCTCTCCAATGCAATCTCTGTGTTGTCTGCTGCTGTCTCTCTTGTCTTTCCTTTTCTGTTGCTATCTCTTAGTATTTTATTTTGTGGTCTTGTCTACTGTCCTCTCTCGACCTGTCCTGGTTGTAAAAAGTGTAAAAGTAAAATATTAATTTCACAGGCCTTTTCACCTCACCTGCCAATTCTTTGTAAACCCTGTTTTACTTTTTCACTGTCAGTATTTCACCTCTTATTTTGCAAATACAAACTAATTAGAACCTATAGAGCAGCTGGATGTGATACAGTCTACTCTGTGCTCAACCCACCTCTGTTCTCGTTCCTTCTGCACTCCTTTGTCACTTTCTCTGTGTCTTGTCTGTTGCTGTCTGTGTCTTGTCTGTTGCTGTCTCAGGTCTTGTTTGTTACTGTCTGTTTTGTCTATCCTCTTCTGCTATGTCTTGCTCTGTTCTTCTGGGGCCTCATTTATAAGTGTTGCATACTCACAAAATCAGCTCCCATAAGTTGGCATTTATTAAAAACGGAACTTGACATGAGAATGTGCTTACCCTCCCGCAAACTTTAGCATTCGTTCCATCTCTCATTGAATTGTGCCTTTTGGACAGGTTATTATAATCTCAAGTTTTTGCTCTATGAAGACGTAGACTTGAGGTGAACAGACAGTTGATCTTTTGCATTGAAGTGTGTAGGTTACCGCTGTAAGTAGGCCTGTTGTAGTTCGATTTTTTTATGAGTTGATTGTTTCAGAATTCGTGGGCAGTCCAGCATGTTTAGGTTTGGGCAGTCCAGCATATGTTGCGAAACATTATTGCATTCAAACGATCTGTTTACAGGTCCACAACAATTTGCAATGTTTGTTGTCTTTCAGAAACGGTCAGATATAGCAGAATATGTCACTGCAAAATAAAAATATTCTTGCAGCACCTCCAAAGGCATTTGAGCAAGCTCGCCATTGCTATTTCCTTAGATAGTGTATTAACCGAGTTCCAAAAATTCCAAAGTATATAGCAAATAAGGGCATTATTACCACCATAAAATGCGAATGATGGGTGTTTTTCAGGCGGAGTTATAATGTTTGTTCACGCGCGCAAGTTTCACAACAGGTCTGATTTATAATGGGAAACATGCATTCATATGGCATGAACCAAGTTTATAAATCAGAATATGATTGTACTTGTGGACCGAGTTTGGGAAACCCTGACCTGAATAATCCTCTTCCCTACCATTTGCCCCTGGCTGCTGGCCTGCAGCTCTCATTTGTCCTCCCCTTGGCTCATCTGAAAAGTTGCACGGTAGAGGTGCAACATGACATTAGTTAGTTTTAAAGGGCAACTGCACTTCCTGATTTGGCCTCGTTTTAGATTTGTTAAAATGCTAGAGGCCATGACTGAATTCAAACGTGAGTTGGTTTCAGGGTATGGTTTGATGTGGGTGTCTCGTGTATGTGTCTTCGCAGGTGGGAAGATTTAGCCAAATTGTTTGCCAATTAGCTTCAGCAGGCTCGTGTGCGACCTGACTTTGACTTTGGATAGCATAGCTCGGGGTGCGAGTTAGGGACTGTCAATAATTTAAACAATGTAAATGAGACAATACTTTCATGTTGTACACCTTTAATGCTTTCAGTATTTGTATACGAATTTCGACAATATATAGTTGGTTTGACTTTTTTAAGTCATTGAAATATTGGAATTTGGAGATATTGGAATTTTTCACATATTGTCTCATTGTGTACAGATAGTCCTAGCCCCATAGCATTATGATCGGGTCACCTGCAGCTGCACTCCGAATTGATGATTACAGTACGTGCGTGCTGCTAGGTGTGTGCTGCTAGCTGTGGGCATGTGGGTAGGATTGAAACAAACCCAACCTTCATGTATATTGTGATGCGGACACGACCACAAGTCTCACATAACTCAGTTTTGGACAGGACTGATTGTATGACCAAAATGATCCTATTTACACAATGTAGTCAATTTTGACAGTGGAATAAATGTGTCTGACTCATACTGATGCCACACAGTCTGTTTTCTAAACGAGAAGTTGGTTTTTAGGGGCAGTTAGTGTTTAAAGTTACTGTATACTGTCACAACCAGAGCAACTCAACTGTAAAGAGAAATTCAAGTGTATGCATAACAGCGCAACACAAATCCAAAAATGACAGATAAAAAGCTACATAGCCCCTAGGCTATATGAATATAAAGAGACATGAGCCAAAAAAAGGTACCTGTAAAATGAAATAAGTTATAAGACCTGTATGATTCATTTTGTCAGTTCTACTAGCGAATGTGACACTTTTAGATTACCTTACATTTGAGGACACATAACTTAATAAGCGCCTATATATTTTCAATGTTTTGTTCACCCACAATCTAACCACAACGCTGGCCATTTTCCCCCTCTTTTCTGGCTGCCCCACACAAGTTAGTTTTTTTGTCATTATACACATAATATACAGTACATTCGAAAAGTATTAAGACCCCATCGCTTTTTCCACGTTTTGTTGTGTTACAGCCTTATTCTAAAATAGATGTAAAAAAATATATAATAATCTTATCAATCGACACAGAATGCCCCATAAAGAACTGAAATATCACATTTACATAAGTGTTCAGACCCTTTACTCAGTACTTTGTTGAAGCACCTTTGGCGATGATTACTGCCTTTAGTCTTCTTGGGTATGAAGCTACAAGCTTGGCAAACCTGTATTTGGGGAGTTTCTCCCATTCTTCTCTGCAGATCCTCCCAAGCTCTGTCAGGTTGGATGGGGAGCATTGCTGCACAGCTATTTTCAGGTCTCTCCAGAGATGTTCTATCGGTTTCAAGTCCGGGATCTGGCTGGGCAACTCAAGGACATTCTGATGCCACTCCTGTGTTGTCTTGACTCTGTGCTTAGGGTCTTTGTCCTGTTGGAAGGTAAACCTTCGCCCCCAGTCTGAGGTACTGAGCACTATGGAGCAGGTTTTCATCAAGGATCTCTCTGTACTTTGTTCCGTTCATCTTTCCCTCGATCCTGAATAGTCGCCCAGTCCCTGCTGCTGAAAAAAATCCCCACAGCATGAGGCTGCCACCACCATGCTTCACCGTCGGGATGGTGCAAAGTTTCCTCCAGACGTGTCGCTTGGCATAAAGGGCAAAGAGTTCAATATTGGTTTCATCAGACCAGAGAATCTTGATTCTCATTGTCTGAGAGTCCTTTTGGTGCCTTTCAGCAAACTCTAAGCTGGCTGTCATGTGCCTTTTACTGAGGAGCGGCTTCCGTCTGGCCACTCTGCTATAAAGGCCTGATTGGTGGAGTGCTGCAGAGATGGTTCTTCTGGGAGGTTCTCCCATCTCCACAGAGGTACGCTGGAGCTCTGTCTCACTGACCATCGGGTTCTTGGTCACCTCCCTGACCAAAGCCCTTCTCCCCCGATTGCTCAGTTTGGCCCGGGCTCTAGGAAGAGTCTTGGTAGTTTCAAACGTATTCCATTTAAGAATGATGAAGGCTACTGTGTCCTTAGGGACCTTCAATGCTGCAGAAATGTTTTACTACCCATTTCCAGATCTCTGCCTCGACACAATCCTGTCTCGGAGCTCTACGGACAATTCCTTCAACCTCATAGTTTTTTTTTCTGATATGCACTGTCAATTGTGGGACCTTATATAGACATTTGTTTGCCTTTACAATTCATGCCCAATCAATTGAATTTACCACAGGTGGAATCCAATCAAGTTGTCGAAACATCTCAAGGATGATTATTGGAAACAGGACGCACCTAAGCTCTATTTAGAGTCTCATACGAAAAGGTCTGAAAACGTATGTAAATAATGCATTTCTCTTTTTTATACATTTGCAAAACATTCTGAAAAGCTGTTTTTGCTTCGTCATTATGGGGTATTATGTGTAGGTTGATGAGGGAAAAAAAAAGGTTGAATCAATTTTAGAATAAGGATGTAACGTAACATAATGTGGAAAAGGTAAAGGGGTCTGAATACTTTCCGAATGCGCTGTACATGGAGTACACAATGCAATGAAATGCTTACTTGCAGGTTAACCCTTTGTCAATGCAACAACAACAGAAAGAGTACGTAGCTAAGTGATAAAAAGAGTATGAAAAATAAGGAGCTTACTGTGAAATGCTTTTTAAATTTATTTAGCAAGGCATGTCAGTTAAGAACAAATTCTTATTTTCAGTGATGGCCTAGGTACAGTGGGTTAACTGCCTGTTTGGGGGCAGAATGACAGATTTGTATCTCATCAGCTTGGGGGTTTGAACTTGCAAACTTCTGGTTACTAGTCCAACACCCTAACCACTAGGCTACCCTGCCACCCCGCTTCCTTACAAGCTCTGAACAATGCAGTTCAAGAAATAGAGTTAAGAAAATATTTACTAAATAACAAAACTAATATATATATATATATATATATGTTTAAATGAACCAAAAAATCACAACAATAATGAGCCTATATACAGGGGGTACTAGTACTGAGTGAATGTGCGGGGGTACAGTTTAGTCAAGGTAATTTGTAAAGTGACTATGTATAGATAATAAACAGCAAGTAGCAGCAGTGTAAAAACAAAGGTGGAGGGGGTGGGGCGGGGGGGGGGGGGGTCAATGTAAATAGTCCGGGTGGCCATTTGATTAATTGTTCAGCAGTCTTATGGCTTGGGGGTAGAAGCTGTTAAGGAGCCTTTTGGTCCTAAACTTGGTGCTCCGATACCACTTGCCATGCTCCAGTACTGCTTGCCACAGTCTATGACTTGGTTGACTGGAGTCTTTGGATGTTCTGTATGTCAGGAAGCTTGGCCCCAGTGCTGTACTGGGCCTTATGCACTACCCATTGTAGCGCCTTATGGTGAGATGCTGAGCAGTTACCATACCAGGCGGTGAAGCAACCGGTCAGGATGCTCTCGATTCGGCAGCTGAAGATGTTTTTTAGGATCTGGGGACCCATGACAAATCTTTTCAGTCTCATGAGGGAGAAAATATGTTGTCGTGCTCTCTACACAACTGTCTTGGCATGTTTGGACCATGATAGTTTGTTGGTGATGTGGACACCAAGGATCTTGAAACTCTCGACCCGCTCCACTTCAGCCCGGTCAATGTTAATGTGGGCCTGTCTGTCCTTTTCCTATAGTCCAGGATCAGTTCCTTTGTCTTGCTCACATTGAGGGAGAGGTTGTTGTCCTCGCACCACACTGCCAGGTCTCTGACCTTCTCCCTATAGACTCTTATCGTTATCAGTGATCAGGCCTACCACTATTGTGTCGTCAGCACAACTTAATGATGGTGTTGGAGTCATGCTTGGCTACGCAGTTGTGGGTGAACAGGGTGTACAGGAGGAGACTAAGTACACATCCCTGAGGGGCCCCAGTGATGAGGATCAGCGTTGCAGACGTGTTGTTGCCTACCCTTACCAACTGGGGGCGGCCCGTCAGGAAGTCCAGGATCCAGTTGCAGAGGGAGGTGTTTAGTCCCATGATCCTTAGCTTAGTGATGAGCTTCGTGGGCACTATGGTGTTGAACGCTGAGCTGTAGCCAATGAACAGCATTCTCACATAGGTTTTTCACAGGTGGGAAAGGGCAGTGAGATTGCATCATCTGTGGATCTTTTGGGGCGGTATCCAAATTGGAGTGGTGGTGTTGATCTGAGCTATGATCAGCTTTTCAAAGCACTTCATGGCTACCGACGTGAGTGCTACGGGATGGTAATAATTTAGGCAGAATACCTTTGCTTTTTTGGGCAAAGGCACCATGGTGGTCTATTTGAAACATGTAGGTATTACAGACTCGGTCAGGCAGAGGTTGAAAATGTCAGTGAAAACACTAGCCAGTTGGTCCGTGCATGCTTTGAGTACACGTACTGGTAATCTGTCAGTAGAATAAATGTGTCTGACCTGTTTAAAGGTCTTGCTCACATCGGCTACAGAGAGCATGATCACACAGCCGTCCAGAACAACTGGTGCTCTCATGCATGCTTCAGTGTTGCTTGCCTCGCGGTGAGCATAAAAGGCATTTAGCTTGTCTGGTAGGTTCGCGTCAGTGGGCAGCTTGCGGCTGGGTTTCCCTTTGTAGTCCGTAATATTTTTCAAGCCCTGCCACATCCGACAAGCGTCAGAGCCGGTGTAGTAGGATTCAATCATAGTCCTGTATTGACGCTTTGCATGTTTGATGATTCGTCTGAGGGCAAAGTGGGATTTCTTATAAGCATCCAGATTAGTGTACCGCTCCTAGAAAGCGGCAGCTCTAGCCTTTAGCTTGGTGCGGTTGTTGCCTGTAATCCATGGCTTCTGGTTGGGAAATTTACGTACGGTCACTGTGGGGACGACGTCGTCAATGCACTTATTGATGAAGCCGGTGACTGAGGTGGTATACTCCTCAATGCCATTGGATGAATCCTGGAACATATTCCAGTATATGCTTTGGTCAGAAGCACAGTCATGTCATATATGTCATATGTGCTTCAGTCAGGAAAACATTCTTTCATTTCTTCGGTCTTCGCGAGATAGCTAGCCAGTAGTTATCGAAGTGGCTAACCAGCCAAGCTGGCTACAGAAATGAAACCCGTCAAATACACTTGCTGGAAATAAACACTTTTCCTAATGTTATGAGTTTTATCAACATCCTTAGCTTGCCAATTCACTAAATCTATTGTTAAATAACTGTCAGACACCCAATAGCTGAAGCATGCTAATGCTAGCTTATTAGCATTAGCCAACCCTTATGCTGAGGGAGACTAGCTAGTTCACTTCCACCAACCCTGCACAAACCTGTGGTTAACTCTGCGGTACTTTGACTTTCTGGCTGTTCAGTGCCTCCTCAATCTGCTCACTTTTTTGCCACTCTTTCGGAATAAGTTTTGAATATCCATATTTGCACTTTACTATGCTGCAGACTCTGACTGACAGGCATTTTGCTGAGTGATGATATTGACAACTAACCGGTGCCGTATGGGTTGGGAATTGTTCAAGGAACTTGAGTGGTCCACTGTGTTGTGAAATCTCAACCAATCACAGTAGGCAATGCATAACACCAGGGGCTTCTTGCAGTGCCTGCTCTTGCTTAGCGTCTTCAAACTCAACTATGGATGTTGTAGCCAGTTCCACTAAATTCTTTCATTGTTCCCCTCTAATCAGAGACTGATTCAGGCCTGGGACACCAGGTGGGTGCAATTAACCAAACAACAGAAAGACAAAGAAAACAGTTATTAGCTGAGCATAACAGTATGCCAGTGAAAGAGAGAACATTACCAGGTGACCCAAATGTGGTTTGTGACTTATAATTTCCCATTAAAGCCAATTCAGTGTCAGTAATTCCGTTACAGATTTTTGGATAACTACGAGATTTAATCACTTAATAATTAATAAATCAAATCCAAATCAAATCAAATTTATTTATATAGCCCTCTGGACATCAGCTGATATCTCAAAGTGCTGTACAGAAACCCAGCCTAAAACCCCAAACAGCAAGTAATGCAGGTGTTGAAGCACGTTGGCTAGGAAAAACTCTGTGCCGGGTGGAGATTATAACAGAACATGGCCAAGATGTTCAAATGTTCATAAATTACCAGCATGGTCAAATAATAGGTCTGGGACAGGTAGCACGTCCGGTGAACAGTTCAGGATTCCATAGCCGCAGGCAGAACAGTTGAAACTGGAGCAGCAGCACGGCCAGGTGGACTGAGGACAGCAAGGAGTCATCATGCCAGGTAGTCCTGAGGCATGGTCCTAGGGCTCAGGTCCTCCGAGAGAGAGAAAGAAAGAGAGAAAGAGAGAATTAGAGAGAGCATACCTAAATTCACACAGGACACCGGATAAGACAGGAGAAGTACTCCACATATAACAAACTGACCCTAGCCCCCCGACACAGAAACTACTGCAGCATAAATACTGGAGGCTGAGACAGGAGGGGCCAGGAGACACTATGGCCCCATCCGATGATACCCCCGGACAGGGCCAAACAGGAAGGATATAACCCCACCCACTTTGCTAAAGCACAGCCCCCACACCACTAGAGGGATATCTTCAACCACCAACTTACAATCCTGAGACATGGCCGAGTATAGCCCACAAAGATCTCCCCCACGGCACAACCCAGGGGGGGGGGGGCTGCGCCAACCCAGACAGGAAGATCACATCAGTGACTCAACCCACTCAAGTGACGTACCCCTCCTAGGGAACATGAAAGAGCACCAGTAAGCCAGTGATTTTAAACAAAATTGATATCAGAAAATCTCTATAACAAATGGGTAGGTCTACCATTACTTGTTACTTCTGAGAACTTTCAGTATCTGTCAGACTGTGTGTGCAACTGGTCAACTAGAGTCAGGTGCAGCAGAGCAGAGATGAGTGAACAGGCGCGCTTTAATTGGCAGAAGCAAATCAGTCAGACACAACAGCGTCACAACACAGCAAAAGTGAATAGCGCACTGGTCACACAAAATAATGTACAACAATACAATACCCTGGGTTCAAAACAATACCCGGAAAAAAACAGCCTGACGCGTCACACAAACTTAACGAACAATTACACACACAGACATGGGGGGGAACAGAGGATAATATACATGTACAGTGATGAGGGGGATGTAAACCAGGTGTGTGGGAAAACAAGACAAAAAAATGGAAAATGAAAGGTGGAGTGGCGACGGCTAGAAGACCGGCGACGGCTAGAAGACCGGTGACGTCGACCGCCGAGCGTCGGCCCGAACAAGGAGAGGAGCCGACTTCGGCGGGATCTTAAAGATAAGGAATTGCAAGGCACAAGGCGATATAAGTTCTTAAACTTACAGAGGGTAAACACTTTCTTAAAAACTAAATATAAGTGTTGATATTAGTTGGGTCTTAGCGTCAACATTATTGTTTTTTGATGTATTTCTGATACCTTTTAAGACTTTATCTGGTAGATGTTGTCTAAGACTCCTGTTCCGTTTGTTTATTCAGAAATCAAAGCCTTTACTTATGCCTAATTTTTAAGATGGAAAATGGTTGAAAAATGTATCTATACCTTTATTTCCCCAAAATATATGCTCTTAGCATTAATTTGACACCCTATTTGATATACTCTTGTGATGTTCACATAGGTGCTCATGGGCCCTTTTTGATGGAAATGCCCTTTACCAACGGGATGAGAAATGAGGAAAGAGGCTGATGTGTTTGTGGCCTTGAAGCTCTCTCCTACATATTGTGTTCCTCACGAAAAAGCGGCAGCATGCTACTTACTGTTAGCTGTAGCCAAGGTCAAGTTTAAAGTAGTGGGTGTTTCAACCAAGTCTGTATTCAGTTTTTCTTTTCCTCTTTGTACATCAGCATTGAGCAATGAGAATCTGCTCTCACCCTACAGTCAAATATTATTTTCAACAATTCAGAAGTGAACATTTAAGTCCTAAAGCTATATCACATTTCCACATATAAACAATGTCTTACCTCCTTTTTAGAACATAAGCCCACATACATTCACCAGAGGGAATGAATTGAGAGATCTGAAATACCGTATACATTGAGGTTTTCCATTGTTTGTGGCGACTGTTGGGTTGCAGAGGTGTGTGTGTAGGCGGGCAATTTTACTAAGACTGTATTCTGTATGTTTCATAGAGGTCCTGTTGAGGGGCTGCTATAGGAGCCTTATCAGTGTGCCAGGACACAGGGAAGGCCCAGGGTAAAACCCCTCCATTTATGTGACAATTTGTTTCTGTGACATTTGGCAGCTTCGCTCCTTATGCTCATAAACTACCTCATATGGTATCAAGGTAGGTAAAGCCCTGACTGAGAAAAGGTTGGTGTGCATGGAAGTTAGGTGGATGCATATTGACCTTAACCATCACATAATGTAACTGGGTAATGCTGGGCGATATGGACAAAAATCCATATTGTGATAAATTGCCTGTATTGATGTGATAACAGTAAATAGAACGATAGGTTTATAACAATGTGCATCACAGTTCTTTTTTCTATTATCCTTTAAACTACTACAACTAGTTTGATGGTTGTCGCCACCAATTGTCCCATTTAACAATCACCCATATTAGCAAACTTATTTTATTAAAAACTTTAACTCTTTCTCTAGTATAGGCTACTTATCGTAATGAACAATATCAGCAAAATGCCTGTGATAAGTGGTCGGTATGATCAGTATTGATTATTTTGGGTTATTGTCGTCCCAGCTCTATAATGGTATTGTAGATAAGTTAAAGCTTACCATGTAAGGGAAAAAATCCAGCCAAAAAGTGCAGTTCAAACTCACTATGAGGCCAGCCAAGAGGTTTGTGAGAAGTCTTTAGTCTGGAATTGAATGCTGAGCGGGAGTGAGATTCCTGCTGAAAAGGGCTGTTCAGGTTTTTGGGCTCTGCCATGATATTACTCGATCAATCATACAGATGCAGATGCATTCCCCCCAGAGTTTTCTCCATTTCAATTTTTTTGTCAAGAGGTAAAACGTTCGCTTCAATCAATGAGTCATTATTCTAAGCAAAACCCCCCTCTATCTGTCTAAGACTGACTCTCCCTCTTTCTCCCAGAGTCCTGAGAATTTTCTGTGCTATCTGAGAAAAATCTGAGAGTAAAGACAAATCCATATTCAGTGTTTGCTCTCAGCATGTGATATATATTTCATTTGCCCTTCGGCTGAGATTAAAATGAAACCGCTCAAAGGAGAATTAACAAGGGGAACAAAAAGTACACCTCAGTAGAAATTCTCACTAAGAACACATCCGAGTGAAGAGGCAATAATTTAGAATTATCTTTGAGTGCCACCATCCGTACAATTTGGTTGTGACTCATTTGGAAAATCCAATATCCAGAAAATAATTTGTGTTTAGCCCATACTGTTTTGTCTTGAAGCCAGGGTCTTAGCCTCTATGAAAAGTACAATACGTTAGAACATATTGTAAAAATGTTAACTGTTTTGCTAGCATCAAAGAGCACTTTATAATGTATGTGCTCAAATGCCATGGACATAAATATTCCCAAGCTATGATTCCTCCTAATCCAGCCTTCCCTCGCTGCTTCAAAACGTCCTCACTCCCCCATAAATATTAGCTTACTAAATGTATTTGTACAATCATTTTATTCCCTCCCTTCAATCAGCAAACCTTGTTAGTCATGGCTAAAACATGATTGATATATTTCCCAGTCTGTGGTTTCCTCCCTGTAGCCTGAGATATGGAAATAACTAGGAAGAGAAACATAAATGCAAATGAGTCTCTCGGTAAACCTCTGCCTGTCTGTGAAGACAACTGGCTTCACTCTTGGAATGCTAAGCAGCCCTGCCCCCCGTAAACAAGTTGCTTCTATTCAATTGGAATAATTAGAATGAATGTGGAGGCCTGAGCGCAGAGCAAAGCGTTTCGGCGGAGGGAGAGAGAGGCAGTGGCAGATGGGGAGGTTGCTCACGAGCCGGCGTAAACCAATCAGATGACAACAAACCCCAGGCCGGTGACAGTGCTGCCAGAATGAATTTAGGGAACAGCACACGTGTTAATGTGCATCCCAATGGAATTATTATGATTTCATGCATTATCTAAGGCAAGGAGGGGTGGGAAACTCAGGGTATGTGTGAGGTTACCTGAAGCACTGTGTTTGACAGCAGAATTTTCAGGCACTTACTGTAGTTTGCAGACTGTTAGATGTACTTTGTTTTTAGTCATTCCAAATGTTGCATGTTATGCATGTTCAATCATATGACTTTGATGCTGTGCCAATACAGTTTACACTAGAGAGATGATCTCATTCTACTACAGAACAATGCCAAAGGCTGGGAAAATAGAGGACTTCACATTGCCTAGTCCTACAATAATCAGATGGCTTATGTTGTAATCTGCTGGAGCTCAGTTGGTAGAGCATGGGACTTGTAAGACCAGGGTAGTGGGTTTGATTCCTGAGACCACCCATATGTAAAATGTATGCATGCTTGTCTGTAAATAGCTTTGGATGAATGCATCGTCTAAATGGCATATTATGTTTCAAGAGAATCTTACATCACTTGTCATTTTCCTCTCATATCCTTTTTCATAATTTCATTTAAAAAGTTGCCTTTGTAACCCGCTGTAGTTGATGTGAGATATGAATTGTAAAAAAGATGAGGTGATGAAAGGATTTCAATGACCCATTCATTCCCTGTTAGCTGTGGAGAACATAATTGTTACAAATCCCCATGGTGGTCAGTATCTGTTTGGTCACCGTTAGAACTGGAAGCTGGAGCCAATCAATTCTCCAGGTTACTAGTCCAAAATGCTCATTAATAAAAAAAATCCCAATTAAATAGCAGATTAAATAATATATCAGGCAAGTATGTATGACCAAGCTATTGCCTATTTAGGGGCGTCGTGCAATTACATCACACACATAAACACACATGCAGACACACACATGCATGCATTATTGATGCATTAGTGCCTGGAAGGTGCACAAAGAAATTGCATCCAGATATGGTAATGTTCCCATTCTTTTCTGGCCACTTCTTTTCAGGCTGAGTTATGCACCCATGTGGAAGACAGAGAAAGCATTACTCCATGGAAAGCAAGGGAGAGCTAGTCTGTGTTGTAATGCTTCTGGCTCACTTTAACGTCTGGGTCCTTTTCATCAGCAGGATGCTATGAGTTGTATCTTGGTGAGTTGTATCTTGGTGTGCATGTGTGAGTCTCTGTGTGTGTGTTTGTTTGTGTGTGATAAGTGGTGATGCTCCCCCCCCCTGCAAAGGTTTGAAAGGTTTGTGGTCGCTTAGAAATGCCCTTGTTTTTGAAAGAAATGCACATTTGTTTCCTCCGACAAATTGGTGCAGCTAGCTTCCGGGTTAAGCGAGCGGGTGTTAAGCGCAGCTTGGCAGGTCATGTAGCATGACTCGACCTTTGTCTCTCCCGAGCCAGTTGGGGAGTTGCAGCGATGATACAAGATCGTAATCACGAAAATGGGGAGTAAAAGGCGATACATTTTATAACAACAATTTCTCAGTAAAGATGCTAGACCCTGATACAACTTACTTAGGCAGGGAGGGAGATTAATATTCACGCTTCAGTGCATTAACTTTTTTCCACAATTTGGATGGCTCACCAGCAGTTGAGACAGTATGTAGAAAGTAGCATGATTCAGCTTTCTTAATTGAGGATGTGTATCTATTTCTCAATTGCCTGAAAAGTTGCCAATCAGCTAAATAGTCTGTTTTTCAAGCCTTGACCCAGGCCTGATTTCTCATCATAAAGAGATATGAAAGTTCTATAGAGAACCAAGGATACGCTCTATTTTTTACTCTAAGACATTTAAAGGGTGCATGTTTGTTTGCCAGAGAGACAAAAATAGATGAAAACAGCTCTAGAGATAGTTCAGGGTCAGGCTGACAGAGAAAAAGTTAGAGTAATACATATCATGAAGAAATGCTTGTGGGGATTTTTATTTGTAAATTTTATATGTGAGGATAATTATATGAGGATCAGTGTTAATTTGTTTGGTACCTCTAATACATGTAGTTTCTTAATCATAACCTCTTTTGTAAGAGGCTACGAACAACACAGTCAAAAGAATAGGCCTGTTATTTACTTTGCCACTGACATTGACATAACATTTGCCCAAGGACATTTTATATCTCTATTTGTGACTGTTGTGGTGAAAGCATATGGTTACCCTTTCTTCAGCAGGTCAGTTGACAGTGACTTGGTATGACACAGGCTGCCTTGACACATAGCCGCTGGCCATTATCACGTCCCGTCCATGTGGATATGACCTCTCACCTCCAGATGTGTGCTGGATGTGTGAAAGAGAGATGAGAGATCAGTTGTTTCATTTCCACTGTCTGTGTATGTACACTACCGTTCAAAAGTTTGGGGTCACATAGAAATGTCCTTGTTTTTGAAAGAAAATTAAAAAAAATTGTCCATTAAAATAACATGAAATTGATCAGAAATACAGTGTAGACATTGTATATGACTGCTGTAGCTGGAAACAGCTTGTTTTCTAAAAATAGATTAAAAAACAGAAGCCCATTATCAGCAACAATCACTCCTGTGCTTCAATGGCACATTTTGTTAGCTAATCCAAGTTTATCATTTTAAAAGGCTAATTGATCAATTGAAAACCCTTTTGCAATTATGTTAGCACAGCTGAAAACTGTTGTCCTGATTAAAGAAGCAATGAAACTGGCCTTCTTTAGACTATTTGAGTATCTGGAGCATCAGCATTTGTGGGTTTGATTTACAGACTCAAAATGGCCAGAAACAGAGCACTTTCTTCTGAAACTCGTCAGTCTATTCCTGTTCTGAGAAATGAAGGCTATTGTCACGATCAGCGAAATAACATTCGGACCAAGGCGCAGTGTGATATGTTTTCCACATCTTTTTATTAGTGAAATGCAAAAAAACAATAAAGAGCAAACGACACAAGCTATGGAGTGCTCACAGGCAACTACACATTAACAAGATCCCACAAAACACAGTGGGGAATTGGCTGCCTAAATATGATCCCCAATCAGAGACAACGATAAACAGCTACCTCTAATTGGGAACCATACCAGGCCAACCTAGGAATAAAACAACCTAGATTACCCACCCTAGTCACACCCCAACCTAACCAACATAGAGAATAAAAAGGCTCTCTATGGTCAGGGCGTGACCATGCAAGAAATTGCCAAGAAACTGATGATCTCGTACAACGCTGTGTACTACTCCTACTCTTTCACAGAACAGTGCAAACTGGCTTAACCAGAATAGAAAGAGGAGTGGGAGGCCCCGGTGCACAACTGAGCAAGAGGACAAGTACATTAGAGTGTCTAGTTTGAAAAACCGACGCCTTACAAGTCCTCAACTGGCAGCTTCATTAAATAGTACCTGCAAAACACTAGTCTCAACGTCAACAGTGAAGAGGCGACTCCGGGATGCTGGCCTTCCTGGAGTCTGCCAAGCTTTGCTTCTTAACACCCGCTCGCATAACCCGGAAGCCAGCTTCACCAATTTGTCGAAGGAAACACTTCAACTATTGACCAAAGTCAGCCTGCACTCACCTGACCCACCACAAGGAGTCGCTAGAGTGCGATGAACCAAGTAAGGCCCCCCCAGACAAACCCGGTCAATTGTGCACTGCTCAGTCAATTGTACACTGCTCGGTCACAGCTGGTTGTGACACAGCCACTCTACTGCGATGCAGTGCCTTAGACCGCTGCACCACTCGGGAGGGCTTTTATTTGAAAGAAATGGTGGTTTAATTTACCCTGGTCAGTCAATGGACTGCTTTTCCCTGCTTTTCCCTCTTCCAGCCTCTAGTTGGCAATTAATTGTGTAATTATTGACAAATATTTTTAATTAACCTGACAATTTTCTTGGGTGCCATCCCTAGGATCTGGAAGGCTGCCCATGAGCTCCCTTTCCACAAAGGTGGTAACCCTTCTGACATGAATAATTATCGCCTGATCCCTAAACTGTCTATCAACATTTTTTCAATCTTTAATTAACACTCAGCTTAGATCTTTTCTAGCTTCAAAATGTATTCATTGCTTTCTGTATCAAAAAGTAGGGTGTCCCTCTTTGAAGTTTTGTAGATCGATGCATTGCAATCTTTTTGTTTGTGAAGATCTCTTGCATAAACTTCCACCATACTTTACTTCATTATTAACCTACAGTTCCTTGCAAAAGTTTTCACCCCCTCTTGGCGTTTTTCCGATTTTGTTGCATTACATTATTTATTAATTGGATTTCATGTTATGGACATGCGCAAAATAGTCAAAATTGGTGTCATTAATAAAACTCATTTTTCAACCACTCCCCAAAATTCTTGTGAACGAACTATAGTTTTGGCAAGTCGGTTAGGACATCTACTTTGTGCATGACACAAGAGATTTTCCCAACAGTTGTTTACAGACAGATTATTTCACTTATAATTCACTGTATCACAATTCCAGTGGATCAGAAGTTCCAAACGCCTGAAGTTACCTGGAGGGAATATCAAAAGAAATCAGCCATGACCTCAGCAAAAAATTGTAGACCTCCACAAGTCTGGTTCATCCTTGGGAGCAATTTCCAAATGCCTGAAGGTACCACGTTCATCAAATCAAAATCAAATCAAATTATTTATATAGCCTAAAACCCCAAACAGCAAGCAATGCAGGTGTAGAAGCACGATGGCTAGGAAAAACTCCCTAGAAAGGCCAAAACCTAGGAAGAAACCTAGAGAGGAACCAGGCTGAGGGGTGGCCAGTCCTCTTCTGGCTGTGCCAGGTGGAGATTATAACAGAACATGGCCAAGATGTTCAAATGTTCATAAATGACCAGCATGGTCAAATAATAATAATCACAGTAGTTGTCGAGGGTGCAGCAAGTCAGTACCTCAGGAGTAAATGTCAGTTGGCTTTTCATAGCCGATCATTAAGAGTATCTCTACCGCTCCTGCTGTCTCTAGAGAGTTGAAAACAGCAGGTCTGGGACAGGTAGGACGTCTGGTGAACAGTTCAGGATTCCATAGCCGCAGGCAGAACAGTTGAAACTGGAGCAGCAGCACGGCCAGGTGGACTGGGGACAGCAAGGAGTCATCTTGCCAGGTAGTCCTGAGGCATGGTCCTAGGGCTCAGGTTCTCAGAGAGAGAGAAAGAAAGAAAGAGAGAATTAGAGAGAGCATACTTAAATTCACACAGGACACCGGATAAGACAGGAAAAGTACTCCAGATATAACAAACTGACCCTAGCCCCCCGACAAAGAAGCTACTGCAGCATAAATACTGGAGCCTGAGACAGGAGGGGTCAGGAGACACTGTGGCCCCATCCGATGAAACCCTTGGACAGGGCCAAACAGAAAGGATATAACCCCAACCACTTTGCCGAAGCACAGCCCCTACACCACTAGAGGGATATCTCCTGCTTTGCTGCAGGAGGGACTGGTGCACGTCACAAAATAGATGGCATCACAAGGTAGGTAAATTATATTGATATATTGAAGCAACATCTCAAGACATCAGTCATGAAGTTAAAACTTGGTCGCAAATGCGTCTTTCAAATGGACAATGACCTCAAGCATACTTCCAAAGTTGTGGCAAAATGGCTTTATGGCTGGGGACAGTATTGGGTAGCTTGGATGAATAAGGTGCCCAGAGTAAACTGCCTGCTACTCAGGCGCAGAAGCTAAGATATGCATATTATTAATATATTTACATAGAAAACACTCTGATGTTTCTAAAACTGTTTGAATTATGTCTGTGAGTTTAACAGAACTAATAAGGAAGGCAAAAACCTGAGAAAAAATCCAACCAGGAAGTTGGGAAATCCGAGGATAGTAGTTTTTCAAGTCTTTGCCTATCCAATAAACAGTGTCTATGGGGTCATATTGCATTTCCTAAGGCTTCCACTTGATTTCAACAGTCTTTAGAACCTTGTTTCAGGTGTCTGGCAGAATGCCATGAGCTCAGTCTTGCGCGCTCCCGTGAGAGTTAGTTGCGTTCCTTTTCCTTTCTAAAGACAAAGGAATTGTCCAGTTGGAATATTATTGAAGATTCATGTTTAAAACATCCCAAAGATTGATTCTATATATCGTTTGACAAGTTTCTACGAACTGTAATGGAACTTTTTGACTTTTCGTCTGGCCTGCGCCTCGTTAATTTGGATTTGTGAATTAAAAGCGCGAACAAAAAGGAGGTATTTGGACATAAATTATGGACTTTATCGAACAAAACAAACATTTATTGTGGAACTCGGATTCCTGGGAGTGCCTTCTGATGAAGATCATCAAAAGTAAGTGAATATTTAAAACGCTATTTTTGACTTTTACTGACTCCACAACATGGCGGGTATCTGTATGGCTTGTTTTTGTGTCTTTTTCAGTAAAGCTTTTTTGAAATCTGACACAGCAGTTGCATTCAGGAGAAGTACATCTTCAATTCCATGTATAACACTTGTATTTTCATCAACATTTATGATGAATATTTCTGTAAATTGTTGTGGCTCTCTGCAAAATCACCGGATGTTTTGGAAACATAACACGCCAATATAAACTGAGATTTTTGGATATAAATATGACCTTTATTGAACAAAACATACATGTATTGTGTAACATGAAGTCCTATGAGTGTCATCTGATGAAGATCATCAAAGGTTAATGATTCATTTTATGTCTATTTCTGCTTTTTGCGACTCCTCTCTTTGGCTGGAAAAATGGCTGTGTTTTTCTGTGACTAGGTGCTGACCTAACATAATCGCATGCTATGCTTTCATCGTAAAGCCTTTTTGAAATTGGACACTGTGGTGGGATTAACAACCAGTTTATCTTTAAAATGGTGTATAATACTTGTATGTTTGAGGAATTTTAATTATGAGATTTCTGTTTAAATTTGGCGCCCTGCACTTTCACTGGCTGTTGTCAAGTCGATCCCGTTAACGGGATCTCAGCCATAAGACGTTTAAGGACAACAAAGTCATGGTATTGGAGTGGCCATCACAAAGCCCTGACCTCAATCCTATAGACAATTTGTGGGCAGAACTGAAAAAGCGTGTGCGAGCAAGGAGCCCTACAAACCTGACTCAGTTACACCAGCCTCTGTCAGAAGGAAATTCACCCAACGCATTGTGGGAAACTTGTAGAATGCTACCCAAAACGTTTGACCCAAGTTAAACAATTTAAAGGCAATACTACCAAATACTAATTGAGTGTATGTGAACTTCTGACCCACTGGGAATGTGATGAAATAAATAAAAGCTGAATTAAGTTATTCTCTCTACTATTATTCTGACATTTCACTTTCTTAAAATGAAGTGGTGATTCTAACAAATTGTTGCATGGATTAAATTTAAGGAATTGTGAAAAACTGAGTTTAAATGTTTTTGGCTAAGGTGTATGTAAACCTCCGACTTCAACTGTATTCACCCCCTTTGCTATTGTTGTGACGTTGTATTAGTTAATGTGACGACTGTTGCTCATCGAATGATTAAAGGTTTCTAATTGTGTGATTAACTGATTCAAGCAATTATTAACTTATTAACCTGAGACACCATGGGGAAATTAGTTTCTATTTCCCAAATTTACTCAAAGAATATCAGAATATCAATTTTACAACAGCCGCTAATGAACCGGTTAACTCTACAGTCTCGTTCTGAACGACGCATAATCCAGGAATCTGCACGGACCCGGGTCTCACCAATGAGTTCGTACCACACCAATCTTAGTTGAGTATTTATTTACTAGAAAGATAAAATGATGATGAAAGATATCCATAGACAAAAACACATTCTAGGCTATTGATTAGAACTTAGTATAACGGGTCAACACACTATGGCAGGTGTTACCCAAAATGGGGATTTAACCAGTTGGATTTAGGGGGTGCTATTTTAATTTTTGGATGAAGAACGTTCCCGTTTTAAACAAGATATTTTGTCACGAAAAGATGCTCGACTATGCATATAATTGACATTTTTGGAAAGAAGACACTGTCGTTTCCAAAACTGCAAATATATTGTCTGTGAGTGCCACAGAACTGACGTTACAGGCAAAACCCAGATAAAAATCCAACCAGGAAGTGCCGCCTTTTTTGAAACCGCCTCATGCCAATGACTCCTTATATGGCTGTGAATGAGCTACGAGTGAGCTTACATTTTCCACGTATTCCCCAAGGTGTCTACAGCATTGTGACATTGTTTTAGGCATTGCCATTGAAGAATGGCTGTACGGGACCATATATAGCATGTGGTCACATGGTGTCTCCCGCAGAAAATCTCGCGTAAAATACTGAGGTAGCCATTTTTCCAATCGCTTCTTATGAGAAACTAACTGCCTCGACGGATATATTATTGCATATATTTGTTAAAAACACTTTGAGGATGGATCCTAAACAACGTTTGCCATGACAAATGCTTGTCTAGCGTTGGCTGTAACGCATATTTTGAAAATCTGAGATGACAGTGTTGTTAACAAAAGGCTAAGCTTGTGTTTGAATATATTTATTTAATTTCATTTGCGATTTTCATGAATAGGAAAAGTTTCTAGGGGTATTTATGTCCGTTGCGTTATGCTAATGCATTTGAGGCTATGATTACGCTCCCGGATACGGGTTTGCTTGTCGCAACTGGTTAAAAGAAAGAGAAAAAGAGAAAGTACACGAGAGAAATATACATTTGGGTGAATTTGTCAGCTATGTTTATTCTAACCCTAGCCTTGCCCCAAATGGCCGCTCTTATGGGTCAGAATATAATGATGTAAATACGTGGGGAAGGTGTCCGTGGGTTCTCCGTGTGGACCGTTCAGGCTGCTTAATGGCGCACCTCTCCGGCGCAACTCTTTGGTTGTCCTCACAATGTCAGTGACCCTTTGGCTTAGGAGTCTGTTCCCTCACCCTTGCTCTGGAAGGGCTCTTCTGAGGATAGACAGCTCTGTAGCTCAAAGCCAACAGCATAGTAATGAAACAGTGTAGATACCCCGATTCGATGAGGAGTGGAGGCTAGGTGGTTCGACTTGAATTCATCCGCTTAGACACAGCTACTCATCCGTAGCTTGGGTAGAAAATGTTTCTTTGTCTTCAAATTTGTGTGCCGTTTTGGGTTCATTGACTTTTTTAGACCTCGGCTGCAGCTTGGGTCACATAGTCTTATCTGTAAATTCTTCACCCACAGGTTTTATACCCTTGGGTCAGAAGTGGGCGTAACCGCCTTTAGGGCAATTCTCTGGGCGTACCAAGTTATGGGCAAGGTCTAGATTTTACTCAAATCCAATTTTAGACAACTAACTTCACATTTCATCTTTACCAAAACATTCTCCTTGATTTGGACTTTTTCCATACAATGTACAATGTATAACCATCAAACATATACTAGGTAAACTATTGATGTTACAATGTTTTCGTAATAACGTCATCTATTAACCTTTAATAAAAAAACAAAAATGACATACATTTTCATATTCCATCTATCGTCATGACCACAATTGTGGCTGATGGAAACCATTGTTCCAAAGTCCCTTTATTTAATGTTTAATGTTCTGAGGCTGGTTCTCCATAGTAACAGGACAAAAGGAATTTGTCTGTGGCCTCAGATTTACAATGGGTGTGAGGGGTCATAAAATCCCCACATCTTCAGACCTCTAGATCTCTCCTCCTCTGTTGGGGTTGAGAGATAATCTGTAGGGTTGTGGTCTCCTGTAACCTGACCTGATCAGGACAGTCATGACACTATGAAGCCCCTATATAAGATCTGGTGCAACCAATTACCTTCAGAAGTCACGTAATGAGTTAGATTGCACACAGGTGGACTTTATTTAAGTGTCACATGATTTGTCACATGATCTCAGTGTTTATATACACCTGTTCTGAAAGGCCCCAGAGTCTGCAACACCACTAAGCAAGGGACACCACCAAGCAAGCAGCACCATGAAGACCAAGGAGCTCTCCAAACAGTTCAGGGACAAAGTTGTGAAGAAGTACAGATCAGTTTGGGTTATAAAAAAATTCTGAAAATTTGAACATCCCACGGAGCGCCATTAAATCCATTAAAAAAAATGGAAAGAATATGGCACCACAACAAATCTGCTAAGAGAGAGCCGCCCACCAAAACTCACGGACCAGGCAAGGAGGGAATTAATCAGAGAGGCAACAGAGAGACCAAAGATAACCCTGAAGGAGCTGCAAAGCTCCACAGCAGAGATTGGAGTATCTGTTCATAGGACCACTTTAAGCCGTATACTCCATAGAGCTGGGCTACACGGACGAGTGGCCAGAAAAAAGCCATTGAAAAAATTAGCAAACACGTTTGGTGTTCACCAAAAGGCATTTGTGAGACTCCCCAAACATGTGGAAGAAGGTGCTCTGGTCAGATGAGACTAACATTGAGCTTTTTGGCCATCAAGAAAAACTCCATGTCTGACGCAAACTCAACACCTCGCATCACCCCGAGAATACCATTCCCACAGTGAAGCATGGTGGTGGCGCTAATGATGGATGGCGCTAAATACAGGGACATTCTTGAGGGAAACCTGTTTCAGTCTTCCAGAGATTTGAGACTGGGACGGAGGTTCACCTTCCAGCAGGATAATGTACCTAAGCATACTGCTAAAGCAACACTTGGGTGGTTTAAGGGGAAACATTTAAATGTCTTGGAATTGCCTAGTCAAAGCCCAGACCTCAATCCAATTGAGAATCTGTGGTATGACTTAATGATTGCTGTACTTTTGTGAAACCCATCCAACTTGAAGTAGCTGGAGCAATTTTGCCTTGAAGAATGGGCAAAAATCCCAGTGGTTAGATGTGCCAAGCCTATAGAGACATACCTAAAAGACTTGCAGTTGTAATTGCTGCAAAAGGTGGCTCTACAAAGTATTGACTTTGAGGGGGAGGGTGAATAGTTATGAACACTAAAGTTCAGGTTTTTTTGTCTTATTTCTTGTTCACAATAAAACCTATTTTGCATCTTCAAAGTGGTAGGAATGTTATGTAAATCAAATGATACAAACCCCACAAAAAAATCCATGTTAATTCCAGGTTGTAAGGCAACAAAATAGAAAAAATGCCAAGGGGGGTGAAGTCTTTTGCAAGCCACTGTACAGACGTACGATCTACCAGACCCGGTCTCACGAATGGCTAATTCTGGAGATCCTTCAATCTCAGCTGATTTAAGTAAATCTGCTGTTAGTGTTTTTGCACCTTACTTGTGGATTAATCTCCAAAGCTCTCAAAAATTGGAAGAGTCGGTGTCTCTAGGGCAATTTAGATGGCTGATTTAGGACCTTTTCACTGAAGAATGTTTGTTTTATATGGTTGTGTATATCTTTTTGTGTAGTGATGTGTGTATATTATGTTTCAGGGCTCATCTGTAAAATAAATATTGTTCTCAGCACAACTTCCTGTGAAAACAAACGTTAAATAAAAAGTGGCAGTACAACGTAGTTAGCCAACAAAACTATGTTGCAACTGCATATAGCAGGTATGTGAAGACAAGGTAATGTAATGCTAACCTAACCTACTTTTGTCTGTCTGTTGGGGTGTGCCCTCCTGCTCAGGCTCACTGGTAAACAAAGAGGTCAGCGCATGTGCTCAAACACAAACATGTCTTCTGTATTGACTTTGTGTCAACCTGCCACTTGGGTTTTTGTTTCCAGGGAAGTCCTGTCGTTGCATCGAAGGAAAAGAGGAGAGATTTCTCCCAGGAAGGAGGCAGAGAAAGGTCATTGTGAATAAAAGGCTTTAAATCGGACCACTTGAACGCACACCCGGGGAATATCAAAGTCACCTCATCGCTATGGAGGTCAGGTCAGCCTGCCTCCCCTCTCCCCTGCTCTCCTCGACTCACTTTGTTGATGCTTGGCTGCTCAGGGTTGGGGAACTTTAAAAAAAGGTTTGAAGCAGTCGGTGTGTGTGTGTGTGTGTGTGTGTGTGTGTGTGTGTGTGTGTGTGTGTGTGTGTGTGTGTGTGTGTGTGTGTGTGTGTGTGTGTGTGTGTGTGTGAGTACGTTAGGCACTTTGTAGTGGTGGGGAGATGTGAGATGAGATTAAGGCTGCTTTGAAGCTTTGTGATATTGAAAGATGTCCTGGGTTTGACCGCAAGCAGGACAGGCAAATTCCAGTTATTGGATATAATTGGGACTGAAACACTTTAACCAACACTTTAAAAATAACAATAAGTTCTGTATAGGTCTTTCAGAGTACTTTTCCTATAAAAAAAACATGATTAGCTTCTATGTATATCCTGAAATATGACTGTTACATAATAGTTGGAAATGATACATTATTATACACTTGGATGATTCATCTAACCGTCCAGCCACACTGTATAACACTGCACGCGTTTGTGGCAACACCCCATCCCAGTGTTGGCCAAGCAGTGCCAGTGAGAACAGATGAGATGGGCGTTGTGTTTGGATGTCATAAGTGTTGGATAGTGTTGGATAGGCACCTCGCCTGGGCGCCCTCGCATTCTTCTCTTCAAGACTCTTAGACGACGCTTGCCAGTCCATTAAGTGTGAAGTGGAATCATGTTTTCTACTAGGATGCCTCCAAACATCCATCTTGTCACATGTTCACAACAACCCTCCCACAAACAGACTGAAGTACAGCAATCCCAAAGCTCTCAATTGCTTTTTAGAAATTGCTGGAGGGGGGGCACTAAACAAAAACATGATTTGATGGAGGAGAACTAGAGGAAGGTGGCGATTTGCTTAAGACACTGATATTTATTTGATATACAGTACAGGAGGTACATGTCAAGTCTACATCATAGATTATACAATGGCCTTATCATTCACAATATTCTATTGTTGTGAAACTACCCATGGAGTGTTCTGTAGAATGACCTCACTGACTCAGTGCATTCTACCAGCCTGTTAGTACAGTGAGCATTTAGTGGTCACACATTGATACTCCGAAATGTGGGTCTGGCCCAATGAAGCGTGGCCGTCATCACTTTTTGGTGTAATATTCAAAAGACAGCAGCTGCACAGATGCACCAGAGTGATAACCGCTACACAGCAGCATTGTGTGCTCTGCTGAGTGATAGGCAGGCAACCTTACTCGAGCATAGTCTACTGTACTGTACTGTATCACTCTTGCCTGTGCGTGTGTTTGAGTGTAGGAATGCATTTTTGTGTCAAATCAAATCACATTCTATTGGTTGAGTACACATATTTTGCAGATATTGTCGCGCATGTAACAAAATGCTTATGTTCCTAGCTCCAACAGTGCATTAATAGCTAACAGTACAAAACAATACACGCAAATCCTAAATAAAGAAATAAACAAATTAAGAAATATTTAAATAGTAGAACGAGCAATTTCAGAGTCCGGAATATAAATGTACAGTATATGATGATGTGTATAGACAATAGGGACTGTATATGAATAGAAAAGGTGCATACAGCAGTAGCTTTGAAGGATGAGCCTTGACTAGAATATAGTATATACATGCACATATGAAGTGTGTATGTACAATTGTATGCATGTGCACTGTGTGTTTTTCTGGTGCTCTACAGTTCTCACACTTCTATCCTTTTATGTATAAAATACTTCAGTTACATTCCACAGGGTCAGCCACTGTATTTCCATGGCAGGGGGCGTCAGGCCTCGAGCTATCCATCTATCAGACAATCAGTGCTCCAAAACAAGTTCTAATTCCACTCAGGTCCTCTGGTGACCATTGGGGCCGCTGTTGCATTGGATCTGATTGAGTATGACCAACCCATTAAATTCCAATCCATTGTTTTTGCGAGCGGTGGCCCCTAGTGCTCTGATTATTGTTGTTTGCTTTCGCTCTAGCTCTCTCTCTATTTCATTCTCTCTCTTCTCTGAGACATGAAAAGCAGGGAGGCTAGTTGGCCCAAGTCGCCCTGATAAACACTTGTTTTTCACAGATTCCGCTTGATGGGATGGAGCGGCGGAAAGTAGTGGGCACTCAGGCAGCTCTCACATCTCGCCGTCTTCGCAGAGCACCAAGCCGCACTGTCTGTGGCCCCTCTCTCAGGCACTGCAGTCATCACAGTGACTGCCAACAGATAATGACATCAGATTACCCTGACAGAGGAAAGGAGAGAAGCCCTCAACGCGAGAGCTGCATCACTATTGTACTGTACATCTCCCCTGATATGGCTCTCTGGTTGATCCTGTGACCCTCCTCTTCACCATGTCACCTCAATGTCTTCGTCTGTTCCTCATGAATACTCTCTTTTTCCTCACACACACCTCTAATTCCTTTTTATAGGGGAGAATGGGGAAAGTTGAGCCAAAGGGGTAAGTTGAGCCACCCTTGTATAATTTGACTGAATATTTAGGAAGAGGTCATCATTTCATGGAGTCTGTGAATAAAGTAACCTCATGGAAAGAGTGGTAAGCAAGGTAGGTCAAAAAAACAGATTTTCACCAAGTCAAATTAATTTATTGTGTTAGAAGTTTCATGATGCTTGTATCTAAACCAAAGTAGATAATTTAAAGATTGTTCTATACTTCAATTGGAGTCTCTATAAGCATCCTTGTAGCTGTGTGGGTTAATATAGTCTAAATGTTTGCCTTGGGGTAAGTTAAGCCAATGGTTGAGCCAATGGCAAGTTGATAAAAATGTACTGTTTGGTTCCCAGGCATAATGCAAGGGATCGCTGGGATATGAGGTGTGCTTAAAAAAAGTGCTTAAAAAAGATGCTTAAAATTATTAAAAGGCAAAAAAGGGATCTTGATTGTGTTGAATTGTGTTTGGGAAATAAAGATAGACATGGTTTTAAAAAGGTAGTGGTAATATTTAATTCAGTACAGAAATGTGTAGGCGGCTTAAATGACCCTATTGTCACGCCCTGGTCGTAGTATATAGTGTTTGTCTTTATTTATTTGTTCAGGCCGGGGTGTGACATGGGTTTATTGTGGTGTGTTTTGTCTTGGGGTGTTGTTAGGTGTTGGGTGTGTGGCTTAGTGGGGGTATCTAGCATAGTCTATGGCTGTCTGGAGTGGTTCTCAATCAGAGGCAGGTGTTTATCGTTGTCTCTGATTGGGAACCATATTTAGGCAGCCATATTCTTTGAGTATTTCGTGGGTGATTGTTCCTGTCTCTGTGTTTGTTGTCACCAGATAGGCTGTATAGGTTTTCACGGTCCGGTTGTTGTTTTTGTATTGTTAGTTATTTCATGTCGAGTTCCTTTTCATTAAGGAACATGAATAACCACCACGCTGCATTTTGGTCCGCTTCTCCTTCGACAGACGAGAACCGTTCCACCTATCCCCTGTCTCAACTTACCCCATTCCGGGGTAAGTTTTACCAAGAGACCACTTTTTCTGGACAAGCTATATTTTCAAAGCTGTAATCTTTACATAAATTCTGATTATTTCCTAAGATACACAACATACTGAAATATATGTAGATATATTTGTTAGAAGGAATACTATGTTTCCCTTGATGGCGTGATGCTGAAGGTAAAACAAATGTCTCAACTTACCCCACTCCCCTACTTCCTATTCTTAACCACTTTTCTTCATCTTCAGGACCTCTTCTCCCTTCTCCCTCTCTTCCTCCTTCTCTTCCTTTCAGCCTCTATCCGATGGGCCCCCAGCGGCTCCCTCTGTCCCAGCGAGGCGTGAGAGGAGAGCAGAGCCTGTCATTAGGGAAGGCTTCCAGCCACCACTGCCTCCTTCTCTCCCACCTTCCCTGCCTGCCTGTCTGCCTCCCACTATCCCTCCCATTTCGCCCTCCTGCCTGAAGAAGCTTTTATCAGCCTTAGACACAGAGGGGACCTCTTAGAGCCCACTAATGGTTGCTAATGGATCCAGCTCTACCCCCCCAGCCTGGGAAAACCACACATCATAAGGCGCCAGTTTACATAAACACACAGTACATGATAAAGGTCTGCCAGAAGATATGTAGCCGAACATACATTAATTAACACTACACATGAGAGATTATATGACAGATTTTTGGATAAAATATTTGGGTTGAGAGGGCTATTGATTCGGTTTCCTGTATTTGTTTGTTTTGACAGCATTTTGAAGTGGTAAACAAGTGCAGACTTTTTGTCCTTTCCTTTGACGTAAAGAAATTAAAATATAACTTGGCAAGATCTTAACACTGTTTCAGTGTAAATATATTACGATAATGCTTCGTTATCCTACACTGAGGATATGCGATTGGACTGTAGAGTTTAGCGAAAATGAAAACATAAGGTGAAAGAGGCCAATAATGTGTGCAAGTTGTGCAACTGGATTAAGTATCCTTGTTGTGACTAGAAAAACAAAAACAAATCTAATTTGATTGCCAAACAACAACTCAATGTACAGTTTGTTGTATAGTAAAGATTTCTTCAGTAACTTACTGTATGCTAGATAAAGTTTTCTTGGTGTGCGTGCGTGTGTGTGTGTGTGCGTGTGTGTGTGTGTGTGTGTGTGTGTGTCGGACGTTATTGTGTGGTACTCTCCTTGATAAAACGTATTTGAGCAAATAAGTGCAGTGGTGGCAACAATCTCCGTCCCTTATACTGAGTGTCAAGTCAGCACAGAAACACAGTTGAGAGATTCCAAACAGAAAAGCCATTCTATCTGAAGTGCTGTACTGTCTAAATCACAACAAAGGAAGAAGTCAGGCATCAGCCGGCAATAACTATAACTTCTGATTACCTCGCTGCAGCATGGAGAAGCATGACTTATCAGCCAAGATTGTACTCCAAACAGGAGCATTTTAAACAAGGAAGGGGGCACTCATCTCTCTGAAAGCCATTTCTCCGCATTATTGATTCATTCCCCTGGTGAACTGAATTGCATTCGATCCAATTTGGTTTCCCACATATTCTCCCTGCAGGAGAGGAGGCTTATTTGCATGCTGGCCCTATGTGGTACTACACCTTGCAGGTGTGTTTCAGAGAGAGGGAGAGCGAGATAGAGAGAGCTACATGCAGACACAAACACACTCAGTTTTTCAGAGCTGTCTGTCCCTTTTCCAGCTGGGTTACAAGGTGTTGTGTCACCGACACACCTAGCGCGATGAGAGGGGAACTGGCATGGGGTCCCCTCTTGTCTCCCTCCCCAGATGTTCACTGTAACAACAGTACCCCCAAGTAGCACAAGCCCTCGAACCCAGAGTGGACCAGGCTTCAGGCATATGTTGGCACGTAAAAACACATTGTTTCTTCCCCAAGTTCCATGTCAAAAGCAATATTCCCTCTATGCTGAGCACAGTCTGAGACTGCTGCGCAGAGACTGAGACTGCTGCGCAGTACCCCAGGGACTGCTGCAGCAGAAATATCAGCCCACAGAGAGAAGTACTAGATCGCGATCGACTGTTCGATCTCCAAAGCATTCCCAGTTGATCGGAAAACATTTTTGAAAAAAAACACCATTAAAACATTTTTTTTTGTCTCAGGCTGTTGGCAGTAGATGCACCCGATTCTGCTTCGAGTTTCGCCATCATCTGGAAGAGGGTGTCCCTTTTTGGTCAGTGTCAGTGGAGGAAAGGGAGAGTGGACGATATTGAGAGGCGGATCCTCAGTCTGCTCTCTCCCTCCCCTGAGACTGACCATCAGATGCAGTGACCATCAGATGCAGTGACCATCAGCCCAGTAAACTAAAAAGCAAATGATTTAAATGTATACTCACTCATCGGTGCTTCACAAGTAACACAACAACAGATCTATTACTGATGCGATCATATGTGACCCATTTCAGGAAACTCGGCGTGTGTCGCGGGTCACTACTTCACAGGAGAGCCGTTTGAACATAAAAATTTAAAAAATTATCAAAATACATTTTATTTGTCAGAATTGCCTTCTTGAACATGTGAACTTTCCTGTGCCTTAATACAAACTTGTATGCCATCTGTAAATAGAAATACAATTGTAAAATGATGAGCCTAGTTGGTTTAGCCACATAAAAAGACACCAACCTTCCCGCTAGACATGATTGGCTGAGATAATGAGTGGGCTCGACATGCCAAGATATGAGTTTAGATTGGTCTACCATTGTCAACGCCATGTGTATAGGTGGCAGGGAAGTCAGGCGCAGGAGAGTCAAAATGGAGTGTAAATGGAGTCTTTTAATAAATGTCCACAGAACATGCTCCATAACACTAAAACGTACAGACATGAAAAACATGGGTACGAGGACCCGTTGCGCACCAACACAACAAATAAACAACACTGACAAAACAATCTCTGACAAAGACATGAGGGGAAACAGAGGGTTAAATACACAACATGTAATGAATGGGATTGAAAACAGGTGTGTGGGAAGACAAGACAAAACCAATGGAAAATGAAAAATGGATCAATGATGGCTAGAAGACCGGTGACGTCGAACACCGAGCACTGCCCGAACAAGGAGAGGCAACGACTTCGGCAGAAATCGTGACAGTACCTCCCCCCTGACGCACGGCTCCAGCTGCGCGTCGACAACGGCCTCGGGGACGACCCGGAGGGCGAGGTGCAGGTCGTAGGGAGACCCCGATCCGGATGGAGACGGTGGAATTCTGATAACATGGAAGGATCTAACACGTCCTCCACCGGAACCCAGCATCTCTCCTCAGGCCCGTAACCCTCCCAGTCCACGAGGTACTGAAGGCCCCTCGCCCGACGTCTCGAATCCAAAATGGATCGAACAGAGTACGCCGGGACCCCCTCGATGTCTAGAGGAGGCGGAGGAACATCACACACTTCAGCCTCATGGAGCGGGCCAGCCACCACCGGCCTGAGGAGAGACACATGGAATGAGGGGTTAATACGGTAATTAGTGGGCAGTTATAACCTATAGTAACCTATAACATACCTCGTTCAATCTCCTCAGGACTTTAAACGGCCCCACAAACCGCGGAACCAGCTTCCGGCAGAGCAGGCGGAGGGGCATGTTTCGGGTCGAGAGCCAGACCCTGTTCCCTGGTGCGAACACTGGGGCCTCACTTTGGCGACGGTCTGCGCCGAAACCAATTGTCCACCGCAGGAGCCTCGGTCTGGCTCTGATGCCAAGGAGCCAGAACCGGCTGATACCCTAATATACATTGAAAAGGGATAAGGTTAGTGGAGGAGTGACATAGCGAGTTCTGAGCCATCTCTTCCCAGGGCACGAACTTCGCCCACTCCCCCGGCCAATCCTGGCAATAAGACCGCAGAAACCTACCCACATCCTGGTTAACTCTCTCCACCTGCCCATTACTCTCGGGGTGAAAACCTGAGGTAAGACTAACCGAGATCCCCAGACGCTCCATGAACGCCTTCCAGACCCTTGATGTGAACTGGGGACCCCGATCAGACACTTATATCCTCAGGCACCCCATAGTGCCGGAAAACGTGTGTAAACAGGGCAGGCCATAGGGAGACCAGGCAAAGGGAGGAGACGACAGGACTTCGAAAACCGATCCACAACGACCAGGATTGTGGTGTAACCCTGTGAAGGTGGAAGATCAGTCAAAAAATCCACCGACAGGTGCGACCACGGCCGTTGAGGAACGGGTAGAGGTAGTAGCTTACCTCTGGGCAGGTGTCTAGGATCCTTGCACTGGGCGCACACTGAGCAGGAGGAAACATAAATCATCACGTCCTTAGCTAAAGTGGGCCACCAGTACCTCCCATCAAGACAGCGCATTGTCCGACCTATCCCAGGATGACCAGAGGAGGGTGACGTGTGAGCCCAATAGATCAATCGGTCGTGGACAGCAGACGGAACGTACAGACGACCAGCTGGACACTCAGGGGGTTAGGGCTCTGCACGTGACGCCCGCTCAATGTCCGCGTCCAGCTCCCACACTACAGGCGCCACCAAACACGAAGCTGGGAGTATGGGAGTGGGATCCATGGATCGCTCCTCTGTGTCATACAGCCGAGACAATGCGTCTGCCTTAACTTTCTGGGAGCCTGGTCTGTAAGAAAGAGTAAACACAAAACGAGTGAAAAACATGGCCCACCTTGCCTGGCGAGGATTCAGTCTCTTCGCCTGCCAGATGTACTCCAGATTGCAGTGGTCAGTCCAGATGAGAAAAGGGTGTTTAGCCCCCTCAAGCCAATGCCTCCACACCTTCAAGGCTTCTACGACAGCTAACAGCTCTCGGTTCCCCACATCATAGTTTCGCTCCGCCGGGCTGAGCTTCTTCGAAAAAAGAAAGCACAGGGGCGATGCTTCAGTGGCGTACCCGAACGCTGAGAGAGCACTGCTCCTATCCCAGCTTCGGATGCATCCACCTCCACTATGAATGGCAAAGAGGGATCCGGATGAGCCAACACAGGCACCGAGGTAAACAGAGTCTTCAGGTGCCCAAAAGCCCTGTTCGCCTCACCCAACCACTGCAAGCGCACAGGGTTCCCCTTTAGCAGTGAGGTAATGGGAGCAGCCACCTGACCAAAACCCCGGATAAACCTCCGGTAGTAATTGGCAAACCCTAAAAAACGCTGCACCTCCTTTACCGTGGTTGGAGTCGGCCAATTACGCACGGCTGTAATGCGGTCGCTCTCCATCTCCACTCCTGAAGTGGAAATCCGATGCCCTAGGAAGGAGATGGATTGTTGGAAGAACAAGTATTTCTCAGCCTTGACATATAGATCATGCTCCAACAGGCGACCAAGCACCCTGCGCACCAGGGACACATGCTCGGCGCGTGTAGCGGAGTATATCAGAATATCATCGATATACATCACTACACCCTGCCCGTGCAGGTCCCTGAAGATCTCATCTACAAATGATTGGAAAACTGATGGAGCATTCATCAACCCATATGGCATGACAAGGTACTCATAATGAGCTGAGGTGGTGCTAAATGCCGTCTTCCACTCATCACCCTTCCGAATACGCACCAGATTGTATGCACTCCTGAGATCCAATTTTGTGAAAAAGCGTACCCCGTGCATTAACTCAATAACCATATTGATCAGAGGTAGCGGGTAACTATATTTCACTGTGATTTTATTTAGACCTCAATAATCAATGCACGGGCGTAAACCGTCATCCTTTTTTTCACAAAAAAGAAACACGAAGAGACGGGTGAAATGGATGGCTGAATGAACCCCTGATGCAGGGATTCAGAGACATATGTCTCCATAGCCTCCGTCTCCGCTTGCGACAGGGGATACACGTGACTCCTGGGATATGCAGCGTCTACCAGGAGATCTATCATACAATCCCCCCGTTGATGGGGTGGTAATTGAGTCGCCTTCTTTTTACAGAAGGCGAGAGCCAAATCGGCATATTCGGGGGGATGCGCACGGTGGAGACCTGTTCTGGACTTTCCACCGTAGTAGCACCAACGGAAACCCCTAAACACCTACCTGAGCACTCTCGCGACCACCCCGTGAGAGCCCTCTGTGGCCAAGAAACAGTGGCAAGCTAACCAGGGTAGGCCTAGCACCACAGAATATGCAGGAGAATCAGTAAGGAAAAGACTAATCTTCTCCTTGTGACCCTTCTGCGTTATCATACACAAAGGTGCGGTTACCTCCCTGATAAACCCTGACCCTAATGGTCGACTATCTAAAGCATGAATAGGGAAAGGCATATCCACAGAATCAATAGGGATCCCTAAACTATGAGCTAAACTTTTATTAATGAAATTCCCAGCCGCACCTGAATCTACTAGCACCTTATACTGGGAATGCAGGGAAAAATCAGGAAAAGAGACAGAGACAAACATTAGTGCAACAGAGGGCTCTGGATGAGAATGGTGCCTACTCACCTGGGGTGATGCCAGAATGCCCTGCCTGCCTTCTCTATTCCCAGAGGAACCAACCCGGCACTGACCAGCAGTGTGCCCTCTGCGACCATGAATGGTGCACAAGCAGGAACCCCCTCCGGTCTCCCTGCGCACCATCCCTCCCAATTCCATAGGTTCGGGAGAGAGGGTGCGGGAGGATGGAACAACCAGACCCCGATCTAGACGTCCACGTAGCCAGCATGTTGTCCAACCTGATGGACATGTCCACCAGCTGGTCGAAGGTGAGGGTGATGTCTCTACAGGCCAGCTCCCGACGGACGTCCTTGCGTAGACTACAAAGGTAATGGTCGATCAGGGCCCTGTCGCTCCATCCAGTGCCGGCAGCAAAGGTCCTAAACTCCAAAGCAAACTCCTGTGCACTCCTCGTCTCCTGCCTCAGATGATAGAGGAGCTCACCCGCTGCTTTGCCTTCGGGTGGATGGTCGAATACTATCCAGAATTGTCGGGTGAACTCTTCAAAATGGTCCAACGCCGCATTCTCCTCTCTACACACAGCGCTGGCCCATTCCAAGGCTTTCCCGGTGAGGCATGAGACGACGGCGTAACTCTTCTCACGGTCAGATGGTACTGGGGAGACCGTGGCCAGATACAAGTTCAGCTTAAGGAGGAAACCCTGGCAGCCGGCAGTATCTCCGTTGTATCCCGTGGGTAGAGATAAATGGATCTTCGGTTCTGGAGGGGAAAAAGCGTTCAAGGGAGATTCTGGTTGTGGTGGTGGCGCTGGAGAAACTCCCTGTCTCTCCCAGCGATCCATATTCTGGACAATGCGATCCATTACAGTAATCAAACAGTCAATCGCCTCCGCTTGTTCCCGGACACATTCCTCCACCTCCATGGGCGTAGTGTCCTCTCCTTGCTGACTTCATATTTTTAGGGTCAGAGATTCTGTCCGTGTGTATAGGTGGCAGGGAAGTCAGGCGCAGGAGAGTCAAAATGGAGTGTAAATGGAGTCTTTTAATAAATGTCCACAGAACATGCTCCATAACACTAAAAAGTACAGACATGAAAAAACATGGGTACGAGGACCTGCCGCACACCAACACAACAAATAAACAACACTGACAATAAAACAATCTCTGACAAAGACATGAGGGGAAACAGAGGGTTAAATACACAACAGGCAATGAATGGGATTGAAAACAGGTGTGTGGGAAGACAAGACAAAACCAATGGAAAATGAAAAATGGATCAATGATGCCTAGAAGACCGGTGACGTCGAACGCCGAGCTCCGCCCGAACAAGGAGAGGCAACGACTTCGGCAGAAGTCGTGACAGCTATATAGCACGCTTCTGTCTATTTGAGCTGGTTAGTATGTCTAGATAATCCTGTCTAACATGGCTTTTTTTAAAGTATCTTGTATTAAAACAGTACTCCACTTTCTGGAGGAGAGTTTTGAAGTCAATGGAATTTGAGTATGATAGAGAAAACACCTGTCTCCGGGGAAAAATCTTCAAACTAAGAGCAACCATGGCATCTGATAGGAGACGCGTTCATCCATGAATGATGTACACAGGTAAAATAGTCTAGCTAGCTGCAATTTCAGATATTACACGTTTCTAATTTTGACAGACACCTGCTTGGCAAGCTAGTTAACATTGAACCTGGTTGGTTAGCTACCTGCAGATTCATGCAGGGTAGTAAAGTCATGAGTTGGGATTATGGTTCATTGTTTACCTAGCTGGCTAACGTTAGCTGGCTGGCTCGCTAGCTAACATTATGTGTATGATCTTATTATTCATATCTCAGAGCTATTTGCTTGGCTAGCTATAGTCTAATGTCAGCTAGCTAACACTGAACCTTGTTGGTTAGCTACCTGCAGATTCATACAGGGTAGTAACATCATGAGTTGGGATTATGGTTCATTGTTCACCTAGCTAGCTACCTACATGTCTTAACAAAAGGCCCCATCCACTATGTAAGCCACCATTTTGGGTGCGTTTGTAAATTCAGTCTGGCCATCTACTCCGATTTCAGAGCACTCTCGTCTGAGTGTGCCAGAGAGCAGAATAATTGATGAATTTACAAACACTCAACACCCATTGTATATGGTCGGTGTCCGTAAACTTTGGCAAAACAGCGTAATTAAATTGTTGCCAGCAGCACAGTTACAAATCAAATCAAAGTGTATTTGTCACGTGCGCCGAATATAACAGGTGTAAACCTTACAGTGAAATGCTTACTTACAGTCTCTAACCAATGGTGCAAAAAAATGTGTGTGTGTGTGTGTGTGTGTGTGTGTGTGTGTGTGTGTGTGTGAGAGAGAGAAAAGAGTAGCAAGGCAATATACAGACACCTGTTAGTCAGGCTTATTGAGGTAGTATGTACATGTAGGTATCGTTAAAGTGATTATGCATATATGATGAACAGAGAGTAGCAGAAGCGTAAAAAGAGGGGTTGGCACGTGGTGGGACACAATGCAGATAGTCCGGTTAGCCAATGTGCGGGAGCACTGGTTGGTCGGGCCAATTTAGGTAGTATGTACATGAATGTGTAGTTAAAGTGACTATGCATATAAGATAAACAGAGAGTAGCAGCAGCGTAAGAGGTTGGGGGTGCACACAATGCAAATAGTCCGGGTAACCATTTGGTTACCTGTTCAGGAGTCTTATGGCTTGGGGGTAAAAACTGTTGAGAAGCCTTTTTGTCCTAGACTTGGCACTCCGGTACCGCTTGCCATGCGGTAATAGAGAGAACATTCTGACTGAGGTAGTAGCTGGGGTCTTTGACAATTTTTAGGGCCTTCCTCTGACACCGCCTGGTGTAGAAGTCCTGGATGGCAGGCAGCTTTGCCCCAGTGATGTACTGGGCTGTACGCACCTCTGAAGTGCCTTGTGTTCGGAGGTCGAGCAATTGCCGTACCAGGCAATCGGTCAGGATGCTCTCGATATTGCAGCTGTAAAACCTGTTGAGGATCTCAGGACTCATGCCAAATCTTTTTAGTTTCCTGCGGGGGAATAGGCTTTGTCGTGCCCTCTTCAGGACTGTCTTGGGTGCTTGACTGCCATTGTGAGGTCAGAACGTTCGGATCAATCCTACTCATAGGCCAAAGGGTCCGGTGTGCGCTCTGTATGCTCCGAGAGCAACACGTTTTGAATTTAGGAACGGACAATCTGACAGCACAGTTGCAGTCACCAAAGCTCTGGATAACATAACAGCCCAACCAGCTCTGCTTAGGGCGAGTAATGTTCAGTGAGTTGTTCTGTCATTTGTGTCTGGAAGTAGCTAAGAAGTTTGCTTGGATGCTTGACTTCTGTTGCTAGTATAGAATGCTCGGATCAACCCTTAAAGAGATGGGTGGAGCTAAATCTTAAGAGGGTGTGAATGATACTGAATGGGTGTAGACAAAGAATGGCTCTCCAGTAGTAGTACCAAAACATTCAATGGCCATTTTCTCAAAAGTGAGTTTACAAGTTTATCAACTCTCAAAGCAAAATTACTTTCTGATTGTTACTCATCTGTAGTGTATGATATACCATTTACCAGAGTCTCTACTTTAATCCAATGTAAAAAAAAATATATATATATATATATTTCTAATTTTGCTACATAAGACTGATTTGAGCCGGTCGGTCACATTTATACTCTAGCCTACCTCAAAGTTTGAAATATAATTTTAAAAAATGGCCCAACAACAATGCATGGCAATTCAAGCAAAGCCAATATGCCAATGTATTGACCCTATAGCTTACTGCACAAACCTCATTGCTACAGTACTCTTTTTAATTGGTAAATGTTGCATAGGCTTATGTTTTTTGAGTCATGTAAAAAAACAAACAATCTGAGCGGTAGATCTCGGCTTGCATTTTGACACAAAGTGATCTTGACTCAAAAGGTTGGTGACCACTGTTCTAGAGATTTCCCTGTTAACACTATCAATATTGTCCATTTACTGTGGCAATTGTGATTGAATCAATGCAATATTAGCCACTTTCAAATCAACATAACGAAACAAAACTAACTATGAAAGAGATTTTGTTGAAGGCTGTACACATCGAAGTAGGATTCTATTGCATTGACACAAACTACTCAGCCTGTACTTTACACAGACTGGTGCAGCGTTAACAGTCAGAGCTGCAGTAGGCCTATCTACTCCGATCCATGTATGGATCTGTGCCAGTTGCTTTGAACTGGACTGTGTTTACAGCATGAGAGAGAGTAGATGAGTAGAGAGTAGATGCACTTGTTTTGAGATCAAAGTGAGAGCTGCATGTAGCCACGTGTGCACATTTTGTTCATATCCTTTGCTAGTTTGTAAGTTATTAGCCCAGTTCTAGATCATTTGTAGTTAGCAATAGGTGAATGTTTGTTTCCTACAAGAGCACAAAACATATACATTTCTAGACATCTTTGAAAAGCAAGTACGGTAAAGAGCTTTTTTGTCTTAAAGGGGCACTATTGTATTTCGAGACAGGATTGAATAGGCTAAATCGCCAATAGGCAGAGGGTAGCATAATTTGTCTGATTATCTGTAATAATGGTATGGTAATAATAAAGCATTTTATTTTGTAAAGTGGTTTCTTGCATCAAACATCATAACATTTTCAGTCATTTCCTTGTCTGACGGACAAGTGGATTAACAGGTTAATGTCAAGCCCTGTATATTTTTCTCTCTCAAAAGTCTCATGGAATGTAGGCCTACATTGAACACCACACATTGGTTGCTACTGTAGGCTGAATGATAGAACAGCTATTTCCATGTTAAAATCTTATGGGATGCATTTTCTCCATTGTTTTTGATGGCAGGCCACTTTGGTAGGTCTAAATTATTATCAAATAGCCAAAGTAACCTACATGGACCCTGTTAAAATTGTAACTTAAAGCGGGTACACCCTCAGTCTTCACAGTAAATGCGCGCTGGAAGTTGCACAGAATTTTCACAACATTCAAGTTTGTGCACAGCAGACCTGAAATTTGCTCAGTTAGAGGGAACATTGGTCAAGAGTCTTGTGTCCTCCACATGTGAGCTGAATAAAAATAGTCAATTCCCCACAGTCAGGCCCAGTTGTTAAGAATGGTGGAAATTGAAAAAGGCATGAAAAAATAACCAAATTCTCCCAGTCCACAAGGTGCGACTGGGAGAATTTGGCACTTTACGGGAGACTTGCTGTCTGTCGACCATGCCCAGTGTTGCTCTGGATTATACAAACAGTGCCGTTGGGGTACAGGCACAAGTAGTTGTGTGTGTCCCATGTTTGGGCAGAGTGGTTCCTATGTCGGAGTCCCAGGATGGCTATACAGCTAGTATTTTCTGGTTCCCAGAAGGGGTGGGACTTTTCATCCCAATTTAGACCTGCATGCCCTAAACAAGCACTTCAGGGTCTACAAATGAGGAATGCTCACGGTTGTTGCAGTCAGTGCCCCCGGGCGATTGGTTTACCTTGGTTCATCTATCTAAAGGATTTGTACTTTCTTGTGGCCATAAAGTCCCCTCACAGGAAGTTCAGAGTTTCTGGTCCTCCCTTTGGGCTTTCCCTCTCGTCTCACACTTTCACCAAGGTTGTGGAGGCGGGTTTGGCATCCAACGCGGTGTCTGGGGCTCACAATATTGGACTACGTGGACGAGTGGCTTGTGGTAGCGGAGTTGAGGGTGCAGGTGCTGTTTCACAGATCCATGCTGGTTTCCCATGTTCAGTCTCTAGGTTTCATAATGAATCAAGAGAAGAGCTGTTTGACTTAATCTCAGCACATTCCCATTTCTGAATCTCGAGTTAGACTTAGTTGAGAATCGTGAATTCTTGTCCCTGCAGAGGGAGGCCGGTTTCCAGCGTTGCTCGCCCCAAATTGGATGTCACTGCCCCCAGTGCAGCCCACAGTGTGCTTACGACTGGGACAGGAGAGGGTCATTAGGCAGAGCACGGATTTCATATCCCAATAGCTGTGTTGTACTGAGTTGACCGACTGAAAGGGAATGTACAGTTATGGCTGTACCTAAACGAGGTACAACACCTGTTCAGCCCCGCGCCGCCCAGTTCTGGACTCGGTCAAGAGCCGTACTGAATTGAGGGAATGAATCCTCGGGTTTAACACCTGTGTAAGGCACGGCTTCCGGTGAGGCACGTGTTCATTGGCCTTGTCAGGTGTGATTCTAATGTTCTTCAGTAGAGGGAGCTAGCACGTGAACTCCCCATAGCTGTGTTGTACCTCATTCCCTCCTCCGGGGAACAGTAGTTAAAGCAATAATTGTAAGTTTTGCACATTCATCTCCTTTCAGGCTTGGCTGGCCTTGGTAGTAATCCTTGTGTGATGGTTGTCTTGGTAACCTAATAATGGAAGTGATAAGAGGCTGCTGTGTGCACTCTTTTAAGGTCCTTTATACAAAATAGTGTCAGGAATCAAAATGAGAATACTGGCAAATATGGAGACCCGCACACTGAAGAAAAAGAGGAATAAATCCAAAACTGATGCTTAAATGCCCAAAAGTTCGTAGTGCAGGAAAGTGCATAAATGAAAGATGAAAACAAAACACAAACTTTTCGGCATTAAGCCATCATCAGTGTGAAATGGTGAGCACACAAACCATATGAGGGTGTCACATGATCTGGTGAGCAAATCTATACATGCAAACAAGTACAGGAGTGGACAGAGATATACTGTATCAGTATTATTAATTTTATATACTGTATACAATGTGACATTTTCCTAAGAATAAATAACACAGGACTGCAAAGGGTCTGAAAATAATTGTAAAGGGTCTGACACAGGCCCTCCATCCAAGGACCTACAATGACAGATAAGCCAAGCAGTTCACAATCACTCACGCATGTAGCGTAACCAACACAACTAACAAACCACACTTGCTTCATATATAGCTGTCTGACTACGCCAAACTTCATCATACTTCATCATCAAAAGATGCAACCGCTCTGCTCTGCATCAACAACAATGACGCCACACATCTGTTCAGGACGCTCATCAGAATAATAATGCACAACGGCTGCACTTATCAACCCATCGACCCGAATCCTTTCCTTCTTCCAATTCAATATGGCACATTTGTTAAAAGCCTAATGCTGACAGGGCAGCAAACTGCTTATTAATGATCACCTCCAGCAGGTGTTCCCTGGCTTCCTATCCTTTGACCTTTCCTTCTGAATGAGACAGTTGATGGACTGCCACAGGGCCCAGTCGGATGAGTTCCTTCAGGTCCCGGACGTGTCAGAAGGCCACACGGACACACACCACACTTTATGGATGGTTACAATGATGTCGTTATCATTGGTGGTTCCAAAGGTTCCAAGGATTGTTGAGATATTTCATAGTTTGATTACTTTTTTGTATGATGTGGTTTGAGCAGTAAAGTGGAAGAGAGATAAAGTGGAAGAGAGACAAACTGTCTTGATGCCTTTTTGAATAGTGCATTGGACATATTTATTCTCTATTCTCTTCATCTTTAGCCTACTGCTTCCTTCCATGTGAGCCACACTACTAATCATGCATACATGTAGTTTGACATAACCCCAGGACAGGCTTATTGATTACAGATTATGCATTGTCTGCAGTGATGTCATCATGAAGCATGACCTGGAATCCTGAGGCAGTGCATTACTTGATACTTCAATACATTTTTCCAAATCGTGCCTTTCTCTTCCAAGTCAAGCGACAGCATTTTACTATACCCTCTTGACCAATGCATCACGCTGGGAGTAACAAAAACAGCAACTTGCCTAAGGAGGGCTGGGTCTCTGCATTATTGTACCTGAAAGAAAGGTATTTTTTTTTATCTCTGTGTCCATGTACCATTGAACAGCAGAGACTCCTCCAATCATCCCAAGAATCCTTATTCATTCTAAGCAACGTGTGTGTTTAGGAGATAGCATGGGATGCTGCTTCTAACGCTTGGTCTTGTCTGCTCCAGTTGAAAGCTTGCTGAAAGGGAGCCTGAATATGCCTCATAGAGAAACCAGCGGTGACTCTTCTCAGAAAGGGCCCTTTGGAGGGGGTTTTGCAGTGACCATCTCAGTGGGAGAGAGACCGGTTCCTATTAGTGCTGCTGTCTCACACTGAGACCATATTAGCTGGTTGGCGGCAATTAGGCTACTTTCATAATGGCAGCTGAACATAAAAAAGGCACATACATATCCATCACATTAGCAAATGGTCTAAATATGCTTGATGAAATTGTTCATTTTTAAGGACCTCACTAATTGACCATTTTGTGCTGGATTAGGGACTATGCTGCTGGCAGCCTCCCTGGTGTTCGAACTAAAAGCATTCTATTTGTTTACTAGGGTCAAGGCTTTCTTAATCTTTTTCTTGATCCGTTTACTTTTTTTTAACTTCCTCACTCTTTGCCCGTACAGGATGTTGTGACTGTAGCATTACCAGCATTACCCTACTGTCTAGCTAGTTTCCAGCTGACTGATCGTTCAGTCAAACTCAAGCAACAGGAACATGTCAGGGGATTTGCTTAAGAGCCGAGCAAGAATGTGCAAATTACCATTAAGATGAATGCAAACCTCTATTGTAATGTATCTCAACGGCTGCTTGCTAAAATACCCTCTAAATGATGAAGCATTTGATCAGATTTAGCCCCAATTACGCGTATGACTGGCTCAGCTCAGACTCCCTAAGGACAACGATAAATACAAATGGCTTGCGCAGCTCAAACCAACTATTATGGGACAGCCATTTAATACACATTGCATTATTTCCCTACTGGATTCCAATTTCACGCAATCACATGTCAGACTTGTCCGGAAATGAATGAGAAACATGCTAAAGGGCCTCAATCAAGCTTATGGTCAGACAGTGGGAAGGTTTTTCAACCTAATTCATGGTGTCACTTGCATTAACATCTGAACTCATAAGCAGTAATTGGAATGGATCTAAAGTTAAATTAGATCATGACGACTCAAATATTTTAACATTGTCTATTGTGCAGGAATGATTGTTTGATGGCTATTATGATAGCCCATTAGCCAGATATAGTTGACTTGATTACCTCTGCACAGTGCAACATCAATGTTGTAAATGGCAGTAGAGTTATATCAGTTACTATGGTTACATAGCCTCTCACAGTTACTTTGTCATAGAAGTAGCTACCCTAATAAGCTTGTCCTGGTAATCGTAGGGTCAACCTTCAGCTCAACCTGGTCTCAGAGCATTTCTTACTTTTCGGTTCGTAAATCCGAGTCACTCCATTTTGTAAAATATGTTAAGTTTGGTATGGTTACACAAGACAGATGGTTACTTAAGGAGGAGGGTGGTTGGTCCGGGTTAGGGCTGTGGTGGTCATGAAATTCTGTTAGCTAGATATTGTCATGCAAAAGATTGCTGGTTTTCCGGTAATTAACCGTAAATTAACATAAACAAGTTTAGCATCTCCAGACCTCCATGCATACAAGCAGCATTCAAGCCGCTGATGTGTGCCTTTGGAACATCTACATTTAAAAAGTCTAAAAATCAATTTAATATACACCATCACAATAAATCCATTATTTATTTTAGTCAGGTCTAATAAAACATGAATAAAATGTATTTTAGGAGAACAGAATATGAGTTATCTGGTCATGCTCCATGCCATAGGCTGTAGGCTTGTTCATTTAGCTGACAAGATATGCTTATAATAGTATCCAAGATGGCGTAGCAGTGCAGACGTGTTTTGTCATTGTCCCGTGTAAATATTTTTTTGTTGTTGTATTTTTTGTATATACAGTGGGGATAACAAGTATTTGATACACTGAGGAGCCACTCCTTAGTTGCCCTGGCTGTGTGTTTCGGGTCGTTGTCATGCTGGAAGACCCAACCACGACCCATCTTCAATGCTCTTACTGAGGGAAGGAGGCTGTTGGCCAAGATCTCGCGATACATGGCCCCATCCATCCTCCCCTCAATACGGTGCAGTCGTCCCGTTCCCTTTGCAGAAAAGCATCCCCAAAGAATGATGTTTCCACCTCCATGCTTCACGGTTGGGATGGTATTCTTCGGGTTGTACTCATCCTTCTTCCTCCAAACACGGCGAGTGGAGTTTAGACCAAGAAGCTATATTTTTGTCTCATCAGACCACATGACCTTCTCCCATTCCTACTCTGGATCCTCCAGATGGTCATTGGCAAACTTCAGACAGGCCTGGACATGCGCCGGCTTGAGCAGGGGGACCTTGCGTGCGCTGCAGGATTTTAATCCATGACGGCGTAGTGTGTTACTAATGGTTTTCTTTGAGACTGTGGTCCCAGCTCTCTTCAGGTCATTGACCAGGTCCTGCCGTGTAGTTCTGGGCTGATCCCTCACCTTCCTCATGATCATTGATGCCCCACGAGGTGAGATCTTGCATGGAGCCACAGACCGAGGTTGATTGATCGTCATCTTGAACTTCTTCCATTTTCTAATAATTGCGCCAAAAGTCATTGCCTTCTCACCAAGCTGCTTGCCTAATGTCCTGTAGCCCATCCCAGCCTTGTGCAGGTCTACAATTTTGTCCCTGATATCCTTACACCGCTCTCTAGTCTTGGCCATTGTGGAGAGGTTGGAGTCTGTTTGATTGAGTGTGTGGACAGGTGTCTTTTATACAGGTAACGAGTTCAAACAGGTGCAGTTAATACAGGTAATGAGTGGAGAACAGGAGGGCTTCTTAAAGAAAAACTAACAGGTCTGTGAGAGCTTACTGGTTGGTAGGTGATCAAATACTTATGTCAAATGAATTACTTAAAAATCATACAATGTGATTTTCTGGATTTTTGTTTTAGATTCCGTCACATGCTTTGTAAGTAGGAAAACCTGCAAAATCGGCAGTGTATCAAATACTTGTTCTCCCCACTGTATTTCAGTATTTTCTCTTTTTCCATTTTTTAAATTAAATATAGCTTCCGGCAACCCACATCAACCAATTGTGATATGGATCGCTATTTTTTAGACCTTATAGCTAGAACCTCCATCAGAAGCTAGCCATCAGATGCTAACCAGCTAATTAGCTATTTAGTCATTGTTAGCCACTGCTAGTGGCCTTTACCTTTAGCTCAGACACCAGACGCTTTTAGCCGCCAGTCTGCACTGCGCAATATCAACCCTGAGCATATTAGACTGCTATTCTCCACTACTTCATCATTCCTGCCGTAAGCTCTGGACCATTACTCAAGAGTGGCCCAGGCCCATCTTCCGGCCTGCTCAGTGGACCCTGCGATCACTCGGCTACACAGCTGATGATTCTTCACTTACGCGACTAGAAGCCACTACATCACTGGATTCCTGCCGTAAGCTCTGGACCTTTGCATCGGAACATCGCAGCTAGCTAGCTGCTACTGAGTGGCTAACGCCCTTGTCTCGAAGCTAGCACCAGTTAGCCTCAAGCCAGATGCATCTACCGGCTAGCAAACAAAATTACTCCAGCTACAATACCTCTTTTGCCAATTGGCCTGGACCCTTTGTCGACACAGATCCCCGCCGATTCATCACGACTGGTCTGCCGACGTAATTAAGGTCCAATGTGCCCTCAACCGGCCTTTGTCGAATGTCGGTGAAGACGCTTCTGCTAGCCCTGGCCTGCTAACTTCAGGAATGCCGTGTCCCCCGCTTGCTAGCGTAGTAGCAACTACCTAACAGCTTCCCTGTTTCATCTATTGCTGTTCATTGGACCCTATGATCACCTGGCTACATAGCTGATGCATGCTGGACTGTTCATTAATCATGGTACTCCATTTTAGTTTATTTTGTTTATCTGTTGGCCCCAGCCTCGAACTCAGGCCCTGTGTGTAGTTAACTGATCCTCTCTGCCCATCTATCGCCATTTTACCTGTTGTTGTTGTCTTACCCATTGCTGTCTTAGCTAGCTCTCCCAATCAACACCTGTGATTGCTTTATGCCTCGCTTTATGTCTCTCTCAAATGTCAATGTGCCTTGTATGGGTAGTTATCATTGTTTTATTTTACTACGGAGCCCCTAGCCCCACTCAACATGCCACAGATACCTCTTTTGTCCCACCTCCCACACATGCGGTGACCTCACCTAGCATAACTAGTGCCTCCAGAGATGCAACCTCTCTTATCGTAACTCAATGCCTAGGTTTTCCTCCACTGTACCCGCACCCTACTGTACGTTATGCCCTGAATCTATTCTACCACTCCCAGAAATCTGCTCCTTTTATTTTCTGCCCCCAACGCACCAGACGACCAGTTTTGATAGCCTTTAGCCGTACCCTTATCCTACTCTTCTTCTGCTCCTCGGGTGATGTAGAGGTTAACTCAGGCCCTGTGTATCCCCAGGCGCTCTCATTTGTTGACTTCTGTAACCGTAAAAGCCTTGGTTTCATGAATGTTAACATCAGAAGCCTCCTCAAGTTTGTTTTACTCACTGCGTTAGCACACTTCGCCAAACCTGATGTCCTTGCCGTGTCTGAATCCTGGCTTAGGAAAGCCACCAAAAATTCTGAGATTTCCATCCCCAACTACAACATTTTCCATCAAGATAAAACTGCCAAAGGGGGAGGAGTTAGCCTGCAATGTTCGGTCATACTTTCCAGGTCCATGCCAAAACAGTTCGAGCTTCAAATTAAAAAAATTAATCTCTCCAGAAATAAGTCTCTCACTGTTGCTGCCTGTTATAGACCCCCCTCAGCTCCCAGCTGTGCCATGGACACCATATGTGAATTGATTGTCCCCCATCTATCTTCAGAGTTAATTCTGTTAGGTGACCTAAACTGAAGAAAGACATTTCTTAAGATATCCATAAAAAGTGTCGTTTAAAGTTTGCCACAAGCCACCTGGGAGACACACCAAACATGTGGAAGAAGGTGCTCTGGTCAGATGAAACCAAAATGGAACTTTTTGGCAACAATGCAAAACGTTATGTTTGGCGTAAAAGCAACACAGCTCATCAACCACAACACACCATCCCCACTGTCAAACATGGTGGTGGCAGCATCATGGTTTGGGCCTGCTTTTCTTCAGCAGGGACAGGGAAGATGGTGAAAATTGATGGGAAGAGGGATGGAGCCAAATACAGGACCATTCTGGAAGAAAACCTGATGGAGTCTGCAAAAGACCTGAGACTGGGACGGAGATTTGTCTTCCAACAAGACAATGATCCAAAACATAAAGCAAAATCTACAATGGAATGGTTCAAAAATAAACATATCCAGGTGTTAGAATGGCCAAGTCAAAGTCCAGACCTGAATCCAATCGAGAATCTGTGGAAAGAACTGAAAACTGCTGTTCACAAATGCTCTCCATCCAACCTCACTGAGCTCGAGCTGTTTTGCAATGAGGAATGGGAAAACATTTCAGTCTCTCGATGAGGAAAACTGATAGAGACATACCCCAAGCGACTTACAGCTGTAATCACAGCAAAAGGTGGCGCTACAAAGTATTAACTTAAGGGGGCTGAATAATTTTGCACGCCCAATTTTTCAGTTTTTGATTTGTTAAAAAAGTTTGAAATATCTAATAAATGTCGTTCCACTTCATGATTGTGTCCCACTTGTTGTTGATTCTTCACAAAAAATACAGTTTTATATCTTTATGTTTGAAGCCTGAAATATGGCAAAAGGTCGCAAAGTTCAAGGGGGCCGAATACATTCGCAAGGCACTGTATATCTGACTGGTCATCCCCAAAGCCAACACTTCCTGTGGCCACCTTTCCTTCCAGTTCTCTGCTGCCAATGACTGGAACGAATTGCAAAAATCGCTGAAGTTGGAGACTTATATCTCCCTCACTGACTTTAAGCATCAGCTATCTGAGCAGCTTTCCGATCACTGCAGCTGTACACAGCCCATCTGTAAATAGCCCATACAACTACCTACCTCATCCCCATATTGTTTTTATTTACTTTTTTTGCTCTTTTGCACACCAGTATTTCTACTTGCACATCATCATCTGTGTTAATTTGCTAAATTGTAATTACTTCGCTACTATTGGCCTATTTTTTTGCCTTACCTCCTTACTCCATTTGCACACACTATATATAGATTTTTCTATTGTGTTATTGACTGTACTTTTGTTTATGCCATGTGTAACTCTGTGTTGTTGTTTTTGTCACACTCCTTTGCTTTACCTTGGCCAGGTCGCAGTTGTAAATGGGAACTGGCCTACCTGGTTAAATAAAGGTGAAATAAAAAAAATAAAAAAATAGTCTTGTGAGATTATTTTAAATCATGTTATTTTATAGTAAAAATAATATAATTGAACTTAGCTGAATAAAATAGAAAGTTTATTTTTCCCATTCTGGAGCAAGTGCGCATATGAAGTGGTTATGTTGAGGGTAAAAGTTATAATTTGAAACAGGACCTAATATGCTAGATTTAGAGTTATTTTGCAACTTAAGTTGTGAATGATACAAACCTTAGAATAACTTAGAAATTAAAATATATATGGGCTGCATGATGCGACTATAGGCTATTGATGATTTGAGGAAGCCGGGAAAAAAGCTTGAGCTCTGTTCTTTGTTCCCTTTTTCATATTTTGAACTCATCAGACTATTCTCAATTTAATCTTGTCTTTACTAATATGTCAAATTCAGTGGCTGTCGGTGCCATTTAAGATGAGGCTGGACGATTTCGTTTTTTTTCATGAGCTTGGCCTTATTTCTATTACAACATATTGGATGACTGTCATTCATACTCCATTCACCCAGCTCAATGTAACATTGAGAGGTCTACATGATATGATACTCACATCTTCCCAATACCCATCATGAGGTTGCTCCAACCAAGCCTACGAAGGAGAAAGAGGAGGAGATTGAAACACATAGTTTAGAGATATTCTGTTGCTAAAGGTAATGTCAGCCTATTAATTTTGAAAATATAACAAAATCCCTATTACTCGGCTATTCAAAATCATATACAAATTTGCTATAATTGTAAGCTAACTGTAAGCCGCCCTGCACAATCAAAGAACCAACAGCATCGCCTAGGGCTATACGTTCTCTCCCAGACTCGTGGATAGACATTTTTGAGCATAGTATAAGGTAACCTAGTCCATCCAGTATAATACAGTCCACACTCAAAGGCGATTACTCAAATTTGTTTAATTTTGGAGTATAGGCTAGACCAATTATGTACTAAAGACATCTTAATTCAGTTTTGTTTGATGTTTTTCTGCCATGCGTAATATGCTTTAGGCTATATATTGTATAACCGCACAATCATCATTTTAATTCAGACTTGGGCTCATAAGCCTATGCATTTGCTCTAATCTGCGTATGGGTGTTTTGAATTAACCATCACCTTAGAAAGCTTCGTCCATTTATTTGTGTTACGATTTGAAACAGCATCCACAGCGACCATGTTTTACACCACATTTCAATCTCCTTTTGAACTTCTTTCTTCAAATTGATAATCACAGTGAGGTGAGGTTTAAAAGCATTATACTGTTTTCATGATAAGAGTTTGATGTGATTTTCATTGCATTTGCACTGATGGCAGAGTGGTTAGAGGGACAATAGAGCCCTGAGTACCAGGCCATTATCAACCTAATGGTTGTTAGGGTAACAACCTAATTGTTGTCCTGAGTGTATAAAAGGAGATTACTATGACTCAACGGTCATGTGGATTTTTTTTCAAATTTACTGCGGTCATGACTCATGACTGCCGGTGTGCAGGTAATATGGTCACTGCATTAGCCCTAGTCGGGTTGAATGGGTGGGCATATAACACAAATGTCTAGCAACCCAACGGTTGCGAGTTTGAATGTCAACACTGACAACTTTAGCATTTCAGCTAATTAGCAAGTTTTCAACTACTTACTACTTTGCAACTACATAGCATGTTAACGAACCCTTCCCCTAACCTAAACGTTTTTAACTAACCCTTCCCCTAACCCTAACCTTATACCTTTAATCTAAGTCGTAAACTTAACCCTAACCTTAACCCTTATCTCTAACCCCTGGCCTAGCTAAAATTTAGCCACCTAGACAGAATTTGTAACATATAATACTTATTGCAAATTCGTAACATATCATATGAATTGTAATTAGTAACATCTCACAAGAAATGGGTGATGGACATCCACAAATTAATACATACCATACGAAACGTAATATATCATACTAAATAAGCTCAAGCTTTTTTTCTGACTTTCTCAAATCATCAATAGCCACATCATGCAGACCATATATGTTTTGATTTTTAAGTCCTTCTAAGGTTTGTATCATTCACAACTAAAGTAGCCAAATAACTAAATCTAGTGTATAGGTCCTGTTTTAATTGATCACTTTAAAGCTCAACATGCACACTTGCTCCGGAATGGGAAAAATATCCTTTCTATTGTATTCAGCTAAGTTCAATTATAATATTCTACCTATAAAATTATATAATATACATTAATGGCAAGCGACTTATCAGCATATCTTGTCAGCTAAATGAACAAGCCTACAGCCTATGGCATGGAGCATAGCCAGATAACATACAATAGGCCAACTCATATTCTGTTCTTCAAAAATATGTTATTCATACCATAATGTTTCTTCAGACCTGACTAAAATAAATAATGGATTTATTGTGATGGTGTATATTACATTTATTTTCTTAGACTTTTAAAATGCAGATGTTCCAAAGGCACACATCAGCGGCTTGAATGCAGCTTGTATGCATGGAGGCCTGGAGATGCTAAACTTGTTTATGTTAGTTAACGGTCAAATACCTCGAGACCAGCAGTCTTGTGCATGACAATAACCAGCTGAAAATTTCATAAGCACCAAAGCCCTTACCCCGACCAACCACCATCCTCCTTAAATAACCTTCTGTCTTATGTAACCATACCAAACGTAGCATATACTAAATGTAGTGTTTCAGATTTACTTACAGAATAGTATGAAATGCTCTGAGACCAGGTTGTTCGGCTGCCAAGGAAACTGTTAGAGAACCATCCATGATCTACATGCCAATGCTGATTATAGTTGGCTGGTTCATTGAGGAACTATTCTTACAGATTACGCAATTGCTGTTGTGCAACACACTGCCATATCCCACCTGGACAAGAGGAATACCTATGTAAGAATGCTGTTCATTGACTACAGCTCTGCTGTATCTCTGCTGATCCTCAAGGGGCCCCCAGCCCCTCCAGTACTCCCTGTTCACCCATAACTGCTTTGCTATGTACTACTCCTACTCAATCATCAAGTTTGTTGACGACACAACATGGTAGACCTGATTACCAACAACAAAAAGACAGCCTACAGGGAGGAGGTTAGAGCCCTGCAGAGTGGTGCCAGGAAAATAACACCTCCCTCAATGTCAAAAAAACAAAGGAGCTGATCGTGGATGACAGGAGACAGAGGAAGGAACATGCCCACATCCACATCGATGGGGCCGCAGTAGAGAAGGTCAAAAGCTTCAAGTTCCCTTAGCGTGCACATCACTGAGGACCTGCAATTGTTCCACCACACGACATCACGGTGAAGAAGGCTTAACAGTGCCTATTCAACCTCAGGTGGCTGAAGAAATTTCGCATGGCACTACGACCCTCACTCACTTCTACAGATGCGCCTTTGTGAGCATTCTGACGAGCTGCACCACCCAGAACCGCATGGCTCTCCAGAGGGTGATGCGGTCAGCCTAAAGCATCAACGGAGGCATGCACCTGCCCTCTAGGACATTTACAGCACTCAGTGTCAAAGGAAGGCCAAGAGGATCATCAAGAACCTCAGCAACCCGAGTCACAGTCTGTTCACTTTGCTACTATCTAGCAGGCAGAGACGGTACAGGTGCATCAAAGCTGGGACCAAAAAGCCAGAATAACAGCTTCTATGTCAGGCCATCAGACTGTTGAACAGCCATCACTAGCTGAATACCTGTCCGGTACTCTGCCCCGCACCCTGACTAATGCACCTTATATACAGACTCATTGAAAGCTGGTCACCTCATATTCTGTTTATATACTGTTGTTTACTCACTGTGCATGTACATTTGAAGTCGGAAGTTTACATACACATTAGCCAAATACATTTAAACTCAGTTTTTCATAATTCCTGACATGTAATCCAATCCATTCCTTGTTTTAGGTCAGTCAGGATCACCACTTTATTTTAAGAATGTGAAATGTTAGAATAATAGTAGAGTTATTTATTCCAGCTTTTAATTATTTTATCATATTCCCGGTGGGTCCGTATTTTACATACACTCAGTAGCATTGCCTTTAAACTGTCCAACTTGGGTCAAATGTTTTGGGTAGCCTTCCACAAGCTTCCCACAATAAGTTGGGTGAATTTTGGCCCATTCCTCCTGATAGAGCTGGTGTAACTGAATCAGGTTTGTAAGCCTTGCCCGCACATGCTTTTTCAGTTCTGCCCACAAATTTTCTATGGGACTGAGGTCAGGGCTTTGTGATGGCCATTCCAATACCTTGACTTTGTTGTGCTTAAGCCATTTTGCCACATCTTTGGAAGTATGCTTGGGGTCATTGTCCATTTGAAAGACCCATTTGCGACCAAGCTTTAGCTTCCTGGCTGATGTCTTGAGATGTTGCTGCAATATATCCACATAATTTCACTTCCTCATGATGCCATCTATTTTGTGAAGTGCACCAGTCCCTCCTGCAGCAAAGCAGCCCCACAACATGATCCTGCCACCCCTGTGCTTCACGGTTGGGATGGTGTCCTTCAGATTGCAAGCATTCCCCTTTTTCCTCCAAACATAAAGATGGTCATTATGGCCAAACAGTTCTATTATTGTTTCATCAGACCAGAGGACATTTCTCCAAGAAGTACAATCTTTGTCTCCATGTGCAGTTGCAAACTGTAGTTTGTCTTTTTTATGGCGGTTTTTGAGCAGTGGCTTCTTCCTTGCTGAGCGACCAATCATGTTATGTCGATATAGAACACGTTTTACTGTGGATATAGATACTTGTGTACCTGTTTCCTCCAGCATCTTCACAAAGTCCTTTGCTGTTGTTCTGGGATTGATTTGCACTTTCGCACCAAAGTACAAGGAGACAGAACGCGTCTCCTTCCTGAGCGGTATGACGGCTGCGTGGTCCTGTGGCGTTTAAACTTGCGTACTATTGTTTGTACAGATTAAGGTGATACCTTCACTCGTTTGGAAATTGCTCCCAAGGATGAACCAAACTTGTGGAGGTCTACAATTTATTTTCTGAGGTCATGGCTGATTTATTTTGATATTCCCATGATGTCAAGCAAAGAGGCAGTGAGTTTGAAGGTAGGCCATGAAATACATCCACAGGTATTTCTACTGTGTCTACTCAATCTACTCAAATTATGTCATTTAGCCTATCAGAAGCTTCTAAAGCCATGTCATCATTTTCTGGAATTTTCCAAGCTGTTTGAAAGGCACAGTCAACTTAGTGTATGCAAACTTCTGACCCACTGGAAATGTGATACAGTGAATTAAGTAAAATAATCCATCTGTTAACAATTGTTGGAAAAGTTACTTGTGTCATGCACAAAGTAGACGTCCTAACCGACTTGCCAAAACCATAGTTTGTTAAGAAGAAATTTGTGGAGTGGTTGAAAAATGAGTTTTAATGACTCCAACTTAAGTATATGTAAACTTCTGATTTCAATTGTATATACTGTATTATCTACATAGCTCATCCTAATATACCTACTACTGTACATACCATTTCCTTCCAAATGATATCCTGTCTATACACACCACATATTTATATTATAGATTCTGACATATGCTCACTCTAATATACTGTATCTCCCCCTGGATTGTTAATTGATCTCGTTCTGTAATTTCTTGATTTCTTGTTTTGATTATTTGTATTGTATTTGCAAGACATTCTACTGCACTGTTTGAGATAGTATCATAAGCATTACTCTGCACATGCTATAATACCTGCATATTTGTGTATGCGACCAATAAACTTTGATTTGTTGTATCACAACAAATATCTGTAATTGCGTGCCAACTTGTGCAAATTCTGGCCAGCAAAATGAATCCTCGCTTTGAAATGTGACATCACAAGCACAGAAACATGAAGATCAAGGAGAACATATATGGAGGAAACTTGAGGAAAATGTATTGAATGAGTCTGCCCATTGCCAACACATCTACCTACTCACCTTCATCTCGTCTCCATGGGTGAGCACCCCCGTGCTCCAGTGAACTCATCTGTGAGGTGTTACTGACGTGTTTGCTGATGTGTTTTTTTAAGTTGATTCTGTTTTATTCTCCTTTCTGTAGTCTGGTCATATGGCAGTACTGGTGGTGATGGGTGGTTGGGGGGTCGGAGAGATGGAGACTGATACTCATTTGATACAGGCAATTTTCAAATGGACTTGTGTGTTAGCCCAATATTTTTTTTACTGAAATAAGAAAATTATACAAACATTGTCTGGTTCAGAGGGAATACTGTAAGTCAGTGGTAGCCCAGTAATGCGGAGTGAAAACATTGACTGCTGCTTTCTCTTTTTGTCATTGACAAAGGGTGAACATTGAGAGACCAGGTGATAAGGAAAAAGCAGCCACACAATCCTATTCAGTATATCATTGAGGTTTATGCATAGGCTTCTCAATGGAAGAGCTTCAGCTATTACTGTTACTGGCCCCCTGTGCGCTCATGAAATTCAAAAGGTGTTTTATTATCTTATTTATTTTTCATGACTTCTGAGATGAGTTGTAGGCCTACACATATTAGAATAGGAAAAAAAAGAAAAAAGGAGAAAAGAATATTGGAATGTCCTTGTTGGATTAAATTATGCAAGACTGCATTAGAATTACTAATTCAAATCTAACATGAGGAATTACCTAGGGATTCTGGAACTAGTCTAGGAGGATACTGACGAATGTTTTCAGAGGAAAATAGGAATCAAAGCTCAATAGCGAGCCAAGATCATGATTTCCAGTGTAAGCCTACTAGAATCCATGAGACAATGTTGGGAGAAAGGGAATGGGAAGTGGGGCATGAATACAAACAGGTAGCCTAGTGGTTAGTGAGAGTTGGGCCGGTAACCAAAAGGTTGCTAGATCGAATCCCCGAGGTGAACATCCCTTGTTCTGCCCCTGAACAAGGCTGTAAACCCACTGTTCCTAGGCCACCATTGTAAATAAGAATTTGTTGTTAACTGACTTGCCTAGTTAAATGAAAAACAAACATGTTGGAATTATCCAAAATCTGATTTTTCTTTCAAAAATATTTTTCAAACTGGCTATTTTAAAAAAATCTCAAAATCATCAACAGCAACATGTAGTGTTTAAGAACGCTAACGTGTTGCAGGGGTATTCTGATCTTGAAGGGTCAACGGCT